>NC_047113.1:108604138-108960068 GCF_902500255.1 Thalassophryne amazonica
GGGACCGTGTGAATTTTCACTCCTCTCCGCCACAGCCCTTCTCCTCTCTGTCCAGCGAAGAGGGAGAGAGAGAGGTTTTTATCAGTCAGACCGAAGGCCTAGCACTCAGCCGCTAACAGATGGTGGCAGCAGCACAGAACGAGTCACTTGGAAGAAAAGTGCTTAATTAGTGAAGTTCCACAAAAACCACACATTAAGGCGCTACATTTGTTTTATGAGTGAGAGCATTTTTACAGAATAAATGTGAATAAGCCAGTTTCAGGTTTCTCAGTGCGCATGCAAAATTTGACTTGCTCCGCCAGACCCCCCCCCCCCCCCACCCCCCCGTATCAATACTGTGTTTTTACTTCACAGTTTGAAGTGAGTTTTTGTTGTTTCAGAGGGCTTCATACCCACTAAAATTCACCAGAATATACAAAATTTGACTTGCTCTTTTAAAAAATTTCTGGGGGAGCACCCCAGACCCCCCATAATCAATACTGTGTTTTTACTTCACAGTTTGAAGTGAGTTTTTGTTGTTTCAGAGGGCTTCATACCCACTAAAATTCACCAGAATATACAAAATTTGACTTGCTCTTTTAAAAAATTTCTGGGGGAGCACCCCAGACCCCCCATAATCAATACTGTGTTTTTACTTCACAGTTTGAAGTGAGTTTTTGTTGTTTCAGAGAGCTTGATACTCTCTACAGGGCTGTGAAAACTCCGCGGATCCGCGGGATTCCGCGGATTTCATCATGGGGAGGGGTGCGGGAGTGTCAGTGTTGTACTCTTTAATTGTGATCGTTAACTGAGTTTTTAAAATACTTATTGCAAAGCATTCTCTTTTTTTTACGGCATCATGCAAGTTTTATAAGTCCGCGGACACTGATCTGTGTGTTACAGATACAAATCAGTTTCCTCGGATCCGCGGAGTTTCGAGTAAAGTAAATGCCGCTCAAAGCCTGGCTGTTACGACAGTTGTCGTAAAGCGGGACTGGTTGGTTGCTGTGGTGACGCTGTGTGGCTCCTGTGCGAAGCTAGCTGAACGTAGCATGTGGACATCGCAAACTTTTAGAACTTTCAAGTTTTTAAAAGAAGAATTTTGCAGCATGTCTGTGTCACAGAGTGACATCAGACAGAGAGAAGATGGCGAGAAAGACGGTTTGAAAAAGTCTAAGGACAAGAATCCGTGGAATTGTTGCTGGCTTCATCAACACACCTGAAAGATGAACAGGAAAAGCGAACTGGTAAGAATTTTTTTTCTCTCTCTGGAAAATAAACATTGTGCTGTTCAAACAGGATTTCAGAAAAGATTATGTGAACTCTCTGAAAAATAAGGGACACCTCACCACCAGGGCCGACCGGCCGACTGACCATTGCCTTCACCCTTCCCAGCGTCTGTGTGAAACGATTTTTAACCATTTGACTGTTGACTTGACCCTGAATTTAGGTAGATGCATACATGCATTTGTTCTGATATGAGCACGTGGAAAACAAATTATTATTTAGCAATTTATTTTTAGTGCAAAATAAATTTTCAATCACAATTTCAATATGAGCATTCTGTCTTCTTTAAAAATAAATCTCTGTAGTGCTATTGCTTAACTTAAAATTGTATAAATTAACAAAAAAACAATAGAAAATTTGCATCATCCAAAACAATGTAACAGTGCACATTTACACATTTAGTGTAATAAAAAGTGCAAAAAATAGTCTGAAAAGTAAACAATACTGTTGCGCACCTTTTCCACCCAGCCATTTTCCTTTTCTCATTCTTCCCTGTATTTTTGCATTCTTTTTTTTTTTTTTTTTTTTTTTTTTTTTTTTTTTTTTTTTTTAGGAGGAGTAGTAACGACGTTACAGACATTGCTGTCCGTAGACATATCTGCAGTGCCAGTGTCGGTGTCTGTATAGATATCAGCCATGCTGCTTTGTTATTGTCATCCAGCGACCGTCGTCGGCTCATGACGTCAGTATCTTCTTGCGAGCAGATGTCCCTCGACCAATGAGATAAGAGTGATTCTGTATTGTCAACTCGTGTCTGTCAGCTCATTGGTGAAAAGCAGGAGAGAGGCTGGGATCAAATTTACCGTAAGTTTCCATATAAAGCGCCAGTCAATTCCATTGACATTTTACAGACTTTTTGATTCTCACAGAAATACGGGACAAACTGCGTCCCGTATCAGGTCAATACGGAACGTATACTTTTATTTCCAAATAAGGGACGGTTGGCAACCCTAATTATGTGCCTTTTTTTCGTTCATTAATCTAGACTTTCTTTCATTGAAAAAAGACATTGTGGCTTTGAATGAATTCAGGCTACATGAATTTACACAATGTAAATTAGTTTTTATTAATATAGACTTCATGGGAAAAAGACTGTGGCTTTGAGTGGATTTACAAGAATTTACACAAGAATGTGTGGCTTTTTATTGTCAGGTATGTTACTGATATTTTACCCTGATTTTTTTTTTTTTTTTTTTTAATCTACAATCTTTAGCTGTGGTTTTTGACATGGTTTAACAGTCTTTTCAGTCTTCATGAATTTCATGTAGTTTAATTGTTCTGAGTTAATGCATAATTTGGTTTACAATAACTGTAAAAGGAAAATCATTCCAGGTCCTACTTCCCTGTCATATTCTGTTACTTCAGCGTGATCATTGACGGTTCAAATGAAAGGTTGAATCTAGATTTAAATATGTACTAATTTTGAGATTTGTTCTTCCAGGAGATGTTGAAAATGTATCAGTAGATGAAAATTTAGTTTGGTTTCTGGGGCCCCCTGCGAATTTTCCTCGGATTTCACAATTTTCATGTCACAGCCCTGCCACTAAAATTCACCAGAATATACAAAATTTGACTTGGTCTTTTAAAAAATTTGAGGGAGCACCCCCAGACCCCCCCATAATCAATAATATGTTTTTACTTCACAGTTTGAAGTGAGTTTTTGTTGTTTCAGAGGGCTTCATACCCATTAAAATTCAACAGAATATACAAGACCACACCTCGCTCCCTGCCACCTTTTTATGTACCTTTATGTTCAGGTTTTGCATTCTTTTTATGCTTTGTCTCTCTCTTCTTAGATGCTATTTATAATAGGTTTGTATACTGTATTTATTGAGGGGAAAAAAGTGTGTACCCTCACTACGCCGCATTTTAGGGATTTGCTGGCATTGATTTTTGCCAGGAAAAAATTAGTCGGATGAAAATTTATTGCTGTAACCCATGCATTAAGTCCAGGTTGAGATCAAATTCGTGCACGTGTCAAGACACCATCCCCTGACTTGCCTATACTATTGAAACAGATTTGGTGATTCCACCTAACTCTGTCAAGTTTTGTTGTTGTTTTGACTATGTTAATGTCATATGTGTAAGTTATGGCCGTTAAAGTGTCATGTGTCAGTAAGTCAAAGTGACATTTTTGTACTCGCATACTTTACATAAACAGTCAAAGCAGCAAGATGACTTTAAGTCAAGTGGACTTACCAAATCTTTTTTTTTTTACCATTCAAAGCCAACTGGGTGTAAAAATCCTGACTGTTGCTTTATGTTGCAAAACATAATTTTGAGTTTCATATTTTTCATTTTTCATGAGATAATAGTACCCATGGGCATGAAAACAGTAAGGACTACAGAAATCTGCCATTTGTCCTGAATGACCTTGACCTTCAACTAAATGATTCATCCCTGGTTGACCTTGCCAGAGCCATTCTGGGAATCACGAAGTGTGTGACAAATCACATTGCAATTAAATTCAATGACCTCAGCTTTTGCTCAAATTAGTTCTTTGGGTCATTGACATGCCAAGTTTGATAGAAATCTGCAAAAGGAACTGGGACTCCATCTCTCTCTGTCTCTTGTTCTTTCGTGAGTGGACGGGACCCCGTCTCTGTTTCTTGTTCTGTTGCGAGCGGGCAGGACGCCGTCTCTGTCTCCTGTTCTGTCATGAGCGGATGGGACCCCGTCTCTGTCTTCTGTCTCGAGCAGACAGGCCCCCCGGTCCATACTCGGAATTTTTAGATTTATTTCGTGCATTTGTTTTTTTCCCCTGAGTTATCAACGAGTGCAGATAATATTTTGATCATTGGTGATTTTAACATTCATGTAAAAATCAAAAATGCTTTTCTCTTTATATAGCACCCCTTGGGCATATATTGCGGCGCTTTGGGATTACCTTTCACTGCTATGCTGATGATACTCAGTTATACATGCCGATAACTGCTGGTAATCTCGTTCACATAAAATCCTTAGAAGATTGCCTTGCAGCAGTGAGAAGTTGGATGTCTAGAAACTTCGTACTTTTAAACTCTGATAGACTGAAATGATGGTTCTTGGTCTAGTGAGACATCAGCATCAATTTGAGCAGTTAATGCTTAGCCTAGGCTTGTGTGTCATACATCACACTGACAGAGTGGGGAACCTTGGGGTAATTTTTGAACCTGTGAAATATAGTGAAGATTCATCCCATCCTGTCTATGGCTGATGCTGAGACCCTGATCCATGTGTTTGCCTCTTCTAGATTGGACTACTGCAATGTTCTATTTTCTGGTTTACTGCAGTCCAGCATTAGGGCTCTCCAACTGGTTCAAAATGCTGCTGCCAGACTTTTGACATGATGCAGAAAGTTTGACCACATTACACCCATTTTGGTGTCTCTTCACTGGCTTCCTGTCCCAGTGAGATCAGATTTTAAGGTTCTGCTACTAACCTATAAAATTGATCACGGACTGGCACCTCCCTACCTAGTGAGATGTGGAGCCTTGTGAGAGTGAAGAGCTGGTCGGTTGTTCCACGTCCAGGATGGAACCCGCATCATTCCTCTTCAATTAGAGGTTCCACTATCGGTTGAACCCTCCTTTACCAGGGAGGCTGAGTAGTGTGATGTCCTTGTAGTTGGCACACACTCTGGGGACTACCACTCCAGTTTGCCACTCCTTAGGCACTGTCCCAGACTTCAACACAATGTTGAAGAGATCATCCAAGACAGTCCCTCCACACCCAGAGTCTTCAGCATGTCTGGACGGATCTCAACCCCCGGGGCCTTACCACTGCGGAGTTGTTTTACTACTTCACCGACTTCCAGCAGGGAAATTGATGAAAATCCTCCATTCAGTCTTTAGTTTATTCTAATACACTGTCAGTTGTTCTAAAAGCACAAATTGCTGCATTCAAATGTTTAGATAAATGTGGAGAGAGAGAACACTAACAGTCAAATGTGAATGTGCTTTATGGAATAGTAATAACACTCTCTTCTGATCCATGTGGCAGACTGGATTATAGTTCTGTTGTCTTGACTATATGGGAAAATAGTCTTTTCACACAACTTGTATCGTCACAATACTTCTGGGGTGGAAAAACCAACCTGACCCAACAAAAAATAACATTTTTAGATTTTTTTTAAATGGGTAAATAGACCTGAAAATGCACCAGAATGCATCTGAGATTTGAAATTTTTCTGGGGGAGAACTGCCAGACCCCTTCCAGGTTTTATTTGTCAAACTGTCTGTGACCCCGAGACCCAGGAAGGACAAACTGTTGCTCTGTTTCTTGTTCTTTGTCAAACCTCATCAGAACATGTTTTTTTTTTTTTTTTCCACAGTGGGACTTTGTGGGGTTTCTTGTCCATCATTTATCTTCACAGAGACGTCTTCTAGTTGTTCCAGGACTCACAGGTACCTTCAGACCTTCTCTGATCCTGGAGCTGATCTTTGTCTGAGTCTTGGTCCTTCTGTCTGTTCTTTGATCCATTTGAATGGTGGTTTTCTGTTTTCTTCCACCTCTTTCTGATTTTTTTTTTTTTTCCATTTTAAACCGTTTGAGATCATTTTATCTGATCATTTTCTGTATCTGTTTATGTATTTTCTCCTCTCCAATTAAATAAGAGTCACAGAAAGAAATGGACACCATTTTTCTGAGCAGCCTAATAGTCCTTTTTCTTCACTTTCTGTAAAGTAATAATACATTTTAGCAGTCTTTCTTCACATTTAGAGTTGGAATAGAAGATATAAGGATTTTGATGTTTACTCACTTTTTTTGAACAGAACCGTAAATCAGAACTTCATTATGTAAACAAACACCGGTGAAGGTGTCGGTGGTTGTGTTGGTCCCAGCACTCAGTCAGCTGTCCAGACCGACCGTGTCCGGTGCAGTGTTACAGTGCTGGCAGACAAAGACTCTGCCGTTGGTCTCACGGCTGCGGGACCTGTTCTAGATCCTGCTGCTGAGCCGCTACAGAGCGCTGCCCGCTGAGAGTGGCTCACGCTGGTCTGAACAGCAGCGTGGGCCTAGTACAGGGCTGCACATTCACACTCCACCGTGCTTCTTGGCCTCAGGTCTGACTGTGCCGCATTGAAGTCCGTTATCGTTGCACACCGTCACTCGGGTGATAACTATGACTTGACCAGTACGAATTTATTGTACAGACCACACGACAACATGACAATCAGTTCTGCCATGCATTAAGAAAAAAGCTTTAATAAACGTTACGTCTTTAGGTGTTTTATTTTTTAAGTTGGGTAATTTTTTTTTAGTGCGTGTGTGTGTGCGTGTGCGCACAGTAGTGTTCAGAATAATAGTAGTGCTATGTGACTAAAAAGATTAATCCAGGTTTTGAGTATATTTCTTATTGTTACATGGGAAACAAGGTACCAGTAGATTCAGTAGATTCTCACAAATCCAACAAGACCAAGCATTCATGATATGCACACTCTTAAGGCTATGAAATTGGGCTATTAGTAAAAAAAAAAATAGAAAGGGGGTGTTCACAATAATAGTAGTGTGGCATTCAGTCAGTGAGTTCGTCAGTTTTGTGGAACAAACAGGTGTAAATCAGGTGTCCCCTATTTCATTCATTTAAAAGAAAAACAGAAAAGCAGAAATTAGTACATTACAAGACACTGAATGAAAAGGAGCAGAGTGAAGAACAACTCTATTTTCTGCCCCTTTTTACAATACAATCTTTCAATTTTAAGCATCATTCAACATTACATTACATTTTTTGACTTTGTCACATACCACTGACTTATTTCATAATTTTAGCCATTATTTAAAAGATTACATTTTTAACAGGTTACATTTTAGACATCAACAGATTACATTTTAGACTTTGTCACAGCCCACTGACTTATTTCATAATTTCATACTTAATACATCTAGTTTAATACGTTTTTTAAATAATTTAAGCAACCTTGATTCTTTGATTTCTTTGTTGAGGTTGTTCCATAATTTTACACCATTCACTGCAATACTCCGTTCCTTTATTTTGGTTCTGAATCTTGGTTTTTTTAAAGACTTCTATTCCTTTCAAATTATAACTACTTACTCTTTTTTCAAACATTTTGAATGTTTATTGGTAAGGTATTTTTATTAGCTTGGTGCATTGTTTGTAATATTTTCAAATCAACTAAATCATGAAATTTAAGTACCCTATACTTAATAATGGATTAGATGGATCTCTAAAACGACTATTGCTAATCATTTTTAAAGCTCTTTTCTGCAGAATAAATAATGGTTGTGTATAAGTTTTACATGTTGATCCCCAGATTTCTACACAATAAGTTAAATATGGGACAATCAATGAATTGTACAATGTTAATAAACCATAACTATTCAACGAAAATTTTACTTTATGCAAAACAGCAATGGCTTTCGCTATTTTTCCTTTTGTGTAATTTGTGTGACTTCCATGTAAGATCTTCATCAATCATGACTCCTAGAAGTTTTGTTTCTTTTACCCTTTGAATGTCCATGCCATCTATTTTTAATGACACATCATTTTTTCCACTGTCATTAAACAACATGAAATTTGTCTTACTAAGATTTAGTGACAATCTGTTTATATCAAACCAATGTTTAACTTTTTCCAACTCTGTATTTATCACTTGTACTACTTCCTGTATATCTGATCCAGTGTAAAATAATGTTGTACTATCAGCAAGTAATATGCTGCCAAGTACTTTAGATACATTCACAAAGTCATTGATATACAAAATAAACAGTTTGGGTCCAAGTACCGACCCTTGTGGTACTCCATAAATAATGTTACACAATTCTGATTTAGTATTATTTATCTGAACAAACTGTTTTCTATTTTCTAAGTAACTTTTTACCCACTGATGTACAATACCTCTAATTCCATATTGTTGTAACTTGTGAAGCAATCTTGAGTGGTCGATAACATCAAAAGCTTTTTTCAGGTCGATAAAAATACTTGCAAAATAATCCTTATTATCTATTGTTGTTGTTTTCTCTGTTAATTCCATAATTGCCATAGCTGTCGAATGTTTTGTTCTGAATCCATACTGAGCATTATTTAAAATACGATGTTTCTCAATTAATTTGTCCAACCTTGTCACAAACTTTTTTGCATAATTTTAGAAAACTGGAAGCAATGACACTGGCCTGTAATTTGAAAAATTATGTTTGTCTCCGTTTTTATATAATGGGACTACCTTGGCAATTTTCATTTCGCCTGGGAAAATTCCTGTTGACAGAGACAGATTACAAATGTAAGTGAATGGTTCAATAACAGTTTCTATTATACTTTTTACAGTCATCATGTCTAATCGCGTACATTACTTTCCGTGGGAAGATTGTAGCCCGCTAAAACAGCCTGGGAAAGCACACCTGTAGCTCGCCATTGCTTCTCTTCGAGTGTTACGAATAGGTGGGCACAACCTTATGAATAATTAATTTCGAAGGGGCGTGTGTGTGGGGGGGGGGGGGGGGGGGGGGGCTATTGGTGAAAATGTGACGCAAGTTTTCTCTCAAAAACGGATTGGCCTGTTTTCTAGGGGCAATTCAAAAAAGGAGAAATACTTGAAACAGAGGTTCTGAAACTTGCTGGCACTTCGTGTGTTTTCCCCACAACGGGGAGACTCTGAACTAACACCAAAAACATGAAAAAGATGATTTTGATTCTCTATCCCCTTTAAACTTCTTTTATGTCATATATCTCTTTATTTAAGGATGAAGCCAGCACCTGTTGAACATGCTTTTCTCTTTGAAAGCCTGAGGAAAATGGGACGTTCAAGACATTGTTCAGAAGAACAGCGTAGTTTGATTAAAAAGTTGATTGGAGAGGGGAAAACTTATACACAGGTGCAAAAAATTATAGGCTGTTCATCTACAATGCTTTAAAATGGACAACAAAAAAAAACAGACGCATGGAAGAAAACGGAAAACAACCATCAAATTGGATAGAAGAATAATCAGAATGGCAAAGGCTCACCCATTGATCAGCTCTAGGATGATCAAAGACAGTCTGGAGTTACCTGTAAGTGCTGTGACAGTTATAGCCCAGCAGATTACCCTAAAAATCTTTCAGTAGCTTATGCAAGCATAAAATTTGGCATGAAACATCCTTAGGCACTATTTTATCAAAAAAGAACGTTAGCCACTCAAAATCTAGAAATGGCTGCCATTTTTTCAAGATGGCGGCCATACGGTATTCTTGAATTAGAAAAACTGATGGTGCAACTGAAAATCACACATGAAACGTGTAAAAATGCATACAAATGGACACCAAAACAGGGTCAAAACAACAAAAATGTAATACTAATTACAGTATGTACAATTATATCCTAATCATCTTTCAAAGCAATTCAATTATCACAATTAAATGAACATAGTGCGGTGCAGGGCAGTGTCAGCCGAAAGCATTTGCACCTGCCATGACACTCAGTTTTACATCCACATTTTGTCAATTGTTGGCCGCTTTCAGCAACTGGTGGCAATTTTGTCCAAATCATCCACATTTCACCATTTTTCTTCCAGCCCCAATCGCCAGGACTTTCTCTTTCCATATTGCAGATCGTGGCTTGACCCCAGATACATCCTGCTTGATAAACCGCACTCTTTGTATGCTCAATCAGTGCTCGGCAGGTTGGAGGAATAGACTCATAGGACCTCTGCTTCCGAGCAAACAAATCGAGTCTTGCATCATCAATACTTGCAGTTGGACTTGATCTATCATACATCATAATCACAAACTTTTCCAATACATTCTGATCGTGTTCGCTTATCACTGGTGGATACTTGCTAAGCTTTGAGAATTCATCTGTAACATCTCAACAAACATCCCATGTCTGCCATGCAGTTTTCTTTCCCTTACCTCGAAAGGCGGAGACAACAGCACATCCTGTGAACGCATGGATGAACAACAAACCGTTCGATTTATCAGCGCCAATTTTCTCAATGGATATCGTTGACTGGAATCCATCTTAAACTCTTTCCTTGACCAAACTCTGTCCACAGTGATTGTAGTCCTATGTTAAGATCAGGCAAGACATTCACGCCGATAACCAAAACATCTGTGTCATTAGCTTTAATCATGATGGATTTTCTTCCTTCTGCTGCAGCATGTCTGGCATGTACAAAAAGTCACGTATCTGCCTCCTCGTGATTACATTTTGAGAGACCTTCAAGATTTAATGGCCTGTTGCAAACACTGTCTTCTCTTGTAACATAAACATTTGTTGTGCAAAGTTCACTCACTTTCGTAGCTAGAAAGTTGAACAGTTCTGTTTTGTTCGTATTGTCTCTCATGAAATTCTGCCAATTTTTTGGAATGTTACCTTTTTCTGATACCCTTTGCCTTCCTCCAAACCCTCATTTTGTCCTCGTCTCAGCCTTTAAACTGCTTGATTTGTAGACATCAAACACCAGATCGATTCTAGAACATTTTGAGCAGTACGATTGAACTTTTGGAACAAACTCCAGAATAGCATACTCTTCAAAGGTCTTGGAAATCTTTGGATGGGTGCAATTGACTAAAGCTGACCCATCAATAATTATTATTTCAGCACCAGGTTGTTTCTCTGCAAGTGTGACTTTGTCCTCAAGAATCTGTGCCAGTTGAGGTTTTTGACTTGGATGCAGTCTGCCATTGTCACTGAGATGCCGGTGAAGATTATCCGGGTAACAATTGCCCCATTACCCTTGGCTCAGCTCTCCCACGCTGGCACATCCTGTCTATTCAGGTGCGGCAACCTTACTTATACTACTTAAATACTTATATAAAAGGATAATCAATAGTAGGGGCTCATAAGGTAGCATTTGGGACACTTTACATTACAAAAGTAGTAGAGCTAATGTTGGACCCCATGCTGAGTTTCACAGCAGTGACGTCACCAGAGTGCCCTGGTTGTGCTTCGACTGTCACTCTTTTAAATAAATATCTCTTGAAGATTAAAACAGTACAAAACACTCCCTCAATAATGAATAAGCAGTGTTTTTTTCAATTCAGAACGAAAGCACGTAACAAATTATTGGGTACTAAAAACTTACACTATATTTTTGGGCGCCATTTTGAAAAAAATGGCCAGGATTTCATAATGTAACTATTCACAAATATCTCTCATGTTTGGAAGACAAAAAAGGCATAAATTCCACAATATAAACCGTAGATCAGTTTTTACAAGCATTCGAGGTAGGAATATGCAATATTTTGGTCTTGAAAAATGACCGCCATATTGATTTGTTTGGGTGGCTAACGTGCTTTATTTATTCAACTATGTTTGGAAAATATATGTACTAAGTTTGATGCTTGCATCACCAACTGAAAGATTTTTCTTTATATAGACTTAATCTGCTGGGCTATTAAACGCCTGTGTGAAGCTAATTTATTTGCAAGAATCCCCCGCAAAGTCCCTCTGTTAAATAAAAGACGTGCAGAAGAGGTTACAATTTGCCAAAGAACACATCAACTGGCCTAAAGAGAAATGGAGGAATATTTTGTGGACTGATGAGTAAAATTGTTCTTTTTGGGTCCAAGGGCCGAAGACAGTTAGTGAGACAACCCCCAAACTCTGAATTCAAGCCACAGTTCAGTGAAGCATGGTGGTGCAAGCATCATGATATGGGCATGTTTCTCCTACTATGGTGTTGGGCCTATATATCACATACCCAGGTATCATGGATCAGCGCGCGTGATTCAGGCGCACTAATTGATGTGATGTCTACCACTACAATCACTATACCACTGATAACTTTAGAGAAAATACCAAAATAATAGTCTGTCTTTTAGACATGTAGCATCTGCCCCATAGGAAACATGACTTACTTGCTTAGGGAGAAACGTGGCTGGAATAAGGTCTGGAACTCCAGATGCCCAATACTTGGCCCAGCTTCACCAACAAAGTGCTCGGAATAGATGTATTTGTCCTTCTTGACATGTTTGTGGTAGAAATTTGGTCGACCACAAGCACAGCTCGAGTCCACTGCTTGTACTTCTCAGTGGTTTCAAAGACGGGATAAAGTTTACTCCTTCCACGTAATCCTTTGCGGGTATCTTGAATCGCTCTGCGTCCGACACAGGAGGCCATAGCTACGATGCTTTGTTGCCACCATTTTTGGCTTGAAGGGCTATTCTACAGAAAATAAAATGAAAAAGCCGACTTGGTCCTTTTAGATGGAGGGAAAGTTCAGTGCAGGCTTCGCCTCCTTCAGCAATGATGCAGAGCTAGCTAACGTTAGCTGCCTGTTTGTAAACAGAGACAGAGGTGCGCACCAGGGGGAAGGGCAGCGGCGGCCACCTCCACTCTGTCTGTCAAGAATTCTCATAACCTGCTCATACCGTAGGGATGGTATAACAGAAATTTTTTTTTTCACAATTTTTTATGAAATTTGGTGTATTGGTAACTCATAGCCAGACAAGCCAGAATTTCAAATTTTAACTTGATTGAACCAGTTCTGTAATGGGGAATCCAAACCTGCCACTGTTTTGTACATTTGGGTACTTTTTAGTTGGATGACTTCTTGACCTATATTTTGACCCTGAAATTGACACTGAGGGACACGCCCAACCTCTTCGGCCCCACTATGAAAAATGTAGCCCTATATGTCAACTACAACATATAAAAAATTGGAGGGGTTTTCTTTTTCATACTTGAGCAACTGGGATAGAATATAGGCCTACCTCAAGATATCTGGTAAATTCTGTGTATACAGAGTGCAGAAGATAGGCATACAGAGACAGTATGTATGTGTGGTACCACCTTACAATTTTAACAGTTCTAAACAAACCCATATTCTAATCAATGTTTACACTACAGTTTAGTTTTCTGATTACTTTTTGCCATTTGGCTAAGTTTTTTGGGCAGTCTATGTTGTGATCGCAATTTCCAGGAAGAAGTCAGTGTTTCTAATCTGAAGCACAGAGTAAACTCAAGGCTCTGATCACATGCTGGGAGCAGCTGGCACAAAAAAACTGGAGCCTCAACAACCATTTCAAGTTTTTAGTTTCCTTAAAACAAGGGAAGAACAGTCCTTAATGATTTCTACATGTGAGAAATGTAAGTACTCCAGAGTTTCATAAACTTATTTACTGTTTCAAGTTTGTAATTTCTTCATGGGATTAATATTACTTCATATTACTTCTATGGTCTAGCTAAAACCTCAGAACAGGGGCACGATAAGAGAAAGCTCTGTGACCCACAGACTTTTTATTCACCTTAGGGACACAAAGTAGTCCTGCACCCTGAGAACACAGCCCGAGCCAGTATGTAAGGTTTAATTAGGTCAGCTAAGTAGGGAGGTGTCAGTCTGTTAACAAGTTCATAGGTTAGTAGCAGAACCTTAAAATCTGATCTCAGTGGGACAGGAAGCCAGTAAAGAGATGCCAAAATGGGTGTAATGTGATCAAACTTTTTGCTTTGTGCCAAAAGTCTGGCTGCAGCATTTTGAACCAATTGGTAACTGCAGTAAACCAGAAAATAGAACATTGCAGTAGTCCAATCTAGAAGAGATAAATGCATGGATCAGGGTCTCCGCATCAGCCATAGACGGGATGGGACGAATCTTCGCTATATTTCACAGGTGGAAGAAAGCAGTACTAGTAATATTTCTAATGTGGAGGCCAAAGGACAACGAAGGATCAAAAATTACCCCAAGGTTCCTCACTTTCAGTGTGATGTATGACACACAAGCCTAGGCTAAGTGTTAGCTGGTCAAATTGATGCTGATGTCTCACTGGACCAAGAACCATCATTTCAGTCTTATCAGAGTTTAAAAGCAGGAAGTTTCTAGACATCCAACTTCTCACTGCTGCAAGGCAATCTTCTAAGGATTTTATGTGAAGGAGATTACCAGCAGTTATCGGCATGTATAACTGAGTATCATCATCATAGCAGTGAAAGGTAATCCCAAAGCATCAGAGCGATGATGCTGTGTGGTCGGGGGACGGTGATGTCTAGAGCGTGTAGCACCGGAGTGATGAGGCTTTGTGGTCAGAGAGCGATGATGTTGTGTGGTCAGCATAGCAGTGAAAGGTAATCCCAAAACACTGCAATATGTGCCCAAGGAACGGTATATAAAGGGAGAAAAGGTTATTGTACAAAACAGTGATAACGACTGAACAGGTATAACTTGAATAATTAATAATAAATGCACAGCTTTTCCCCTGATATTATGATCATTTTGGTGCACAAATTTGCTGAAATGTGCTCCAAAAAGAAGTCTGACTTACTTGTTTAGCCAGGTCCATCAGCTGGAGTAAAGAGAGGTGGGTGGGGAAAAAAAGGTGTTCCCTGTATCATTGGTAGAAAAACGCAACACTAATTCCCCCGGGGGTTGAGGATCACACCATGTTCGGATTTGTGGGGGGTTTGACCGGAGTAATGAGGCTGTGTGGTCAGTAAACTGACTTCTGGAACGTGTAGCACCGGAGCGATGAGGCTGCGTGGGCGAGGGACGGTGACTTCTGGGATGTGTAGCACCGGAGCGATGAGGCTGCGTTGTCGGGGGACGGGGACGGAGCGATGAGGCGTGGTCAAGGATCTCCTAACTGCTCTTTAATTCTCTGCAGGGCCGTGTAAAGCTGGAATGATGAACACCTGTTGGGATCTTGGATGACTTGGAGGTATGTATGATTCAGTCTGTTCTGGAAACTGTCACATGATCCCAGTACAGTACTGCCATGACAGAGGTCTTCCATGTCTGCTGTGGAATCAAAATACTGGGAGATTAATCTCAGGACTTTGGCACAGGTTTGGGTAAAATTGTGTACCAAGACCTGACTGAAGACTTGGCACACAGCCCATAGAATGAGTATTCAGCTTTGAGATTTTGAAGTGTTGTTGTTTTCTTGTAGGTACTGGAGTTGACCCTGCCTGAGTCATCTGAAGACACATGGCCCCATTTATGAAACTCACAAATAAAAGCACACAGGATGGTGGAAACGTGAACATTTTCACCAGAGTTACACAGAAGTCTGATTCTCCTTTACAATGACCGTCGCCAATCCTGTCGTTGACAGAGCGAGGCATTTGAGGATGTGGTTTTGGGAAACTGATTTTCTTACATCAGAATAATAAGGTTCTTTATTGGACCAGGGAGGCAGCGTTCAGTGACACAAAAGATATAAAATTTGTCAAGTTCAAAAATCGATTATTAGGGTGTCTGTTTTGTTTTTGTCGTTTCTCCTGGCAGTGAGTGTCTATTCCCCTCATTCTTCTGTCCCGTCTGCAGGAGGAGGGTGTGTTTGAGAGTCTCGCAGCACTGTGACAGCACAGCATGCAGCTTTACAAACCTCTTAAGCTTTTCAAAATCTGCTCAGTGTCCTCGCTGTGGTTAAACTAAAAACACAGCTGCAGACCTGCAACGCATAACGACAAACACTGTCTGCCCACCCCCCCACCCCCCACCTCAGATCTCTTCCTAAGGACGCATGATATAAAAAAATGCTCATAAAACCTTATTTCATCAGGTTGCACTTTCCACATAAATAGACAAATTCTTGATTGTTGTTGCTCAAGACCCCGTCACACTTGGACGATTTAGCTTGTGTATGATCGTATAGCTTGCAGCTTGTGTCCAGCATGTACAGGACATATGAGTCATACACTGGCATGTGTTGAGAATTTTAAGCATACCCCAAAAATTTTGAGGTGCTCTGCGTATTATGATGTTTATCAGCATGCTTCAATGTACTCTTAAAAAACTTACCCTTAACATACGGTTGGCATATGCTGGCTAAATTGTCACGGTGTGACAGGGCCTTCAGAAACTAAACCAGGGGCACATCCAGATGGAAAGAGGCTGTTGTGGGGGAGACATGCCCCTCACAAACCCTTTGATTAAAGGTCCACTTTAGGACATTTTCATACTACTACATCTTATAATAATATTGATAATAACAATAATGACAACTAGCCTGTTGCCCATGGGGATCCACGGGCTCCAAATTGGGTCGCGTTTATAAAATACACTGGGGTAAAAAAGTATTTAGTCAGTCTGGACGCGTCGCTGGAGAGGTGTTCCGGGCATGTCCCACTGGGAGGAGGCCCTGGGAAGACCCAGGACACACTGGAGGGACTACATCTCAGCTGGCTTGGGAACGCCTTGGGGTTCCCCCTGGAGGAGCTGGGGGAGGTGTGTGGATTGGGAGGTCTGGGCGGCTTTGCTTGAGCTGCTGCCCCCGCGACCCGACAATGGATAAAGCGAAAGAAAATGGATGGATGGATGGTTTTAAATGGACCACAATAGAAATGTTTTCACTTGTCATGCATGTATTTACAATGATATTATGTACTTACATTGAACTTGCTAAGTAAACTCATGCACACATGCTTTTAACATATAAATGATTTACTGCCCCCTGCTGGAATGGTGTGAGTCCAGAATGTAAATATCAAATGTCCATTGTTCAGTGGTAACACATGGTAGCTTCTCTAAAAATACTAGTGCTGTCAGTGTTTGGTTTTTGGCTCTGTTCATCCCCAAAATACATAAACATACCAAATATTACTTTATTTTGACAGGAAACGCCCTTCCTCAAAACGTGACCCTGTGGAGAGAACAAACTCTTCTTCTTTTGTGTCGTATAATGGCAGCCAGCCTCCTTATTGTTGCACTGCTGCCACCTGCTGCATCAGTCTGTTATAGCACTAAATCCTTTCCATGAGTCCAGTGTCTTAAGTATTTAAAAAGCCAACACTTCCCCTCTCACTGGACCTAAAATACATCCTACACAAAGTTAATTCATTTCCTTCAGTTTGTACTCTCATAGAGAAACCATTCAGAAATGACCAGATACTTTTCCTGCGTACTGAAATCATCCTGCATCAGTTTTATCTTTTATTTTGGTGACTTTGATAGACTGCGGCACAGCTGGTTCTCAGGATGTGTGTGTGTTTGATACTGTGATGTTTGTGGGGTTTTCCTGCTGACTGATATCAGTCGGGCTGCAAACTCACATGCTGTGATTTAGGAACTTATTATCAAAGCACACATTTTATCACTGTTCTATACCACAAATGTTGTTTTGACAGGTTTTAATCTCTTTAAATGTGGTGTTTATAGTGAGTCCATGTGCTGCAGCACGAGGCAGGTATCACTGAAAGAAGGTCCACACGGACAGATTCTGTTCCACAACCCCAACATACAAAAATATAACATGGAAATTCATGAAATTAGGTCTCTAGTGACCCCGAAATGCCTCTAAAATGCTCTAAATCTTTGAGCTAACAGTGTCCATCTGGTTTCACGTTAAACTCTCAGATGTGATCACAAAAGGGTTTGTAGAAAAAGGACAGGTTACGGTCATTTTTCAGAAATACAGTTTGACACTCGTGGTAAATCTGTGTGGAGTAGATAGCTCTCAAAAACTGAGTGACTGTGCAAGAAGCAGAGTGAGGAAAGCCACCAAGACAACCCAGATGAAGTTACGGGCTTCTGTGGCTGTGATTGGAGAAACTGCACAGTGTAAATTCTGCATTTTTCATCACCATTCAGAGCTTCACAGTGGAGTCGAGCATAAGAAGGCTTTTCTTTCACTAAAACAGATCAAATCCATGCTTATATCTCAGATGGACCTTTTGGCAGTTTGTAGCTGAACCTTCAGGTCTTGTTTTTTCCTCTTCACCACTTCACCCAGCTGGATAATGCGTGCACACATACTAACTGCACTATCCAGTGTTTGGTGTATTTCTACATGTTGTACAGAGTGCAGCTCAAACCGGAGGCCTGGTCCTTGGTGAACAAAAGCTGTTTTGATTCTGTCTTGTGTGTCCAATGACTCGTTCCACATGAATCCTCACTGCTGCCAAACCTCTTGTCGTCCGTGAATTGTTTCTGTAATTTGTGTCTATCATGGCCCAAGCAGAGGGTCACCCCCTGAGTCTGGTCTGCTTGAGGTTTCTTCTCCTCAGGGAGTTTTTCCTTACCACTGTTGCTCTGGGGGTTAGTAAGGTGAGCCGAACGCGTGACGTCCAGAATGCTATGGCTGGACGTGAGCCGAACGCGTGACGTCCAGAATGCTATGGCTGGACGTGAGCCGAACGCGTGACGTCCAGAATGCTATGGCTGGACGTGAGCCGAACGCGTGACGTCCAGAATGCTATGGCTGGACGTGAGCCGAACGCGTGACGTCCACAGTGTTACTGAAAAGTCTGGACTCAATGAACAATATTGTAAGTACAAACAACAGCTCAAATGAAGTCTCATCAGAGTCCAGATGACTTCCTGATAGACGGAGAAGAGTTGAACTTCAGGTGGAACCTAACCGTGTTGAGGATCAGATCCAGCTTGCCCTATGAGGTTCAGGTCTCTGCTTACTGTCCATCAGAATTCTATTTATTTTATTTATATAGTGCCAAATTACCAGAAATCTACTCAAGGTGCTTCACACGAGTAAAGGTCTTACTAGATGGAGCACCGCGGCTAACCGCTCATTCACTGGCTGTTCCCAGAGCGCCACCATCTTGGTTAGTGTTTAATAACCAGACATAAACAGAAATCAATCGACACGATCAATGTTTTTAAAGAGGGTTTCAGGATAAATCTGCATTTTTTTCTGTGCTGTTACATTTATTCAGACTCAGTCCCACATTTGTACAGACACTTTGTGTCCAAACAAATCCAGAAGAGGATCAGACGTTTATATCATAGACTGAATGAACTTGTTGGTCTCCGTCCAGATAGAAAATAACACCATCAGTTTGTCAGACACACTGTATGTCTGACACGACACCAGATACTAGTCTGATCCTTCATTTCATTATGAAGTTAAAGGTGGGAAATGATCAGGGGTGAAAGTCAGAGCTTCACACGCTCACATCATATTAAAGATACGAATATTAAAGACGGCTCTGAACCCGCCTGCAGCGCCGCTTTTACGGAGCGCTTCACCATGAAAATATAAAATAAATGAAACAGCCACGCCGCCAGGGTGAAAGTCAGATTATTTAATAATTTCTGGACCAAGTTGAAAGAAATCTGAAGACACGAGACTGGAATATTCAGTATATCACAGAGAAAATAATCTCATTGGTGTATATTATTTTAGTAGAAAATACAAAAGTCAAAGCGATTTATCATGTGACCCACCAAACTGAGAAAAACATTTCCATTCTATGAATTTGCTCTGACAGAATATCTCAGGATAGAAAACCTGATGTGAAGAAAAAAAAACAATAAAGGCTAAAAAAGGGACAAATTAAGACTTATGAAAGTGAGATCACTAAATCACTGGCTGCGTCCCGACGCTGCAATCCGTCCGCACGTCTTTCATTAAAAAAATCTCCTTTAACAGTGGAATATCCGGATAAAATGCTGAAACCGACTTCTGAAACTTCTCTGTTCTCTCACGACGTCCTGGATCAATAGAGCCTGAAATGTGGAGGTTTTCAGCTTGAAACAGGCTGACGACGGCAGCTGAGAGCGCTGCACGACGTCTCGCACCGTGGGAAGTCCTTAAAGCGACAGAATCACCTCAAAATCTCTCATCAGCTGTTAAAATTTTCACTGAAAACCAGCTTAATTTTTCGAACCGTGTCCACTTCGATGTGTCTCACAGGTTTAGAAAAATTTTGATCAAACAAAGCGCCAGTCTCTCAGCAACTTCTCAGACAAAGGAATTCCGACGAGGGGCTGGACGACTCCTCCCACAAGGAGTGCTCACAGGCGAATGACGTCACCGACAGGCGTGGAAAAACTCACGCATGCGCACGAGGGTTCAAGCATGTCTGACGTAAAAACATATGAATGAAATCCATATAGTTTTTGAAAAAAATAAAAAGGTACGATACTTTATTGACAGACCTCGTATTTACTACCAGCAACGGTTAACCTCCTGTTTGAGATTCAATGCTTTTATTTTGAAGAGACTACCTCCTGACACAAATGTAGAAAAGTGTTGCAGGCATCCATTTCAAAATGAGCAAATTTCATCAGTTTGAACATTAAATATCTTGTCTTTGTGGTGTTTTCAATTGAATATAGGTTGAAGAGGATTTGAAAATCGTATTCTGTTTTTATTTACATTTTACACAACGTCCCAACTTCATTGGAGTTGGAGGCCTGGCCTATGTACTACAACATTAAACGGAGCTTCGAGGCACAGAATTTACTTCAAACATTTTGTTTAATTGAATTATTCAAGTTACTCAACTAATCGTTTCAGTCCGAAAGTAAATGTTAATTGATTGATTGATTGTAATTCATCACTTACTGCGCCACTCAGATTTCTGTCATCTGCAACATAAAAATTGATCAAGAATCAGTGATATTCTTTAAATCAGAGGCAGAATATTTGCGTAAGTGTGAAAATAACATACAGAATTAAGAATATTTTATATAAGGCCATGTTTCCTGTCAATTTTTTTCTCTGACTCAAATTTATTTGACTTATTTTGCAATGAAGTTACGATCGCAGGTGTCCCTGCCCATTCCAATACAGAAGCTGAAGGGTTTTAGCCATGCTCATCCCAGAACCATTTACTTACCAGGACTTAAATGACATAGTCATTACTGTCAGCTTCATGAATTGTACGAATATTGTAGGCTTCAATGTATCATTGAAGCCTACAATATTTTATCATTAACAATTTGTGTCAGTCTGTTTAAAATACCTTCATCTTCAGACCTTCATCAAGCACTTTTGAACTATGTGTATCCACACGGCAAGTTGTGATTCAGCAACACGAAATATACATTAATCTATTGGTTCATGATATTGTGACGAAAAGCACCTCATTTTCATCACGGCAGCACAAATTCATTCTAATTCATTCTGTGATGGCTGCACAAAATTAAAAGTGAAGCGGCCCCTCGCCCCAACAGATGTATTCTCTTTTAACGCTGTACGAGGTCTATTAGAAAAGTATCCGACCTTATTTAAAAAAAAAAAAAAACATATGGATTTGAATCACGTGTGCTTGCGTGAGCCAACCTTGAACCTTCGTGTGCATGCATGATTTTTTTTCACGCCTGTCGGTTACGTCATTCGCCTGTGAGCAAGCTTTGAGTGAGGAGTGGTCCAGCCCACTCAGCTGATTTTCATTGTCAGGGAAATGGCTGAGAGACTGCTGCTTTGCTTGATCAAATTTTTTTTAGAAACTGTGAGGCACATCCATGTGGACACCATTCGAGAAATTCAGGTGGTTTTTGGTGAAAATGTTATGGGCTTCAAAGACATTAAGGGATGTTACTGTCGCTTTAAGGACGGCCCACAGCAGCTGTGGGACGCTCCAGCTGTCATCGACAGGCTGAGCGACCATTTCATTTCTAAACGGATTGTTCTGTGGATCCGTGACCATCGTGTGCAATTTCTCTGCTTATCACAAGAGCTGGACATCAACTATTTTCCTGCAGATTTCACTTTTAACAAGAGATTTTGTCATGGAAAGCTGAGCGGACGCTTTGCGCGGCACGATGGATTCGCTGCTGGACCGACACAAAACCACCTCCGTTTTGGTCTCACAGGACGGCTTTGAGATGACGTTCAGACAGCTGTCGGTGGTTTTTCAGTCGAATGATTATCCAAGAAATTGTGGACGAGCTGGACATGCCAGAACATGTTCTGTGACGCTTCATCACGGCGTTGCTTTGCGCATCCGCAAAGCAACGGTCTTGCCAGACAAGCTGGGACATGTCCAGCTCTCCACAAGTTCTCTGATACTCACTCGACTGGTAAGAACTGAAAGGCATGTCCCAGCTTGTCCTTCTGGCACTGCGAAACGGAGCTGTTCTTTGTCTCTCTTGCCGTCGTGACGCGCGAAGCGTCCGCTCCTTTCCATGACAAAAACTCCTTGTTAAAAGTGGAATGTGCCGTTCATTTCCAAACTGGACGCTGTGTTTTATCTGGGACGTCGTCTGGACTAGCACAGGAATTGTGAAAAGACGTGGACATCAGCACTTTTTCGGCAAATTGAGACAGACATGCGGAGGAATTCCGCGCGTCGCCGTGATGAAGCATCACAGAACATGTTCTGGCATGTCCAGGCTCATCCACAATTTCTTGGATAATCACTCGACTGAAAAACCACCGACAGCTGTCTGAACGCCATCTCAAAGCCGTCCTGTGAGACCAAAACGGAGGTGGTTTTGTGTCGATCCAGCAGCGAATCCATCGTGCCGCGCGAAGCCTCCGCTCGGCTTTCCATGACAAAATCTCTTGTTAAAAGTGAAATCTGCAGGAAAATAGTTGATGTCCAGCTCTTGTGATAACCAGAGAAATTGCACACGATGGTCATGGATCCACAGAGCGATCCATTTAGAAATGAAATGGTCGCTCAGCCTGTCGATGACAGCGCGCCCCACAGCTGCTGTGGGCCATCCTTAAAGGGACAGTAACATCCCTTAATGTCTTTGAAGCCCATAAAATTTTCATCAAAAACCACCTGAATTTCTCGAATGGTGTCCACATGGATGTGCCTCACAGTTTCTAAAAAAAATTTGATCAAGCAAAGCGACAGTCTCTCAGCCATTTCCCTGACAATGAAAATCCGCCGAGTGGGCTGGACCACTCCTCACTCAAAGCCTGCTCACAGGCGAATGACGCAACCGACAGGCGTGAAAAAATCACACATGCGCAAAAAGGTTCAAGGTTGGCTCACGCAAGCACACGTGATTCAAATCCATATGTTTTTTTTTTTTTTAAATAACGTCGGATACTTTTCTAATAGACCTCGTATGTGTAACGGCCCCCCATCCTGACAGATGTATTCTCTTTTAACTGCGGTAAAAGACTGCATTGTATCACTTCCTGTTCCGGAGCACAGCGGTGTTTTTCTGTATCTGTTAGCTGTTTAATCTGCGCAGTTAGATTGATCTAGTTAACTAGATAACGATTTGTTTCACAGTGTAATCTTTACGTGCCTTAACTAAAGCACTCCCTCTGCTGAATCACCTCTAAATTATTTACACGTTATTCACTTTGTCTGTTTTTAGGAATCCGCTAGCTTAGCGCAGCTACTAGCTCTTAGCCGGTTTAGCATGGCGGCTTCTCCTGTCTCTCCCGCACTTTTCTGCTCTGGGTGTGAAATGTTTAGTTATTCCTCGGCCTCCTTTAGCAGTAATGGTACTTGTAATAAGTGTAGCTTATTCGTAGCTTTGGAGGCCAGGCTGGGCGAATTGGAGACTCGGCTCCACACCTTAGAAAATTCTACAGCTAGCCAGGCCCCTGTAGTCGGTGCGGACCAAGGTAGCTTAGCCGCCGTTAGTTCACCTCCGGCAGATCCCGAGCTGCCGGGAAAGCAGGCCGACTGGGTGACTGAGAGGAGGAAGTGTAGTGCTAAACAGAAGCCCTGTGTACACCACCAACCCATTCACATCTCTAACCGTTTTTCCCCACTCGGCGACACACCCGCCGAGGATCAAACTCTGGTTATTGGCGACTCTGTTTTGAGAAATGTGAAGTTAGCGACACCAGCAACCATAGTCAATTGTCTTCCGGGGGCCAGAGCAGGCGACATTGAAGGAAATTTGAAACTGCTGGCTAAGGCTAAACGTAAATTTGGTAAGATTGTAATTCACGTCGGCAGTAATGACACTCGGTTACGGCAATCGGAGGTCACAAAAATTAACATTAAATTGGTGTGTAACTTTGCAAAAACAATGTCGGACTCTGTAGTTTTCTCTGGGCCCCTCCCCAATCGGACCGGGAGTGACATGTTCAGCCGCATGTTCTCCTTGAATTGCTGGCTGTGTGAGTGGTGTCCAAAAAATGAGGTGGGCTTCATAGATAATTGGCAAAGCTTCTGGTGAAAACCTGGTCTTGTTAGGAGAGACGGCATCCATCCCACTTTGGATGGAGCAGCTCTCATTTCTAGAAATCTGGCCAATTTTCTTAAATCCTCCAAACCGTGACTATCCAGGGTTGGGACCAGGAAGCAGAGTTGTAGTCTTACACACCTCTCTGCAGCTTCTCTCCCCCTGCCATCCCCTCATTACCCCATCCCCGTAGAGACGGTGCCTGCTCCCAGACTACCAATAACCAGCAAAAATCACTGTAACCAGGTTTAAGGATATGATTCCTTCTTTATGTTCTCTAATGCCATATACCAACACAGTGCAGAGTAGCTACCTAAACTCTGTGAGTGAGATAGAGTATCTCGTCAATAGTTTACATCCTCATTGAAGACAACTTTGGATGCTGTAGCTCCTCTGAAAAAGAGAGCTTTAAATCAGAAGTGCCTGACTCCGTGGTATAACTCACAAACTCGCAGCTTAAAGCAGATAACCCGTAAGTTGGAGAGGAAATGGCGTCTCACTAATTTAGAAGATCTTCACTTAGCCTGGAAAAAGAGTCTGTTGCTCTATAAAAAAAAGCCCTCCGTAAAGCTAGGACATCTTACTACTCATCACTAATTGAAGAAAATAAGAACAACCCCAGGTTTCTTTTCAGCACTGTAGTCAGGCTGACAAAGAGTCAGAGCTCTATTGAGCCGAGTACTCCATTAACTTTAACTAGTAATGACTTCATGACTTTCTTTGCTAATAAAATTTTAACTATAGAGAAAAAAATACTCATAACCATCCCAAAGACGTATCGTTATCTTTGGCTGCTTTCAGTGATGCCGGTATTTGGTTAGACTCTTTCTCTCCAATTGTTCTGAGTTATTTTCATTAGTTACTTCATCCAAACCATCAACATGTCTATTAGACCCCATTCCTACCAGGCTGCTCAAGGAAGCCCTACCATTATTTAATGCTTCGATCTTAAATATGATCAGTCTATCTTTATTAGTTGGCTATGTTCCACAGGCTTTTAAGGTGGCAGTAATTAAACCATTACTGAAAAAGCCATCACTTGACCAAGCTATCTTAGCTAATTATAGGCCAATCTCCAACCTTCCTTTTCTCTCAAAAATTCTTGAAAGGGTAGTTGTAAAACAGCTAACTGATCATCTGCTGAGGAGTGGTCTATTTGAAGAGTTTCAGTCAGGTTTTAGAATTCATCATAGTACAGAAACAGCATTAGTGAAGGTTACAAATGATCTTATGGCCTCAGACAGTGGACTCATCTCTGTGCTTGTTCTGTTAGACCTCAGTGCTGCTTTTGATACTGTTGACCATAAAAGTTTATTACAGAGACTAGAGCATGCCATAGGTATTAAAGGCACTGCGCTGCGGTGGTCTGAATCATATTTATCTAATAGATTACAATCTGTTCATGTAAATGGGGAATCTTCTTCACAGACTAAGGTTAATTATGGAGTTCCACAAGGTTCTGTGCTAGGACCAATTTTATTCACTTTATACATGCTTCCCTTAGGCAGTATTATTAGATGGCATTGCTTAAATTTTCATTGTTACGCAGATGATACCCAGCTTTATCTATCCATGAAGCCAGGGGACACACACCAATTAGCTAAACTGCAGGATTGTCTTACAGACATAAAGACATGGATGACCTCTAATTTCCTGCTTTTAAACTCAGATAAAACTGAAGTTATTGTACTTGGCCCCACAAATCTTAGAAACATGGTGTCTAACCAGATCCTTACTGGATGGCATTACCCTGACCTCTAGTAATACTGTGAGAAATCTTGGAGTAATTTTTGATCAGGATATGTCATTCAGTGCGCATATTAAACAAATATATAGGACTGCTTTTTTTGCATTTACGCAATATCTCTAAAATTAGAAAGGTCTTGTCTCAGAGTGATGCTGATAAACTAATTCATGCATTTATTTCCTCTAGGCTGGACTATTGTAATTCACTATTATCAGGTTGTCCTAAAAGTTCCCTGAAAAGCCTTCAGTTAATTCAAAATGCTGCAGCTAGAGTACTGACAGGGACTAGAAGGAGAGAGCATATCTCACCCATATTGGCCTCTCTTCATTGGCTTCCTCTTAATTCTAGTATAGAATTTAAAATTCTTCTTCTTACTTATAAAGTTTTGAATAATCAGGTCCCATCTTATCTTAGGGACCTCATAGTACCATATCACCCCAATAGAGCGCTTCGCTCTCAGACTGCAGGCTTACTTGTAGTTCCTAGGGTTTGTAAGAGTAGAATGGGAGGCAGAGCCTTCAGCTTTCAGGCTCCTCTCCTGTGGAACCAGCTCCCAATTCAGATCAGGGAGACAGACACCCTCTCTACTTTTAAGATTAGGCTTAAAACTTTCCTTTTTGCTAAAGCTTATAGTTAGGGCTGGATCAGGTGACCCTGAACCATCCCTTAGTTATGCTGCTATAGACTTAGACTGCTGGGGGGTTCCCATGATGCACTGAGTGTTTCTTTCTCCTTTTGCTCTGTATGCACCACTCTGCATTTAATCATTAGTGATCGATCTCTGCTCCCCTCCACAGCATGTCTTTTTCCTTGTTCTCTCCCTCAGCCCCAACCAGTCCCAGCAGAAGCCTGCCCCTCCCTGAGCCTGGTTCTGCTGGAGGTTTCTTCCTGTTAAAAGGGAGTTTTTCCTTCCCACTGTTGCCAAGTGCTTGCTCACAGGGGGTCGTTTTGACCGTTGGGGTTTTTATGTAATTATTGTATGGCCTTGCCTTACAATATAAAGCGCCTTGGGGCAACTGTTTGTTGTGATTTGGCGCTATATAAATAAAATTGATTGATTGATTGATTTTAACGCTGTATGTGTAACGGCCCCCCGCCCTGACAGATGTGGTCTCTTTTAACGCTGTGTGTGTAACGGCCCCCCGCCCCGACAGATGTATTCTCTTTTAACAGTGTATGTGTAAACGGCCCCCCGCCCTCCACAGATGTATTCTCTTTTAACGCTGTATGTGTAACGGCCCCCCGCCCCGACAGATGTATTCTCTTTTAACGCTGTATGTGTAACGTCCCCCGCCCCGACAGATGTATTCTCTTTTAACAGTGTATGTGTAACGGCCCCCCACCCGATAGATGTATTCTCTTTTAACGCTGTATGTGTAACGGCCCCCCGCCCCGACAGATGTATTCTCTTTTAACAGTGTATGTGTAACGGCCCCCCACCCGATAGATGTATTCTCTTTTAACGCTGTATGTGTAACGTCCCCCGCCCCGACAGATGTATTCTCTTTTAACAGTGTATGTGTAACGGCCCCCCACCCGATAGATGTATTCTCTTTTAACGCTGTATGTGTAACGGCCCCCCGCCCCGACAGATGTATTCTCTTTTAACGCTGTATGTGTAA
This sequence comes from Thalassophryne amazonica, assembly GCF_902500255.1. Lineage (NCBI taxonomy): Eukaryota > Metazoa > Chordata > Actinopteri > Batrachoidiformes > Batrachoididae > Thalassophryne > Thalassophryne amazonica. The sequence goes on from NC_047113.1 coordinate 108,631,475, forward strand.
CGGCCCCCGCCCCGAGAGATGTGGTCTCTTTTAACGCTGTATGTGTAACGTCCCCCGCCCCGACAGATGTATTCTCTTTTAACAGTGTATGTGTAACGGCCCCCCACCCGATAGATGTATTCTCTTTTAACGCTGTATGTGTAACGGCCCCCCCGCCCCGACAGATGTATTCTCTTTTAACGCTGTATGTGTAACGGCCCCCGCCCCGAGAGATGTGGTCTCTTTTAACGCTGTATGTGTAACGGCCCCCGCCCCGAGAGATGTGGTCTCTTTTAACAGTGTATGTGTAACGGCCCCCCACCCGATAGATGTATTCTCTTTTAACGCTGTAAGTGTAACGGCCCCCCGCCCCGACAGATGTATTCTCTTTTAACAGTGTATGTGTAACGGCCCCCCACCCGATAGATGTATTCTCTTTTAACGCTGTATGTGTAACGGCCCCCGCCCCGACAGATGTGGTCTCTTTTAACAGTGTATGTGTAACGGCCCCCCACCCGATAGATGTATTCTCTTTTAACGCTGTATGTGTAACGGCCTCCGCCCCGACAGATGTGGTCTCTTTTAACAGTGTATGTGTAACGGCCTCCGCCCCGACAGATGTGGTCTCTTTTAACAGTGTATGTGTAACGGCCCCCCACCCGATAGATGTATTCTCTTTTAACGCTGTATGTGTAACGGCCCCCGCCCCGACAGATGTGGTCTCTTTTAACAGTGTATGTGTAACGGCCCCCCACCCGATAGATGTATTCTCTTTTAACGCTGTATGTGTAACGGCCCCCCGCCCCGACAGATGTATTCTCTTTTAACAGTGTATGTGTAACGGCCCCCCACCCGATAGATGTATTCTCTTTTAATGCTGTATGTGTAACGGCCCCCCGCCCCGACAGATGTATTCTCTTTTAACGCTGTATGTGTAACGGCCCCCGCCCCGAGAGATGTGGTCTCTTTTAACGCTGTATGTGTAACGGCCCCCCGCCCCGACAGATGTATTCTCTTTTCAATCAATTTTTTTATATAGCGCCAAATCACAACAAACAGATGCCCCAAGGCGCTTTATATTGTAAGGCAAAGCCATACAATAATTATGTAAAACCCCAACGGTCAAAACGACCCCCTGTGAGCAAGCACTTGGCTACAGTGGGAAGGAAAAACTCCCTTTTAACAGGAAGAAACCTCCAGCAGAACCAGGCTCAGGGAGGGGCAGTCTTCTGCTGGGACTGGTTGGGGCTGAGGGAGAGAACCAGGAAAAAGACATGTTGTGGAGGGGAGCAGAGATCGATCACTAATGATTAAATGCAGAGTGGTGCATACAGAGCAAAAAGAGAAAGAAACAGTGCATCATGGGAACCCCCCAGCAGTCTACGTCTATAGCAGCATAACTAAGGGATGGTTCAGGGTCACCTGATCCAGCCCTAACTATAAGCTTTAGCAAAAAGGAAAGTTTTAAGCCTAATCTTAAAAGTAGAGAGGGTGTCTGTCTCCCTGATCTGAATTGGGAGCTGGTTCCACAGGAGAGGAGCCTGAAAGCTGAAGGCTCTGCCTCCCATTCTACTCTTACAAACCCTAGGAACTACAAGTAAGCCTGCAGTCTGAGAGCGAAGCGCTCTATTGGGGTGATATGGTACTATGAGGTCCCTAAGATAAGATGGGACCTGATTATTCAAAACCTTATAAGTAAGAAGAAGAATTTAAAATTCTATTCTAGAATTAACAGGAAGTCAATGAAGAGAAGCCAATATGGGTGAGATATGCTCTCTCCTTCTAGTCCCCGTCAGTACTCTAGCTGCAGCATTTTGAATTAACTGAAGGCTTTTTAGGGAACTTTTAGGACAACCTGATAATAATGAATTACAATAGTTCAGCCTAGAGGAAATAAATGCATGAATTAGTTTTTCAGCATCACTCTGAGACAAGACCTTTCTAATTTTAGAGATATTGCGTAAATGCAAAAAAGCAGTCCTAAATATTTGTTTAATATGCGCTTTGAATGACATATCCTGATCAAAAATGACTCCAAGATTTCTCACAGTATTACTAGAGGTCAGGGTAATGCCATCCAGAGTAAGGATCTGGTTAGACACCATGTTTCTAAGATTTGTGGGGCCAAGTACAATAACTTCAGTTTTATCTGAGTTTAAAAGCAGGAAATTAGAGGTCATCCATGTCTTTATGTCTGTAAGGCAATCCTGCAGTTTAGCTAATTGGTGTGTGTCCTCTGGCTTCATGGATAGATAAAGCTGGGTATCATCTGCGTAACAATGAAAATTTAAGCAATACTGTCTAATAATACTGCCTAAGGGAAGCATGTATAAAGTGAATAAAATTGGTCCTAGCACAGAACCTTGTGGAACTCCATAATTAACTTTAGTCTGTGAAGAAGATTCCCCATTTACATGAACAAATTGTAATCTATTAGACAAATATGATTCAAACCACCGCAGCGCAGTGCCTTTAATACCTATGGCATGCTCTAATCTCTGTAATAAAATTTTATGGTCAACAGTATCAAAAGCAGCACTGAGGTCTAACAGAACAAGCACAGAGATGAGTCCACTGTCTGAGGCCATAAGAAGATCATTTGTAACCTTCACTAATGCTGTTTCTGTACTATGATGAATTCTAAAACCTGACTGAAACTCTTCAAATAGACCATTCCTCTGCAGATGATCAGTTAGCTGTTTTACAACTACCCTTTCAAGAATTTTTGAGAGAAAAGGAAGTTTTAACAGTGTATGTGTAACGGCCCCCTGCCCCGACAGATGTGGTCTCTTTTAACAGTGTATGTGTAACGGCCCCCTGCCCCGACAGATGTGGTCTCTTTTAACAGTGTATGTGTAACGGCCCCCCGCCCCGACAGATGTGGTCTCTTTTAACAGTGTATGTGTAACGGCCCCCCGCCCCGACAGATGTGGTCTCTTTTAACGCTGTATGTGTAATGGCCCCCCGCCCCGACAGATGTGGTCTCTTTTAACAGTGTATGTGTAACGGCCCCCCGCCCCGACAGATGTGGTCTCTTTTAACAGTGTGTGTGTAACGGCCCCCCGCCCCGACCAATGTGGTCTCTTAACAGTGTGTGTGTAACGGCCCCCGCCCCGACAGATGTGGTCTCTTAACAGTGTGTGTGTAACGGCCCCCTGCCTCGACAGATGTGGTCTCTTTTAACAGTGTGTGTGTAACGGCCCCCCGCCCCGACCAATGTGGTCTCTTAACAGTGTGTGTGTGTAACGGCCCCCGCCCCGACAGATGTGGTCTCTTAACAGTGTGTGTGTAATGGCCCCCTGCCTCGACAGATGTGGTCTCTTTTAACAGTGTGTGTGTAACGGCCCCCCGCCCCGACAGATGTGGTCTCTTTTAACGCTGTATGTGTAACGGCCCCCCGCCCCGACAGATGTGGTCTCTTTTAACAGTGTGTGTGTAACGGCCCCCCGCCCCGACAGATGTGGTCTCTTTTAACGCTGTATGTGTAACGGCCCCCCGCCCCGACAGATGTGGTCTCTTTTAACAGTGTGTGTGTAACGGCCCCCCGCCCCGACCAATGTGGTCTCTTAACAGTGTGTGTGTAACGGCCCCCGCCCCGACAGATGTGGTCTCTTAACAGTGTGTGTGTAACGGCCCCCTGCCTCGACAGATGTGGTCTCTTTAACAGTGTGTGTGTAACGGCCCCCCGCCCCGACCAATGTGGTCTCTTAACAGTGTGTGTGTAACGGCCCCCGCCCCGACAGATGTGGTCTCTTAACAGTGTGTGTGTAATGGCCCCCTGCCTCGACAGATGTGGTCTCTTTTAACAGTGTGTGTGTAACGGCCCCCCGCCCCGACAGATGTGGTCTCTTTTAACGCTGTATGTGTAACGGCCCCCCGCCCCGACAGATGTGGTCTCTTTTAACAGTGTGTGTGTAACGGCCCCCCGCCCCGACAGATGTGGTCTCTTTTAACGCTGTATGTGTAACGGCCCCCCGCCCCGACAGATGTGGTCTCTTTTAACAGTGTGTGTGTAACGGCCCCCCGCCCCGACCAATGTGGTCTCTTAACAGTGTGTGTGTAACGGCCCCCGCCCCGACAGATGTGGTCTCTTAACAGTGTGTGTGTAACGGCCCCCTGCCTCGACAGATGTGGTCTCTTTTAACAGTGTGTGTGTAACGGCCCCCCGCCCCGACAGATGTGGTCTCTTTTAACGCTGTATGTGTAACGGCCCCCCGCCCTGACAGATGTGGTCTCTTAACAGTGTGTGTGTAACGGCCCCCTGCCTCGACAGATGTGGTCTCTTTTAACAGTGTGTGTGTAACGGCCCCCCGCCCCGACAGATGTGGTCTCTTAACAGTGTGTGTGTAACGGCCCCCCGCCCCGACAGATGTGGTCTCTTTTAACAGTGTGTGTGTAACGGCCCCCCGCCCCGACAGATGTGGTCTCTTTTAACAGTGTGTGTGTAACGGCCCCCCGCCCCGACAGATGTGGTCTCTTTTAACGCTGTATGTGTAACGGCCCCCCGCCCTGACAGATGTATTCTCTTTTAACGCTGTATGTGTAACGGCCCCCTGCCCCGACAGATATATTCTCTTTTAACAGTGTATGTGTAACATTTAATTTCTGTTTAATAAATCTCTGAGTGGTGGTCTAGCCCTCAGAGTAATTGTGTTCAAATTTAAATGACTGGTTAATACCTTCTTTCAAATCAACGGATGCGCGGGATAAGAGAGGCAGGGGGAGGCGAGGTCACAGGAGACCCCTGAAATATCCCAAGACCTGAGAGATGTAGTCTATTTTAACACTGTATGTGTAATGCCCCCCTGCCCTGACAGAAGTATTCTCTTTAAACACTGCACAGTGAGGAAAATAAGTATTTGAACACCCTGCGATTTTGCAAGTTCTCTCACTTAGAAATCATGGAGGGGTCTGAAATTTTCATCTTAGGTTCATGTCCACTGTGAGAGACATAATCTAAAAAAAAAAATCTGGAAATCACAATGTATAATTTTTTTTTTAATCATTTATTTGTATGTTACTGCTGCAAATAAGTATTTGAACACCTGTGAAAATCAATGTTAATATCTGGTACAGTAGCCTTTGTTTGCAATTACAGAGGTCAGACGTTTCCTGTAGTTCTTGACCAGGTTTTCACACACTGCAGCAGGGATTTTGGTCCACTCCTCCATACAGATCTTCTCTAGATCTTTCAGGTTTGGAGTTTCAGCTCCCTCCAAAGATTTTCTATTGAGTTCAGGTCTGCAGACTGGCCAGGCCACTCCAGGACCTTGAAATGCTTCTTACGGAGCCCCTCCTTAGTTGCCCTGGCTGTGTGTTTGGGGTCATTGTCATGCTGAAGACCCAGCCATGACCCATCTTCAATGCTCTTACTGAGGGAAGGAGGTTGTTTGCGAAAATCTCGCAATACATGACCCCATCCATCCTCCCTTCAATACGGTGCAGTCGTCCTGTCCCCTTTGCAGAAGAGCATCCCCAGAGTATGATGTTTCCACCCCCATGCTTCACGGTTAGGATGGTTTTCTTGGGGTTGTTCTCATCCTCTAAACATGGTAAGTGGAGTTGATTCCAAAAAGCTCTATTTTGGTCTCATCTGACCATGTGACCTTCTCCCATGCCTCCTCTGGATCATCCAGATGATCACTGGTGAACTTCAAACGGGCCAGGACATGTGCTGGCTTGAGCAGGGGGACCTTGCTGCCCTGCAGGATTTTAAACCATGCCACAGGTATTAAAGGCACTGTGCTGCGGTGGTTTGAATCATATTTATCTAATAGATTACAATTTGTTCATGTAAATGGGGAATCTTCTTCACAGACTAAGGTTAATTATGGAGTTCCACAAGGTTCTGTGCTAGGACCAATTTTATTCACTTTATACATGCTTCCCTTAGGCAGTATTATTAGACGGCATTGCTTAAATTTTCATTGTTATGCAGATGATACCCAGCTTTATCTATCCATGAAGCCAGAGGACACACACCAATTAGTTAAACTGCAGGAATGTCTTTCAGACATAAAGACATGGATGACCTCTAATTTCCTGCTTTTAAACTCAGATAAAACTGAAGTTATTGTACTTGGCCCCACAAATCTTAGAAACATGGTGTCTAACCAGATCCTTACTCTGGATGGCATTACCCTGACCTCTAGTAATACTGTGAGAAATCTTGGAGTCATTTTTGATCAGGATATGTCATTCAAAGTGCATATTAAACAAATATGTAGGACTGCTTTTTTGCATTTACGCAATATCTCTAAAATCAGAAAGGTCTTGTCTCAGAGTGATGCTGAAAAACTAATTCATGCATTTATTTCCTCTAGGCTGGACTATTGTAATTCATTATTATCAGGTTGTCCTAAAAGTTCCCTAAAAAGCCTTCAGTTAATTCAAAATGCTGCAGCTAGAGTACTGACGGGGACTAGAAGGAGAGAGCATATCTCACCCATATTGGCCTCTCTTCATTGGCTTCCTGTTAATTCTAGAATAGAATTTAAAATTCTTCTTCTTACTTATAAGGTTTTGAATAATCAGGTCCCATCTTATCTTAGGGACCTCGTAGTACCATATCACCCCAATAGAGCGCTTCGCTCTCAGACTGCAGGCTTACTTGTAGTTCCTAGTACACATTATATACGTAGACTCCTTATCTGTACACATTATATACGTAGACTCCTTATCTGTACACATTATATACGTAGACGCCTTATCTGTACACATTATATATGCAGACTCCTTATCTGTAGACTGATTATTTCCAGGTTTTATCAAGTTTTAGAGATTTGCTTTCAGTTTAAGGAAGATAATTTTAGAAATTTTAGTTCTTTATTTTTTGTATTTCTTGTATTTAAAATCAATCAATCAACTTTTTTCTTATATAGCGCCAAATCACAACAAACAGTTGCCCCAAGGCGCTCCATATTGTAAGGCAAGGCCATACAATAATTATAAAAAACCCCAACGGTCAAAACGACCCCCTATGAGCAAGCACTTGGCAACAGTGGGAAGGAAAAACTCCCTTTTAACAGGAAGAAACCTCCAGCAGAACCAGGCTCAGGGAGGGGCAGTCTTCTGCTGGGACTGGTTGGGGCTGAGGGAAAAAAACCAGGAAAAAGACATGCTGTGAAGGGGGGCAGAGATCGATCACTAATGATTAAATGCAGAGTGATGCATACGGAGCAAAAAGAGAAAGAAACAGTGCATCATGGGAACCCCCCCACAATCTACGTCTAAAGCAGCATAACCAAGGGATGGTCCAGGGTCACCCGATCCAGCCCTAACTATAAGCCTTAGCGAAAAGGAAAGTTTTAAGCCTAATCTTAAAAGTAGAGAGGGTGTCTGTCTCCCTGATCTGAATTGGGAGCTGGTTCCACAGGAGAGGAGCCTGAAAGCTGAAGGCTCTGCCTCCCATTCTACTCTTACAAACCCTAGGAACTACAAGTAAGCCTGCAGTCTGAGAGCGAAGCACTCTAATGGGGTAATATGGTACTATGAGGTCCCTAAGATAAGATGGGACCTGATTATTCAAAACCTTATAAGTAAGAAGAAGAATTTTAAATTCTATTCTAGAATTAACAGGAAGCCAATGAAGAGAGGCCAACACGGGTGAGATATGCTCTCTCCTGCTAGTCCCCGTCAGTACTCTAGCTGCAGCATTCTGAACCAACTGAAGGCTTTTTAGGGAACTTTTAGGACAACCTGATAATAATGAATTACAATAGTCCAGCCTAGAGGAAATAAATGCATGAATTAGTTTTTCAGCATCACTCTGAGACAAGACCTTTCTGATTTTAGAGATATTGCGTAAATGCAAAAAGGCAGTCCTACATATTTGTTTAATATGCGCTTTGAATGACATATCCTGATCAAAATGACTCCAAGATTTCTCACAGTATTACTAGAGATCAGGGAAATGCCATCCAGAGTAACGATCTGGTTAGACACCATGCTTCTAAGATTTGTGGGGCCAAGTACAATAACTTCAGTTTTATCTGAGTTTAAAAGCAGGAAATTAGAGGTCATCCATGTCTTTATGTCTGTAAGACAATCCTGCAGTTTAGCTAATTGGTGTGTATCCTCTGGCTTCATGGATAGATAAAGCTGGGTATCATCTGCGTAACAATGAAAATTTAAGCAATACCGTCTAATAATACTGCCTAAGGGAAGCATGTATAAAGTGAATAAAATTGGTCCTAGCACAGAACCTTGTGGAACTCCATAATTAACTTTAGTCCGTGAAGAAGATTCCCCATTTACATGAACAAACTGTAATCTATTAGACAAATATGATTCAAACCACCGCAGCGCAGTGCCTTTAATACCTATGACATGCTCTAATCTCTGTAATAAAATTTTATGGTCAACAGTATCAAAAGCAGCACTGAGGTCCAACAGAACAAGCACAGAGATAAGTCCACTGTCCGAAGCCATAAGAAGATCATTTGTAACCTTCACTAATGCTGTTTCTGTACTATGATGAATTCTAAAACCTGACTGAAACTCTTCAAATAGACCATTCCTCTGCAGGTGATCAGTTAGCTGTTTTACAACTACCCTCTCAAGAATCTTTGAGAGAAAAGGAAGGTTGGAAATTGGCCTATAATTAGCTAAAATAGCTGGGTCAAGTGATGGCTTTTTAAGTAATGGTTTAATTACTGCCACCTTAAAGGCCTGTGGTACATAACCAACTAACAAAGATAGATTGATCATATTTAAGATTGAAGCATTAAATAATGGTAGGACTTCCTTGAGCAGCCTGGCAGGAATGGGGTCCAATAAACATGCCGATGGTTTGGACGAAGCAACCAATGAAAATAACTCAGACAGAACAACCGGAGAGAAAGAGTCTAACCAAATACCGGCATCACTGAAAGCAGCCAAAGATAACGATACATCTTTGGGATGGTTATGAGTAATTTTTTCTCTAATAGTCAAAATTTTGTTAGCAAAGAAAGTCATGAAGTCATTACTAGTTAAAGTTAATGGAATACTCAGCTCAATAGAGCTCTGACTCTTTGTCAGCTTAGCTACAGTGCTGAAAAGAAACCTGAGGTTATTCTTATTTCTTCAATTAGTGATGAGTAGAAAGATGTCCTAGCTTTACGGAGGGCTTTTTTTTATAGAGCAACAAACTCTTTTTCCAGGCAAAGTGAAGATCTTCTAAATTAGTGAGACGCCATTTCCTCTCCAACTTACGGGTTATCTGCTTTAAGCTACGAGTTTGTGAGTTATACCACGGAGTCAGACACTTCTGATTTAAAGCTCTCTTTTTCAGAGGAGCTACAGCATCCAAAGTTGTCTTCAAAGAGGATGTAAAACTATTGACGAGATACTCTAACTCCCTTACAGAGTTTAGGTAGCTACTCTGCTCTGTGTTGGTATATGGCATTAGAGAACATAAAGAAGGAATCATATCCTTAAACCTAGTTACAGCGCTTTCTGAAAGACTTCTAGTGTAATGAAACTTATTCCCCACTGCTGGGTAGTCCATCAGAGTAAATGTAAATGTTATTAAGAAATGATCAGACAGAAGGGAGTTTTCAGGGAATACTGTTAAGTCTTCTATTTCCATACCATAAGTCAGAACAAGATCTAAGATATGATTAAAGTGGTGGGTGGACTCATTTACTTTTTGAGCAAAGCCAATAGAGTCTAATAATAGATTAAATGCAGTGTTGAGGCTGTCATTCTCAGCATCTGTGTGGATGTTAAAATCGCCCACTATAATTATCTTATCTGAGCTAAGCACTAAGTCAGACAAAAGGTCTGAAAATTCACAGAGAAACTCACAGTAACGACCAGGTGGACGATAGATAATAACAAATAAAACTGGTTTTTGGGACTTCCAATTTGGATGGACAAGACTAAGAGACAAGCTTTCAAATGAATTAAAGCTCTGTCTAGGTTTTTGATTAATTAATAAGCTGGAATGGAAGATTGCTGCTAATCCTCCGCCCCGGCCCGTGCTACGAGCATTCTGACAGTTAGTGTGACTCGGGGGTGTTGACTCATTTAAACTAACATATTCATCCTGCTGTAACCAGGTTTCTGTTAGGCAGAATAAATCAATACGTTGATCAATTATTATATCATTTACTAACAGGGACTTAGAAGAGAGACCTAATGTTTAATAGACCACATTTAACTGTTTTAGTCTGTGGTGCAGTTGAAGGTGCTATATTATTTTTCTTTTTGAATTTTTATGCTTAAATAGATTTTTGCTGGTTATTGGTGGTCTGGCAAATGGCATAAACAAATTAAATGTGCCCCCCCAGAAGCTGAAGGGTTTTCGCCATGGTCATGCCCCCAGAACCATTTTACTGAAAAAAGTCCTCAGGACCTAATTGGAAAAACAACAAAAACAACAAAAAAGTAACAAGGTTGCGATTGTAACGAGATTACAATCGCATTTCCTGTTTCACTGTGGACGCAAAATTAATGTCCTGGTTATTGCCCTTTACAGTACTGTTTGTTGTCTTTGTTCCAGAGTATTATATATATATATATGTCTGAAATTTCATTTGCATTTATTAAATTCCACACAGATTAAACGTAGCAGACACGGATTATTTATTTGGAATATTTGTTCTGGCTGGTTTTCACGGTCTCTACTCCCATCTCCTGGCCAGTATTGTGCATGGCAGTATTCGCCCTAAGTATTGAGATATCCCATAATTCTTTGTGTGCCAGAGAGTTGTTGCAGCCTCTTGCTGCAGCTGATGAAAATAAATAAAAATGTACATTTTGATTGTATAATGTAATTTACAATTGCCATCGTGGATTCTCTCTGTGCTGTTTAAACTGCAGCAACTCTCTGGCGTGCAAAGGATTATGGGTTTGGGTCTGAGTGCCAGTAGATGGCAGTGTTCTATGCATTTTGACCCCGGCTATATCAGATGGTTGTCTAATCACAACTTGACTTTTGGCTTTTGCAAATGTTTTTTTTTTGTTGTTGTTTTTACATATGTAAAATGGCATATTAGCACATTTATATGTAAACCAACACACACATCACATTAGCGTGTTGGTTTTTACATAGAATGAATGAGTCAACCAGTCAGTGTTAGTGGAGGCTCATTTTACCCATAATCCCTTTGGCATCTGTGTGTGTTTGTTACAAAACTTTAGAATTAGTGCATTAATTAAAATTAAAACGTGTGTTATATTTTAACTTTGTACAAATGATAGATTTGTCATTAACAGAGTTATTCTACCCGGATTAATTTGATTTCTAAATCAAAACCATAAGTCAAAACTGCTTTATTTTCCAAGACTTCTGCTTCATGGGGGGGCTGATACATGCTGTTAAAGAATAATGAGTTTGATAATTATCGAAGATAATGTTTTCATTATCGGATTATCTTTTTAGATAACTTTAAAGACCATTATCGGACTAATTATCTTGCGATAAATCTTTGTCCAATAATTTTTAGACCGATAATGTGGTAAATAAAGCTGAACAGCTACAAATATTTATAAAACTTAAATTCAGTTATTACCTACCTGTTAAACGTTTAGTAGCTGATGAGTAGTTCAACCCTCTGCAAAACAGAGAAGAGCTGCTTTAAGAAGAAACCGCTCTATCCTCTGCAGGCAAAGGAGACCTGGCTAATAACAGACTGTTGAATGATACCCTGAAAACTTGCTAAAACAATTATAACAAATAATCCGTGTCTGTTACGTTTAATCTGCGTGGAATTTAATAAACGCAAACCAAATTTCAGGCATATTATATTAGTCTGGAACAAAGATGACAAACAGTGTTGTAAAGAACAATAATCAAGACGTTAAAGAGCAAACTTCACTTTCCTCCAGAACGACATGATCTGGAAGCAATTGTAGCTCACAGCAGCTCCCACTGAAAATAACAGAGAGACAGTGTTGTATGGCTGGGGGGCCTGGCTGCCTTTTTGTTTCTGTCTTTTGTTTTTCCTTCCAGGTGGCTTGCATTTGGGACTGAGTGGCTGTGTAGCTGAGTTTATCAGGACCTCACCCTGATCACCTGCGGCTCGTCAGGACTCACAGCTGTGGTGCATCTACATGGATTGGAACATGGTGGCATTTAAGACTGGAGTATACAGTGTGTATTTGCCAGAGACTCGACCTTGTGACCAGACGGGTGAGATCGTCGTCTCGGGAGCCATCTCATCATCAGTGGATGCAGAGAACGTCCAGGGTTTGATGCACGGTCTGTGAAAGAGGAGAGGGTGAGGTCTCACGCTCGTCAGCACACTTCCTGAGGTACGTTAGATTTTGTGACTAACATTTATACAGTCAGTAAATGTGGTGTCCCTCACACCTTATTATATTGAGCTGTATGTTGGTCGTTTAAATCAGCTTCCACTGCAGTGGAGTTTTGTGAACTGGATGTTCCATGCCTGCAGGGTGGGAAGCTGATTAGTAATTAAGCCAGGAAGTGTTTGCTGTTTGTGCACCTTTGAGCGTTCTCTCTGTGTGTTGAGTGTGGACTCTCATAATGGTTCCTTCTTTCACAGACTCGGTTTGTCGCGGCCACCTGGGGGGTGTCGGCGGGGTCCTTGGGTCTGAACCAGTTCTGGCTCCGGACCGTTAGCGCTGCTGGGAGCGCATCGCAATCCACCACGCCAGACCGCGCACTTTTATATTTTTCACAGCACTGTTATGTTCATTAAACTCTGTTATCCTTTGTACCGTGCTCTGCTTATTTTATACTGGGTCCTTCAAACGCTGGTCGGTTCTCCGGGCTGCGTCCGACACATAACAGACAGACTGTGATTCTGCATGTTTACATAAAATAAACGCAATAAAAATGTCTAAAAAGCCAGAGAGTATATTCACAAGAGTTTCAGGCACAATATAAAAATAGTTTTATGTTGCAGTGTTAATGGTGTTGTCTGTGTGCAGCAGTTAAAGTGCAGCATGATCAGAGCGTCTCGATGCAGATCTCAATGTTACTGAGATCTCGCAGTGCGGCGAACTCTCTGAGGTTTTGCGGGATTTGAAACATCAATAGGGCGAATAGCCAACATTTATGTGTCAAGACAATATTGAGTGCATGTTTTACAATATCATAAAACGTGCGCACAACATCATAAAACGTGCACACAATATAATAAAATGAGCACACATTCTCTCCACATGCAAAACATTTTGCGATGACACTTCCAGGGCTCCGTAAAAATGCCTGTTTTTACAAATAAAAAAATGGAATATTTTACAAAAGCACATTTATCTGTAAACACCATCACATGTCACATTAACGTGTTGGGTTACATAATGAATGACTGAACCAGTCAGTGTTTAGCAGAGGCACATTTTACTCAGAATCCTTTGCAATCTGTTTGTGTTTGTTACAAAACCTCAGAATTAGTGCATTATTCAACATTAAAAGATATATGTTATATCTTAACTTTGTACAAATGACAGAATTGACATTAATGGAGTTATTCTATCAGTATTAATGTTATTTCTAAATCAAAACCATAAGTCAGCACTGCTTTATTTTCCAAGACCTCTGCCTGACCGGAGTGTTGTGATTGGGTAGAGAGTGGGGCTTTATGGCTTCTGTCAGCTTGTGTCTGTGCTGGAAGCCTTGCAGTAAACAAGAGCTTTGAGCAGGATGTTCAAGTGTGGACTCATTGTTTGGGCTTGTTGTCGCTTGGCCACAGACAGTACCAGAGACAATACTGGAATTGGTTATCTGTAACTTCTGATATGTTTTTGGGTAGTTTATTGTTTTATCTTTATCAAAGATAATTTTTCAGTTATCTGATTATCTATCTGTTATCGAAGTTAATTTTTTGGTTATCTGTGCCAACCACTGGTTAGAGGTGGGCGATACCGGGAATTTTGGTATTGATCCGATACCAAGTAAATACAGACCCAGTATCACTGATATTGATACAGATACCGATACTTTTTCATATTTAAGCTTCATAGATTCAAAGGATCCAAAAGACCTAGGATAGAATTTTGCCAAACATTGTACATGACAACAAAATAATCAACATTTTTGTTTAAAAAATATCACTCAACACAACTTAAACTCTCCTGAGGTATAGGGCTGACCTACCACAATACAACAACATTAACACACCACAACAAATACCGTAAACAGTTTCAAACTTATTCTGTTTTTAAAGTCAAACAATACAATAAAATAATAAAAAAAGGAATTTCTTCCCTTCAGTGCACTTCTCTATGTTGTTTCTTAAATAAAGAGTGTAAAAAACAGAACTTAAAGCAAATTAAAACAATCTTCTGAGGTTAGAGAGCTGACAAACCACAATAGAGGAAAAACTAACACACGACAACAAATATTGTAAACAGTTTCAAACTTATTCTGTTTTTTCAAGTTGAACAATACAAGAAAATAATACAAAGAATAAGGAATTTCCTCCCTTCAGTGCACTTCTGGCTTTCAATCAATCAATCAATTTTTTTTATATAGCGCCAAATCACAACAAACAGTTGCCCCAAGGCGCTTTATATTGTAAGGCAAGGCCATACAATAATGATGTAAAACCCCAACGGTCAAAACGACCCCCTGTGAGCAAGCACTTGGCTACAGTGGGAAGGAAAAACTCCCTTTTAACAGGAAGAAACCTCCAGCAGAACCAGGCTCAGGGAGGGGCAGTCTTCTGCTGGGACTGGTTGGGGCTGAGGGAGAGAACCAGGAAAAGACAAAATTTTAAACAAAATAAAAACAATAAGTGAAAATTAAATAAAGAAAGTATAAATAAAGAAAGAATATGTTAAGTGTGGGCCCTGTCCCCCTGTTGAGAACCAAGGATTCGAGGTTTTTATTTAACAGTATCATGTTCACAGTGTCACGTGTTGACTCGAGGAGAGCGCTGAGTGGGCGGGGCAGACTGATCCTACCTGCATGGCTGTTGGCTGGCGCCGCTGAGCCACGATGACGGCGCAACAACAAAAGACCAGAGGGGGGAGGGTGCGCTGCTCTGTGTGACACAGCGCAGTGCTGCTCTTACAGACAGAGAGTAGACTTTGATGAATCTGCGTGCGCAGCAGTCAGTGCGTGCAGGAGAGGAAAAAAAGCTTGAGTATCGATCTTTTTACATGAGGATCATTCAATATCAATACCAGCGTTGGTATCGATATTATCGATATTAGGATCGACCCACCCACCTCTAGTGTGTGTGTGTGTGTGTGTGTGTGCGTGCGCACACTCCTTTTTCTGATGCATCTCAACTGCTTCATTGCTGCAAAATATGCAGTACACAGGAGCTTCCAGCAGGGGGCAAAAGACAGAAGTGCTGACTCGTTTGGGTCTGTGGTCGTGGTGTTAAAACTCAAAATCAGCTTGTTAGTAGCTGAGAGCGTATTGGATACCGAAAGTTATCAGCTGTAGCTTACGATAAATTTTTGGGTGGTTTCTTGGTTTAGCTTTATAAAAGATAACTTTTCAGTTAGCTGATTAGATGTTATTGAAGCTAACTTTTTGGTTAGCTGTGCCCACCACTGAGCGTAGGTTATAAAATGACTGTCATGGCAACCAGGGAAACCTGCTGCCTTTGAAACAACAGATCAGAGGTTCAAATCCCCAGGCAGGACACATCATCTGGTCAGCGCCCCCAGGCTGGAGTAAAGTCCCTTTATACACAGAGTTTATAACCTTTATACACAAACTCTGAACACGGCGCCACTTTGGGTCCAACTGCGCTGAACTGCTGAATGAACCTTTAATGTTTTCAACATTTTAAAAAAATCATTTAACCACAAACAGAGTGTGGTGTTGTGTTGGAAATTACAGCAATAGTGTGGGACAACTACATTTTGTTTAAAAAAATCACAACAGTTGTATGACATTGAATACCCCAATTATGTTTTGATTATTTTACTGATATTTTATTCAGAGATATTTTAAAACATTAGAAAAAAACGTTTCTTTACCATTCATTTTTATCATTGAAGATCAAAAGTCTGGGTGTGGGACAAGCACAAAACGGCAATATTTGCATATAATGATGCTGAAAAAAGGTGAAAAAGTCATCATAGACTAGAACAAATTTCTTAAAACACTTTCAATGTAAAGATAACTATAAAAGTGTGAAAGTTCCCCTTTTTTCTGTTTTTCATACAATATGATCAAAGGACATAAGTGCCCGTAGTCTAAGAATCACCCATTTATGATTGTTTTAAATCATAAATGTTTCTTCTGTTCAGATTTTGAGGGAATCTGTACATCTCATCTTGAAGCCTGTGTTGTGTTGTGTTTATTTGTGCATCTAAATGCACAACAACCCGGCATTTTCAGTGAATAAATAAATAAAATAGCTTGATTTTGCATGCAGGCAGATTAACAGCAAACGCTATTTCGGCTCCCAGCTTATCATGTTGCTGCTCTCTGCATAAAGGGGCTCTAGGCTAGACCTGACCCCCCCATGCTACTTGCCCTGCATACCTAAGAACATGAGTGAGAGACATATAAATGAAGTCGTACCGGCTCGGACAGTTCCTGGGTTAACAAGGTTTGTGTCAGCTGTTGTGGAACCAGGACAAAATGGGAAGTGGGCTACTGGAACAAGATGTACATGGAACTGATGGAGTGCTATGACAGCAATCAATCAATCAATCAATTTTTTTATATAGCGCCAAATCACAACAAACAGTTGCCCCAAGGCGCTTTATATTGTAAGGCAAGGCCATACAAATATTATGTAAAACCCCAACGGTCAAAACGACCCCCTGTGAGCAAGCACTTGGCTACAGTGGGAAGGAAAAACTCCCTTTTAACAGGAAGAAACCTCCAGCAGAACCAGGCTCAGGGAGGGGCAGTCTTCTGCTGGGACTGGTTGGGGCTGAGGGAGAGAACCAGGAAAAAGACATGCTGTGGAGGGGAGCAGAGATCAATCACTAATGATTAAATGCAGAGTGGTGCATACAGAGCAAAAAGAGAAAGAAACAGTGCATCATGGGAACCCCCCAGCAGTCTACGTCTATAGCAGCATAACTAAGGGATGGTTCAGGGTCACCTGATCCAGCCCTAACTATAAGCTTTAGCAAAAAGGAAAGTTTTAAGCCTAATCTTAAAAGTAGAGAGGGTGTCTGTCTCCCTGATCTGAATTGGGAGCTGGTTCCACAGGAGAGGAGCCTGAAAGCTGAAGGCTCTGCCTCCCATTCTACTCTTACAAACCCTAGGAACTACAAGTAAGCCTGCAGTCTGAGAGCGAAGCGCTCTATTGGGGTGATATGGTACAAGCACAGAACAAGCACAGAGATGAGTCCACTGTCCGAGGCCATAAGAAGATCATTTGTAACCTTCACTAATGCTGTTTCTGTACTATGATGAATTCTAAAACCTGACTGAAACTCTTCAAATAGACCATTCCTCTGCAGATGATCAGTTAGCTGTTTTACAACTACCCTTTCAAGAATTTTTGAGAGAAAAGGAAGGTTGGAGATTGGCCTATAATTAGCTAAGATAGCTGGGTCAAGTGATGGCTTTTTAAGTAATGGTTTAATTACTGCCACCTTAAAAGCCTGTGGTACATAGCCAACTAACAAAGATAGATTGATCATATTTAAGATCGAAGCATTAAATAATGGTAGGGCTTCCTTGAGCAGCCTGGTAGGAATGGGGTCTAATAAACATGTTGATGGTTTGGATGAAGTAACTAATGAAAATAACTCAGACAGAACAATCGGAGAGAAAGAGTCTAACCAAATACCGGCATCACTGAAAGCAGCCAAAGATAACGATATGTCTTTGGGATGGTTATGAGTAATTTTTTCTCTAATAGTTAAAATTTTGTTAGCAAAGAAAGTCATGAAGTCATTACTAGTTAAAGTTAATGGAATACTCAGCTCAATAGAGCTCTGACTCTTTGTCAGCCTGGCTACAGTGCTGAAAAGAAACCTGGGGTTGTTCTTATTTTCTTCAATTAGTGATGAGTAGAAAGATGTCCTAGCTTTACGGAGGGCTTTTTTATAGAGCAACAGACTCTTTTTCCAGGCTAAGTGAAGATCTTCTAAATTAGTGAGACGCCATTTCCCCTCCAACTTATGGGTTATCTGCTTTAAGCTACGAGTTTGTGAGTTATACCACGGAGTCAGACACTTCTGATTTAAAGCTCTCTTTTTCAGAGGAGCTACAGCATCCAAAGTTGTCTTCAATGAGGATGTAAAACTATTGACGAGATACTCTATCTCCCTTACAGAGTTTAGGTAGCTACTCTGCACTGTGTTGGTATATGGCATTAGAGAACATAAAGAAGGAATCATATCCTTAAACCTAGTTACAGCGCTTTCTGAAAGACTTCTAGTGTAATGAAACTTATTCCCCACTGCTGGGTAGTCCATCAGAGTAAATGTAAATGTTATTAAGAAATGATCAGACAGAAGGGAGTTTTCAGGGAATACTGTTAAGTCTTCTATTTCCATACCATAAGTCAGAACAAGATCTAAGATATGATTAAAGTGGTGGGTGGACTCATTTACTTTTTGAGCAAAGCCAATAGAGTCTAATAATAGATTAAATGCAGTGTTGAGGCTGTCATTCTCAGCATCTGTGTGGATGTTAAAATCGCCCACTATAATTATCTTATCTGAGCTAAGCACTAAGTCAGACAAAAGGTCTGAAAATTCACAGAGAAACTCACAGTAACGACCAGGTGGACGATAGATAATAACAAATAAAACTGGTTTTTGGGACTTCCAATTTGGATGGACAAGACTAAGAGACAAGCTTTCAAATGAATTAAAGCTCTGTCTGGGTTTTTGATTAATTAATAAGCTGGAATGGAAGATTGCTGCTAATCCTCCGCCTCGGCCCGTGCTACGAGCATTCTGACAGTTAGTGTGACTCGGGGGTGTTGACTCATTTAAACTAACATATTCATCCTGCTGTAACCAGGTTTCTGTTAGGCAGAATAAATCAATATGTTGATCAATTATTATATAATTTACCAACAGGGACTTAGAAGAGAGAGACCTAATGTTTAATAGACCACATTTAACTGTTTTAGTCTGTGGTGCAGTTGAAGGTGCTATATTATTTTTTCTTTTTGAATTTTTATGCTTAAATAGATTTTTGCTGGTTATTGGTAGTCTGGGAGCAGGCACCGTCTCTACGGGGATGGGGTAATGAGGGGATGGCAGGGGGAGAGAAGCTGCAGAGAGGTGTGTAAGACTACAACTCTGCTTCCTGGTCCCAACCCTGGATAGTCACGGTTTGGAGGATTTAAGAAAATTGGCCAGATTTCTAGAAATGAGAGCTGCTCCATCCAAAGTGGGATGGATGCCGTCTCTCCTAACAAGACCAGGTTTTCCCCAGAAGCTTTGCCAATTATCTATGAAGCCCACCTCATTTTTTGGACACCACTCAGACAGCCAGCAATTCAAGGAGAACATGCGGCTAAACATGTCACTCCCGGTCCGATTGGGGAGGGGCCCAGAGAAAACTACAGAGTCCGACATTGTTTTTGCAAAGTTACACACCGATTTAATGTTAATTTTAGTGACCTCCGATTGGCGAAACCGGGTGTCATTACTGCCGACGTGAATTACAATCTTACCAAATTTACGTTTAGCCTTAGCCAGCAGTTTCAAATTTCCTTCAATGTCGCCTGCTCTGGCCCCCGGAAGACAATTGACTATGGTTGCTGGTGTCGCTAACTTCACATTTCTCAAAACAGAGTCGCCAATAACCAGAGTTTGATCCTCGGCGGGTGTGTCGTCGAGTGGGGAAAAATGGTTAGAGATGTGAACGGGTTGGCGGTGTACACGGGGCTTCTGTTTAGGGCTACGCTTCCTCCTCACAGTCACCCAGTCAGCCTGCTTTCCCGGCTGCTCGGGATCTGCCAAGGGGGAACTAACGGCGGCTAAGCTACCTTGGTCCGCACCGACTACAGGGGCCTGGCTAGCTGTAGAATTTGCCACGGTGCGAAGCTGAGTCTCCAATTCGCCTAGCCTGGCCTCCAAAGCTACGAATAAGCTACACTTATTACAAGTACCATTACTGCTAAAGGAGGCTGAGGAATAACTAAACATTTCACACCCAGAGCAGAAAAGTGCGGGAGAGACAGGAGAAGCCTCCATGCTAAATCGGCTAAGAGCTAGTAGCTACGCTAACCTAGCGGGTTCCTAAAAACACGCAAAGTGAATAATGTGTAAATAATTTAGAGGTGATTCAGCAGAAGGAGTGCTTTAGTTAAGGCACGTAAAGATTACACTGGGAAACAAATCGTAATCTAGATAACTAGATCAATCTAACTGCGCAGATTAAACAGCTAACAGATACAGAAAAACACCGCTGTGCTCCGGAACAGGAAGTGATACAATACCGCAGTGAGAGCCAACCACCAGTAGAGGCAAGCAAGAGCAGACCCCAATAAAACAGGTTACATGCAACGCAATGTGTGACCTACGGATGAACAGAAGAGCAAGAAGCACAGTATGAAAAGCCTCAGAGTGCTGTTTGTCCTGAAGCTCAGCTTCTTCCTTTTCCCCTCTTGGGGTCGTCACAGGGTTTGTTGATTTGGCACGTTTGACACTAGATGTCCTTCCTGACACAATTCCACATTCCATGGAGAATAAGCAGGGATGGCTTTGAACCTGGAATCTTGTGCTCTGGAAACATTAACTGCTTGGCCACCACACTGCATTTTTAGTACATTGAATGAATGAATTTACTTTGAACAAAGAAAACACAAGAACAAATTCCACAAAAAAAAAAGATGAAGTACAGACTGATAAATTCTTCTCACTATTCATCTGTTAAAATAAATGACAATTTAATTCCATCAAGTGAATCCCATCTCAGTTATTTACAATCCAAATACTCACTTGGTGCCTAAAACCATACTTAAATATATAAATGAACAAAAATTATATGTAAACTAGTCTCTCAGCACAATCCCTCCTTGTCTGTATACTTAACGTGTTCCTTAATGTCTCAAACTCTTCATCCAACCCACCTCACAAACTCAAACACACCAAGTCTTCATAGTTGTACAAACACAGTGCTTTTTTTAAACATTCTGAAATTATAACCCCCCCAAAAAACATTTTTAACAACAACAACCATAAAGTTTGAAACAGATCGATCACCACACTTCAGTGCCTGTGAGTTTAGAGACGGTGTGTTGGTGTACCTGTACATTATCCACCATCGTGACTCTTTTTTGGAGTATGTTATATCATGGTTATAAGTTACTTTTACAGGCATTACTCCAGACCTCCACACAGTAGTTCAGATACAGAAAAATAAGTGAGCAGAAGATTATATACAGTGATTTATATTCCAGTGTTTGACTACTTTTCTCCCAAACTGCCTCCTCACCATCTTTGATGGAATGTAACTTATGTGGGTTTCCAGCTGATTTAGTGGTCCAATATCACACCACAAAATCTAGATTACGATTTGTTTCCCAGTGTAATCTTTACGTGCCTTAACTAAAGCACTCCTTCTGCTGAATCACCTCTAAATTATTTACACATTATTCACTTTGCGTGTTTTTAGGAATCCGCTAGCTTAGCGCAGCTACTAGCTCTTAGCCGATTTAGCATGGTGGCTTCTCCTGTCTCTCCCGCACTTTTCTGCTCTGGGTGTGAAATGTTTAGTTATTCCTCGGCCTCCTTTAGCAGTAATGGTACTTGTAATAAGTGTAGCTTATTCGTAGCTTTGGAGGCCAGGCTGGGCGAATTGGAGACTCGGCTCCGCACCGTGGAAAATTCTACAGCTAGCCAGGCCCCTGTAGTCGGTGCGGACCAAGGTAGCTTAGCCGCCGTTAGTTCCCCCCTGGCAGATCCCGAGCAGCCGGGAAAGCAGGCTGACTGGGTGACTGTGAGGAGGAAGCGTAGCCCTAAACAGAAGCCCCGTGTACACCGCCAACCCGTTCACATTTCTAACCGTTTTTCCCCACTCAACGACACACCCGCCGAGGATCAAACTCTGGTTATTGGCGACTCTGTTTTGAGAAATGTGAAGTTAGCGACACCAGCAACCATAGTCAATTGTCTTCCGGGGGCCAGAGCAGGCGACACTGAAGGAAATTTGAAACTGCTGGCTAAGGCTAAGCGTAAATTTGGTAAGATTGTAATTCACGTCGGCAGTAATGACACCCGGTTACGCCAATCGGAGGTCACTAAAATTAACATTAAATCGGTGTGTAACTTTGCAAAAACAATGTCGGACTCTGTAGTTTTCTCTGGGCCCCTCCCCAATCGGACCGGGAGTGACATGTTTAGCCGCATGTTCTCCTTGAATTGCTGGCTGTCTGAGTGGTGTCCAAAAAATGAGGTGGGCTTCATAGATAATTGGCAAAGCTTCTGGGGAAAACCTGGTCTTGTTAGGAGAGACGGCATCCATCCCACTTTGGATGGAGCAGCTCTCATTTCTAGAAATCTGGCCAATTTTCTTAAATCCTCCAAACCGTGACTATCCAGGGTTGGGACCAGGAAGCAGAGTTGTAGTCTTACACACCTCTCTGCAGCTTCTCTCCCCCTGCCATCCCCTCATTACCCCATCCCCGTAGAGACGGTGCCTGCTCCCAGACTACCAATAACCAGCAAAAATCTATTTAAGCATAAAAATTCAAAAAGAAAAAATAATATAGCACCTTCAACTGCACCACAGACTAAAACAGTTAAATGTGGTCTATTAAACATTAGGTCTCTCTCTTCTAAGTCCCTGTTGGTAAATGATATAATAATTGATCAACATATTGATTTATTCTGCCTAACAGAAACCTGGTTACAGCAGGATGATTATGTTAGTTTAAATGAGTCAACACCCCCGAGTCACACTAACTGTCAGAATGCTCGTAGCACGGGCCGGGGCGGAGGATTAGCAGCAATCTTCCATTCCAGCTTATTAATTAATCAAAAACCCAGACAGAGCTTTAATTCATTTGAAAGCTTGTCTCTTAGTCTTGTCCATCCAAATTGGAAGTCCCAAAAACCAGTTTTATTTGTTATTATCTATCGTCCACCTGGTCGTTACTGTGAGTTTCTCTGTGAATTTTCAGACCTTTTGTCTGACTTAGTGCTTAGCTCAGATAAGATAATTATAGTGGGCGATTTTAACGTCCACACAGATGCTGAGAATGACAGCCTCAACACTGCATTTAATCTATTATTAGACTCTACTGGCTTTACTCAAAAAGTAAATGAGTCCACCCACCACTTTAATCATATCTTAGATCTTGTTCTGACTTATGGTATGGAAATAGAAGACTTAACAGTATTCCCTGAAAACTCCCTTCTGTCTGATCATTTCTTAATAACATTTACATTTACTCTGATGGACTACCCAGCAGTGGGGAATAAGTTTCATTACACTAGATGTCTTTCAGAAAGCGCTGTAACTAGGTTTAAGGATATGATTCCTTCTTTATGTTCTCTAATGCCATATACCAACACAGTGCAGAGTAGCTACCTAAACTCTGTAAGTGAGATAGAGTATCTTGTCAATAGTTTTACATCCTCATTGAAGACAACTTTGGATGCTGTAGCTCCTCTGAAAAAGAGAGCTTTAAATCAGAAGTGCCTGACTCCGTGGTATAACTCACAAACTCGTAGCTTAAAGCAGATAACCCGTAAGTTGGAGAGGAAATGGCGTCTCACTAATTTAGAAGATCTTCACTTAGCCTGGAAAAAGAGTCTGTTGCTCTATAAAAAAGCCCTCCGTAAAGCTAGGACATCTTTCTACTCATCACTAATTGAAGAAAATAAGAACAACCCCAGGTTTCTTTTCATCACTGTAGCCAGGCTGACAAAGAGTCAGAGCTCTATTGAGCTGAGTATTCCATTAACTTTAACTAGTAATGACTTCATGACTTTCTTTGCTAACAAAATTTTAACTATTAGAGAAAAAATTACTCATAACCATCCCAAAGACGTATCGTTATCTTTGGCTGCTTTCAGTGATGCCGGTATTTGGTTAGACTCTTTCTCTCTGATTGTTCTGTCTGAGTTATTTTCATTAGTTACTTCATCCAAACCATCAACATGTTTATTAGACCCCATTCCTACCAGGCTGCTCAAGGAAGCCCTACCATTATTTAATGCTTCGATCTTAAATATGATCAATCTATCTTTGTTAGTTGGCTATGTACCACAGGCTTTTAAGGTGGCAGTAATTAAACCATTACTTAAAAAGCCATCACTTGACCCAGCTATCTTAGCTAATTATAGGCCAATCTCCAACCTTCCTTTTCTCTCAAAAATTCTTGAAAGGGTAGTTGTAAAACAGCTAACTGATCATCTGCAGAGGAATGGTCTATTTGAAGAGTTTCAGTCAGGTTTTAGAATTCATCATAGTACAGAAACAGCATTAGTGAAGGTTACAAATGATCTTCTTATGGCCTCAGACAGTGGACTCATCTCTGTGCTTGTTCTGTTGGACCTCAGTGCTGCTTTTGATACTGTTGACCATAAAATTTTATTACAGAGATTAGAGCATGCCATAGGTATTAAAGGCACTGCACTACGGTGGTTTGAATCATATTTGTCTAATAGATTACAATTTGTTCATGTAAATGGGGAATCTTCTTCACGGACTAAAGTTAATTATGGAGTTCCACAAGGTTCTGTGCTAGGACCAATTTTATTCACTTTATACATGCTTCCCTTAGGCAGTATTATTAGACGGTATTGCTTAAATTTTCATTGTTACGCAGATGATACCCAGCTTTATCTATCCATGAAGCCAGAGGATACACACCAATTAGCTAAACTGCAGGATTGTCTTACAGACATAAAGACATGGATGACCTCTAATTTCCTGCTTTTAAACTCAGATAAAACTGAAGCTATTGTACTTGGCCCCACAAATCTTAGAAACATGGTGTCTAACCAGATCCTTACTCTGGATGGCATTACCCTGACCTCTAGTAATACTGTGAGAAATCTTGGAGTCATTTTTGATCAGGATATGTCATTCAAAGCGCATATTAAACAAATATGTAGGACTGCTTTTTTGCATTTACGCAATATCTCTAAAATCAGAAAGGTCTTGTCTCAGAGTGATGCTGAAAAACTAATTCATGCATTTATTTCCTCTAGGCTGGACTATTGTAATTCATTATTATCAGGTTGTCCTAAAAGTTCCCTAAAAAGCCTTCAGTTAATTCAAAATGCTGCAGCTAGAGTACTGACGGGGACTAGAAGGAGAGAGCATATCTCACCCATATTGGCCTCTCTTCATTGGCTTCCTGTTAATTCTAGAATAGAATTTAAAATTCTTCTTCTTACTTATAAGGTTTTGAATAATCAGGTCCCATCTTATCTTAGGGACCTCGTAGTACCATATCACCCCAATAGAGCGCTTCGCTCTCAGACTGCAGGCTTACTTGTAGTTCCTAGGGTTTGTAAGAGTAGAATGGGAGGCAGAGCCTTCAGCTTTCAGGCTCCTCTCCTGTGGAACCAGCTCCCAATTCAGATCAGGGAGACAGACACCCTCTCTACTTTTAAGATTAGGCTTAAAACTTTCCTTTTTGCTAAAGCTTATAGTTAGGGCTGGATCAGGTGACCCTGAACCATCCCTTAGTTATGCTGCTATAGACGTAGACTGCTGGGGGGTTCCCATGATGCACTGTTTCTTTCTCTTTTTGCTCTGTATGCACCACTCTGCATTTAATCATTAGTGATTGATCTCTGCTCCCCTCCACAGCATGTCTTTTTCCTGGTTCTCTCCCTCAGCCCCAACCAGTCCCAGCAGAAGACTGCCCCTCCCTGAGCCTGGTTCTGCTGGAGGTTTCTTCCTGTTAAAAGGGAGTTTTTCCTTCCCACTGTAGCCAAGTGCTTGCTCACAGGGGGTCGTTTTGACCGTTGGGGTTTTACATAATTATTGTATGGCCTTGCCTTACAATATAAAGCGCCTTGGGGCAACTGTTTGTTGTGATTTGGCGCTATATAAAAAAATTGATTGAATTGATTGATTGATTGTTGTGCTTAATTTCAAAAGCAACTGTAAATTATCCCCAAAAGAAAAACTGTCATCAGCAAACAGAACAAATTTTAAACTTTGCAGCACAGAACATGTCATTTATGTACAGAAGGAACTGCTTTGGACTCAAAACTGATCCCTGAGGCACACCGCAGGTGATTCTCACTCGATGATTTATACAGTGCGTCCAGAAAACATTTACAGCACTTCACTTTTTCCACTTTTTTTTAAAAATGTTTTTCCAAGATTTGTCCTGACTTTGACCTTGAAAACTGAACCAGTTATTGCCTATCAGGATATGAGTGCTCTGTAAAAATTTCATAACAATATATGAAAAATTGTGGGTTACAGGCTGTTCACAAACAAACAAAGGGTGAAAACATAACCTCTGCCCAACCTTGTAGGTGGAGGTAATTAAGAGCCGCATGGTTTTGCTCTTGCATGATTTTTCATGTGTCTGATCAGACTGCCCTTTTGTCCAAATTCCTTACCACACTCTGAACATCCAAATGGTTTCTCTCCTATTTATTTTTTTACAGAGTGCAATGGGCCCCAAACCTGGGGTCTACAGTTGCATCCTAATCATTAATCATTATTGGCATTGTATCTGAGGGCTCTCTTCAAGATGGTAACTGTTCCTTTAACTGCGGATATCTGCACCTCATGGGCACTTGGGTGACCCGGGATTGCCTCAAGATATTTCTTCAGGTTCTTCTTCATAAGCCCTGTTGCTCCCACCACAACTGGTATAATATCAATTTCTTTCAATGACCACGTTATTCGTAGATCATTTTTAAGTTCTTGGTATTTCGTGATTTTCTCCCTTTCAGCTCTATTCAGGCCATAGTCATTGGGGACTGTCACATCAATAATTTTTGCTGTCTTCTCTTGCTTGTTCCAAATGACAATATCAGGTTTTACTGCACCTCCTTCGATATGTCTTCCTGCTGGGATCTCTTTGTCATAAAAGATAGTCACTTTTCCATTGGATGAGACTGGTGCTGGCTCATACTCCCAAACGTGTCCCTCTACTTCCACCTCCAGTTCCTTGCATACTTTCCAATGTAGATATTTACAGATCTTGTTATGTCGGCTTGAGTAATGTCCGTCTGCCATGAGGATCTGACATGTTGATACTAAGTGGTTTACACTCTCAACAGCTGCATTACAGAATCGGCATTGATCATTCTGTGAAATTCCTGCCATTTTTTTGAAGCCATTTGTTAGTAGTCCCTGATCTTGTGCTCCAACTATAATTCTTTCTCCATCAAAACCAAGTTCTCCATTTGTAAGCCACCGTATAGATCCTTCTTTGTCTATGTATTTCTTTTCGAGTTCTTCTTGGAATCGGCCAGCCCTTTTGTGCTGTTTCCATCTGTTCATTCGATGTTTTTGTTCTCTTTTGCTGTATTTTTCCCTGGACTGTCTTGCTAGTGTCGTTGCAGGTGTCAGCTCATTGCTTTCTCTCTCTTGCAAGAGATCTCCCCCAACGTTTTCTGCCAATTTAATAATGGAGGTCTGTTGTGGCATAGTCTTAATATGGTGTTGTGTTGCCTTTTTCATGACTTCTTCTTGAGAACTCTAAGTACTGTCCAATACAGATGCTCTATAAGCCTGGTTGATCTCCATAAGACCTAAGCCGCCTTCTCAACGGGGGAGCTATATTCTATCCATGCATTGGTTTCTGTATGTAATTTTATGTAGGGTGAGCATCTTCCTAGTTTTAGTATCTAACTTGTTAAGCTCACCCTGTGGCCAGTCTACTATGCCAAAGCCATAGCTCACCACAGGCAATGCAAACTGGTTTATGGCTGTGATCTTGTTCTTTGGTGTCAATTCTGATTTACAGATCTTTAAGCGGTTTAAGCATTCTTGTGTTACTTTCTCATTTTTTGTGCTCTATTGTAGTATTTTCTTCAATTCCCAAGTATTTGTATGTGGAATCCTCAGCCAAATCTTCAATAGTGTTCCCCTTATTCAACTGTATATTTTCTGTGATTTGCTTCTTACCACCTCTGATTGTACATTTAGAGCATTTATCCAGCCCAAATTCCATACCGATTTCTTTAGAAAACGTATGAACTGCCTCCACTAGCCTCCTGGTCCCCTCTCTGAATGTGCAAATATCTTCAAGTCATCCAAGAATAGAAGGTGGCTCACCACCTGTCTATGTTTCTCTCTGTTTTTTTTTTTTTTTTTTCCTCATTTGCCTTGAATTTCCTTCTACTAGTGTGCAGTGGGCCCCAGACACGGGGTCTAAAGCTGTACCCTTAACATTACTGACTTTGTATCCGAGGGGCTCTCTTCAAGATGGTGATCTTTCCTCTCCTCGAATACTGCCTTTGATCTCCTGCCCCACTTCTCATGTTTGAGCAAGCGAAGCAGTGAGAGATCTTTTTCTTCTCCCCAATGGACCAATTTACAATTGATGCAGTTTCACTGGATTCTTTTAGCCCATTGATGGTGTTGTTGTTGGGGTCCAGGATCAGAACTATCTGGTGGATGACACCGCTGATCTGGTGGATGACCCAGCTGAGTGCTGCTACAGAAGAGATGTCTCCCCACAGCACTGGGAGAAGTTGCACCATTTTCTTCATACGCTCTGGTGCCTAGGCGCTTTGTGGAGGTTTTAGCTGGGGTTTGTTTCTTTTGAAACATCCTCATACCAAGATCTCTCCTGGCAAACCCCTTCACAGTGGGACCGAGGACACTCGAGGCTCGTGTCCAGTAGGAACTCCAATTCTCATGTGAGTGTTCAGATGGCCCTTGTGTCCAAATCTTTTCAAACATTCAGAACAGGCAAATGGTTTCTCGCTTGCTTGCATTTCTGTGTATTGTTTTAAATAGTCAATTTGACACCATTAAACTGCGTCTTAGTCATGTTGCACCAGTTGTGACTAACAGAGACACTGCTTTTTGTTTGAAGGTTAAAACCTGAATTAAGTTCACTGGTATATGGCCCTCCATAGTGGTCTCCATCAGACTGTGCTGTCAGTGCTCTGTGGTGAGTTGAGCTGCTGTCCACAGGCTCCGCCTTTGGGCTCTCCTATCTTTGGATGTGTTGACCCTGTGATGGGAGGACAGTGATGTCAGCCTCCTCCACCTGCTGTCTGATCCAGAGTTTGTCTTGTTCCTGTTTACTGTCCTCCTGCTCAACAGTCAGATTCCATTCCTGCTGTTCACATTGAGTTTCTTCTTTAATCAGTAACAACTGCTGCATGTCTGCAAAGAATCAGTGAAACAGAACATTTAGAAGAACAGTCATCACAATAAACAGAGGTGCAGAGTGCTGTGACCTGATGACACTGACAGCATGGAAATGTAATGGATGTTATGGAAATGTAATGGATGTTATGGAAATGTATCTAACAAATCAAGTATCAAAGCAGTGATGCATATTTTAAAAGAGTGGTTTGAGCTAATAGTAAGGGCGCCTGAGCTCCATATCAATGGGCCTTTGTGAAGTGGAATAAATTAAAGTCATTTAAGATTTTTAATGTTTTGTAGTCAACTGTAAGAACCACAAATTCAGGCACTTTAATTTCAATGTGATGCATATTTCATATTTGTTCTATTCTGTTATGCACAGGTCATAAATAACATTTACAAGGTTAAAACACATCAATATTAGATACACAAAGCATTTCTTCTTCAAATCTACAACCCCAATCCCAATGAAGTTGGGACGTTGTGTAAAATGTAAATTAAAAACAGAATACATGTTGGGAAAGTGTAGTGACACGGACCCACAACAGGTGGCGTAAATGAACGCACAATGGAAGGAGTCAAATTATAACACTTTACTGTTGTGAATGACACAACCAAACACAGCAGATTACAGAATGTGCACAAGTCAATCAATAAAGGTGTCGTGTGGGCAGGCTCGACGATAGGAGACGCCTGTCTGGAAACGAACCGGAACCACACGATTTCCACTGCCACCGAACCCGAGGAATACTGGAGCCGCCAAGTCCCGAAGTCCCCAGGTGGCCACCGTCACGGCGTGTCGGATCTGGTACTGCTGGCGGAAAGCAAAGACAGTCAAGGGTGGGTGGGTGAACACCCAGTAACAATCCTGGTGGGAATTCCACCTCCACCTCTCACTCAATATGTTGCAGCGATCCCTCGGAGGAAAAAGAGTGCCGTCTTGCACAGCCTCCACAAACTAAGGACCGGTACTCCTACAAACACTCACAATAAACAGATTTAGAAAATACTACAAAAGGCTGAGGATATTACCTCTGGTAGAAGATGATATCTCGGCAATGTGGTGGAGGTGTCTTCCTGCTTTTATACCACGGCTTGTTCCTAAGGCGGCAGCGCCCTCTCGTGCCTGAAGCCCGCACTTCAGGCAGGGCGCCCTCTGGTGGTGGGCCAGCAGTACCTCCTCTTCTGGCGGCCCACACAACAGGACCCCCCCCTCAACGGGCGCCTCCTGGCGCCCGACCAGGCTTGTTCGGGTGGCGACGATAGAAATCGGCCAGGAGGGCCGGGTCCAGGATGAAGCTCCTCTTCACCCAGGAGCGTTCTTCGGGTCCATACCCCTCCCAGTCCACCAAATACTGAAAGCCCCGGCCCATTTGACGGACATCCAAGAGCCGGCGTACTGTCCAAGCCAGCTCCCCGTCGATAATACGGGCAGGAGGCGGCGCCGGACCGGGTGCACAGAGGGGTGACGTGTGATGCGGCTTGATTCTGGAGACATGGAAGACCGGATGGATCCGCAGTGAGGCCGGGACTTGGAGCCTCACTGCGGTAGGACTGAGGACCTTGAGGATGGTAAAGGGTCCAATGAAGCGGTCTTTCAGTTTAGGAGACTCAACCTGTAGTGGAATGTCCTTGGTGGAAAGCCATACCTCCTGCCCGGGCTGGTATGCGGGGGCCGGGGACCGTCGACGGTCTGCATGGGCTTTAGCCCTCGTCCGGGCCCTCAACAAGGCCGAACGGGCGGTGCGCCACACCCGACGGCATCTCCGCAGGTGGGCCTGGACCGAGGGCACACCGACCTCTCCCTCCACCAAAGGAAACAAAGGGGGTTGGTACCCCAGACACACCTCGAACGGGGAGAGGCCGGTGGCAGAGGACACTTGGCAGTTATGAGCGTACTCAATCCAGGCCAGATGTTCACTCCAAGCCGTCGGGTGTGCGGAGGTCGTGCACCTAAGGGCCTGCTCCAACTCTTGGTTGGCCCGTTCGACCTGTCCGTTAGTCTGTGGGTGATACCCAGACGAGAGGCTTACGGTGGCCCCCAGTTCCCGGCAGAAACTTCTCCACACCTGCGAGGAGAACTGGGGACCGCGATCCGAAATGATGTCTGTAGGTATCCCATGCAGCCGGACGACATGGTGGACCAGGAGATCCGCCGTCTCCTGGGCCGACGGGAGCTTCGGGAGGGCCACAAAGTGGGCCGCCTTGGAGAATTGGTCCACTATCGTGAGAATGGTGGTATGTCCCCGGGACGGCGGGAGGACCGTGACAAAATCCAGACCGATGTGGGACCAGGGGCGGTGAGGCACAGGAAGTGGCTGTAGGAGTCCCTGTGCCTTCTGGTGGTCCGCCTTGCCCCTGGCGCAGGTGGTGCAGGCCTGGATGTAAGCCCGGACATCAGTCTCCAGGGACGCCCACCAGAAGCGCTGCCGGACCACTGCCACGGTCCTACGCACCCCTGGGTGGCAGGAGAGCTTGGACCCATGACAGAAGTCCAGAACGGCAGCTCTGGCCTCTGGTGGGACGTACAATCTGTCTTTCGGTCCTGTTCCGGGATCCAGGCTCCGTGCCAGGGCCTCCCGGACGGTCTTCTCCATGTCCCAGGTTAGGGTAGCCACGATAGTGGACTCCGGTAGAATGGGTTCCAGTGGATCCGACAGCTCGGTCTTGACTTCCCGTTCGTGCACCCGGGACAGGGCATCCGATCTTTGGTTCTTGGTCCCGGGGCGGTAGGTGATCCGGAAGTCAAAACGGCCGAAAAACAGTGACCAGCGGGCTTGCCTGGGGTTCAGTCGCTTGGCGGTCCTGATATACTCCAGGTTCCGGTGGTCAGTGAAAACCGTGAAAGGCACTGACGCTCCCTCCAGCAGGTGTCTCCACTCCTCAAGAGCCTCTTTCACCGCAAGGAGCTCTCGATTGCCCACGTCATAGTTCCGCTCTGCTGGGGTCAACCTGCGGGAAAAATAGGCACACGGGTGAAGAACCTTATCGGTTTCTCCACTCTGGGATAGCACGCTCAGAGGCGTCCACTTCAACCACAAACTGGCGACTAGGATCGGGCTGCACCAAGACCGGTGCAGTCGAGAACCGGCGTTTCAACTCCCTAAACGCGGCTTCGCACCGATCCGACCAGGTGAAGGGAACTTTTGGTGAGGTCAGGGCTGTCAGGGGGCTAACTACCTGACTATACCCCTTAATGAACCTCCTGTAAAAATTTGCGAAGCCGAGGAACTGTTGCAGCTTCCTACGGCTAGTAGGTTGGGGCCAGTCTCTCACCGCTGCGACCTCGGCCGGATCCAGGGCGACGGAGTTGGAGGAGATGATAAACCCCAGGAAGGACAAAGAAGTGCGGTGAAACTCACACTTCTCGCCCTTCACAAACAGCCGGTTCTCCAACAACCGCTGCAGGACCTGACGTACATGCTGTACATGGGTCTCAGGGTCCGGAGAAAAGATGAGTATATCATCCAGGTATACGAAGACGAATCGGTGCAGGAAGTCCCGCAAGACGTCATTAACCAAAGCTTGGAACGTCGCGGGGGCGTTAGTGAGGCCGAACGGCATGACCAGGTACTCAAAATGACCTAACGGGGTGTTGAATGCCGTCTTCCATTCGTCTCCCTTCCGGATCCGAACTAGGTGGTAAGCGTTCCTAAGATCCAACTTTGTGAAGATTTTGGCTCCATGCAGGGGGGTGAACACCGAATCCAACAAAGGCAACGGGTATCGGTTGCGAACCGTGATTTCG
The DNA here is from genome assembly GCF_902500255.1 of Thalassophryne amazonica. Classification (NCBI taxonomy): domain Eukaryota; kingdom Metazoa; phylum Chordata; class Actinopteri; order Batrachoidiformes; family Batrachoididae; genus Thalassophryne; species Thalassophryne amazonica. The sequence continues at coordinate 108,664,297 of NC_047113.1, forward strand.
TTCAGCCCCCGGTAATCAATGCATGGACGAAGACCGCCATCTTTTTTGCCCACAAAAAAGAAACCTGCTCCCATCGGAGAGGTGGAGTTACGGATCAGCCCGGCAGCTAAGGAGTCCTGGATGTAGGTCTCCATTGATTCGCGCTCAGGTCAGGAGAGGTTGTACAGCCTGCTGGACGGGATCTCCACACCTGGCAACAAATCGATGGCACAATCATACGGACGGTGCGGGGGAAGAGTGAGTGCCCGATCCTTGCTAAAAACGTCAGCAAGATCGTGGTACTCAACCGGCACCGCCGACAGATTGGGGGGAACTTTGACCTGCTCCTTAGCCTGGGAACCGGGAGGAACCGAGGATCCCAAACACATCCGATGGCAGGTCTCGCTCCACTGTACCACCACCCCGGACGGCCAATCAATCCGGGGATTGTGTTTCAACATCCAGGGGAACCCCAGAATCACACGGGAGGTAGAAGGAGTCACAAAAAACTCAATCTCCTCCCTATGATTCCCTGACACTACCAGAGTTACTGGTGGTGTCCTGTGTGTGATTAAAGGGAGTAGGGTGCCATCTAGTGCTTGCACCTGCAATGGTGTAGGTAGCGCCACCAGAGGGAGCCCTACTGTTAAAGATTTTATATATATATATATTTTATCACTGTTAAACATTTGTTCCTTTGTCTTTGTTCTGATGAAATGTTATTGAGCTGTTTTGCACCTGTCTTAACGTAACCCTGAGAATGTACTTATTATTACACTGATAGCACAACTTTGTTTCTGTAGCCACTAACGACTGGGAGTGAAGAGATGGAGGTTATTTTGACCTTATGCTGTACAAATGCTTACTGTTTTGAACAGGACACTCCAAGCTTTTGCAGAACAGATGATAAGTGCAAACAGAGGAGCCTGCGAGAACGGGATGTGCTGACCTTCAATTTTATGATTAAACAAAAGGAACCATTTCTCCACACAGCTGCAACCATTGGCATACGTGCCATGAGATGTTTTGTATTACGGGAGGAAACTTGTCATGCGCACCCCCCCCCCCCCCCCCCCCTTAGGACAAGTTTCATAATGTGGGTAGGTTTTCCTAATAAAAAGAGTGAGCATGCGCAGCAGTCCCCAGTGCTTTCAGTGGTACTACGTGTACGGACTGTCTGCACTCCTCGCGAGCTAAATTTGACTTTCTGTCTCACTGGTGTTTCTTGACTCTGTTTGTCTTGTTAAAGGTTTTAAGAATGTTTGGAGGAGAAAATACCCAACATTGACTGGAGGCTACGTCCGGGATCTCAACAATACCGGAGGTGTCCGGCGGGGGTCGTCAAGTCCAGACGAAAATCCTTGGCCAAGGTCCGATCGATTGATCGTGTCTGCAATTGTCGACCGCCGTTGGCATCGTCTGGTTGACGAGATTTTCCCGAAGAAGACAGACAGGAGGTCGAGTCAGTGAGTAGAATTTCTTTGTAACAGTACTGAGTGAATGGTGATCAGATCACATAAACAGTTAAATTCCGCAAGCGATGATACAGAATCGTCTGTTAATGAAACACAGTTAAACTCTGTAAGGAGGTCGGACTCCTCTACGATGGCGAGGAACGCACATAGTTAAATTCCGAAGGAGGGTGCGGACTCCTCTGTTTATATACGCGTACCGGTAGATCACATAAACAGTTAAACTCCGTAAACGATGGCGTGGAATCGTCTGTTAATGTAAAGCAGTTAAACTCCGCGAGGAGGGCGGACTCCTCTACGGTTGCGAGGAATGCACGTAGTTAAATTCCGGAAGGAGGGTACGGACTCCTCTGTTTTAAATACGAAGTAATACCGGTTTTGAGAATAAAAGTGTGAAAGTGTAATACTTTGGACAACGTAAGTGATAACCGTGTGTGTGGAAGCAGAGGCAAGTGATTCCGCTTCCTACGGGGAGGTGAAAGGAATCAACCACACGACGGCAAATTAATTGTCACGTCCAAAGAAAGTGAAAACTTCAGATTTAGAACACCCTAGGTGTGCCCCGTCTGAAGTCCAAATTATAACAAAGAATAATAATAAAAATGGGGGGAAAGACGTCTAAAAATAAGGAAAATTTATCAACTGACGACTGGAAATTTATGGAAGCAAAAAATCCAAAAGCAACAAAGAAATTGGAGACCTGGATAAATAAACATGACTTTGACGGACGACTGAACCTGACTAGTATTCAAAAACTGAAGGAAAGGTTGGAAAAGGAACATAAAGGTGATAACAAAAAGAAGCAGAAAATAGGGGCAGATTTAGTGGCATTTTGGGAGGAGGAAGCAGAGAACAGACGGAAGGGAGCAGAGAAGCGACGATTAGAGAAAGCAAGGAAAAAAGAAAGCTGTAGGTAAGGCAGAAGAAGATGTGATAATTCAGCACAGAGAACCAGAACAGCCTCAACAACCACCGCCGGCTGGATCGTCGGTGACAACAACACCTTTTAGAAAGTCGTATCACCTAGATGGAACTGAGGTCCAACAGGTATGGATGAAAGCATGTGGCCCAAAGTGGAGTCAGGTACGTGGGGACTGGAATCCTGTAGACGCGGAAAGAAAGCCACTGGAGCATGATAATCCAGTGTTGCAGACAAGAGTGGAAGCTATGATTACACGAGCAAAAGGAGTATTGGGCCCAAAGATAAATTATACTGAAATTACTAGGACAACTCAGAAAGAAGGAGAGCCATGGGCAGAGTTTAGATGCAGATTTGAGAGTGTCTTTAGGGTCCATAGTGGCATATCGCCAGGAACACCGGTGTATGAACAACAATTAAAAAACGCTCTGATCCAGCATTCCAATAAGGATATAAAAGCTTGGATACAGAAACACTGGATTGGCTTGCCAACTGGCACATTAGAAGAAACACACACTCACTGTTGTCATGCCGAGGAGGTCCTGAAACAGAAAAAGCAGACAGGAAGTAATGACAAAGGAGTGTATGTGGCACAAGGGGATGATGAAATATATTACCAGCAGAGTAATATGAGACAGCAAAAACAATGGAAACGTCCCCAAAAACCATGGCAGAATAGACAAGGTGGACAACCACAACGTCAAGGACCATGGCCGCCACAGCAACCACTGAACAGACAGGGAGGATCACCCCGTGATCCCCTGATATGTTGGAACTGTGGAAGAGAGGGACATATGTCTAGGAATTGTCCAAATCCACCCCCGAATGCGGAAAGAGCTCCACAGTGAAATACTCCTCCGCAGCCACAATATCCACAATGACTAGAATCCATAATCCATGACTCCACATCAGATAGGCAGTCTGATTGTGATATGGATCAATCAATCAATCAACTTTTTTTTTATATAGCACCAAATCACAACAAACAGTTGCCCCAAGGCGCTTATCTGTGTGCCTTACTGGGAAATCCAGTACCCAAACCAGAAGTGACCTTGTTAGTAAATGGGCGGCCCGTAGTGTTTCTTTGTAAACACCTTTGTATATACATTTGACATTTCTGAAGAAGATGCTGCAGGATGGGGTAAAGATGTCGTCTTGCAAGCAACAGCCCTACTGAAACATCCTGAACAAAAGATGTCACCACCTGACCTGCATGTCACAATGTGGCATAAAGATCCTCCAGGTCCGGATGGTGACTATGAAAACAAATTGAAAGACATTTCACCTGTGAAGCTGACAATGACCGATTTGATTCATGATGGCAACTCAACAGCTGTCATAACAGTAACAGGTGCCACTGAAGATGTATCAAAATTGAGATTCACAGGTATGCCATTACATATGTCACTTTGTAAGCCATATTTGACAGAATGGCAAGAATTGGGACTGACAGTCATAACAGCTTTGTCAGCCACTGATTGGAGCAGAGTTGGACCACGAACGGAGTTCAGTCCATCAACTAAATTGTATAAAGTGCCAGTTAATGTCTCATTGGTGCTGACAGCTGGAACACACATTAATGTGTCCACTTCACAATCCTGAGTGTTTCAGTTGAGTCCTGAAGAGGATGCTCTTCTCTCTTCAGTACCATCAGGATTGTGGACAACAGGTCCTTCAGATGTAGGACTGATTAAAAATGCACAACCTGTAGTTATAAGACCAAAAACAGAATACAGACCATGTGTAAGACAGTATCCATTGAAACCTGATGAAATTGAAGGAATCAGGCCAGTAATAGAGGATTTGTTAACAGCAGGAGTAATAGTGCCATGTCCAGATTCACCATGTAACACACCCATATTTCCTGTAAAAAAGGCTCCGCCCTCAGTGGGGTGGAGAATGATTCAAGATCTGCAGGCAGTAAATGCTGCTGTGATTAAAAGAGCACCATGTGTTCCAGATCCACACACCTTGTTAAATTCGCTGAGACCAAATTCTAATAGTTTCTCAGTAATTGACATAAGTAATGCATTTTTCTCTGTACCAGTACACCCAGATAGTCAATTCTGGTTTGCTTTTACCTTTAAAGGACAACGATATACATTTACCAGATTACCGCAGGGTTACGCAGAGAGTCCAACTATTTATTCTCAAGTCATGTCAGCATGTTTAGCCAATTTCGTTCCACCGGCAGATAGCCAACTATTAGTGTATGTTGATGACATTTTGATTGCCTCTGACACACGAGAAAACTGCATAACTGACACAGTAGCATTATTATGTTTCTTATTTGATAATGGCCACAGAGTGAGTAGAAACAAAGTTCAGTTGTGTAGGGATAAAGTAAAATATTTAGGACATGAATTATCAGCCACAGGGCGTACTATCCTGTCTGACAGGAAGGAAGCAATTTTACACGCTCCAAAACCACAAACCAAAAAGCAGATGATGTCATTTCTTGGACTGACTAATTACTGCAGGGCATGGATTCCCTGCTATGCAGAATTGACTAGTCCACTTTCTGATTTGATGTACAAAGATGATATTTCAATGTCAACTGTGCTGAAATGGAACAAAGATGCTGAGGAAGCTTTTGTAAAAGTCAAACAAACATTAGTGTCATCCACAGTTTTGGCACTACCAGATTATAGTAAACCATTCATTCAAACAGTTGATTGTAAGAATAAGTTCATGACTAGTGTTTGGTTCAAGTGTATGGCCTCAAAATTAAGGCCAGTTGCCTACTACTCATCTAAATTGGATGCAGTGGCAGTGCTCTACCACCATGTGTACAGGCTGTTGTTGCAGCCTCTATGGCTGTTCAAAGTAGCAGTAATATTGTTCTATTCCATCAGCTGACATTGAAAGTTCCACATGCAGTTTCTGCACTTCTGTTGCAGACAAACATGAGCTTTTTGTCCCCAGCAAGACATCTTTCGTGCATGTCCTTGCTATTATCACAACCACACCTTACAGTAGAGCGCTGTACAACATTGAATCCATCCACATTGATACCTTTACCTGAGGATGGTGAGCCGCACAATTGTCTTGATGTAGCAACTGTCTGTATGAAGGCCCGTGTTGATCTTTTGGATACGCCCATCCCACACAGTACAATTGTGTATGTGGATGGATCCTCCACTAAAAATGCTTATGGACAAACACAATCTGGATATGCTGTTGTCACAACTTCAGAAGTATTGGATTCTACTTCATTGCCATCATCATTCTCAGCGCAAGCAGCTGAATTAGTAGCTCTAACTGCAGCTTGTCATTTATTTAAAGGAAAGGCTGTAACAATCTATACAGACAGCCAGTACGCTTTCAGCACAGTGCATGTGTTTGCAAAACTGTGGGAAGAGCGTGGAATGGTGACATCATCTGGAAAGCCGGTGACTCATGCCACTCTCCTAACTGCACTACTGAAAGCTGTGAAATTGCCTAAACAAATTGCTATATGCAAATGTGCGGCTCACACCAAAGGCTCTGATATAGTTTCACAGGAAATGATTTTGCTGACAGAGCTGCGAAGGAGCGGCCAGGGCAGCAGCAGCAGCTTCTTATTTTTGTTGTACAGGAACCCATCCAGATTTGCACTTAGGTCACATACTGCTGCTGAGATGCAACAGCAGCACCTGAGAAAGAAAGGCAGATGTGGTTACACAAAGGAGCTACATTCGCAAATGATTGTACTTATGACCACAAAAGAAACCCATATTGCCAAAAATATGTTAAAATGGGCAGCTATCATGAGCATGGCGTGACGCATGTCTCATCAGGGGGTATGATATCGCAATTACAATCTATTTTTTGTCTTTATGGGTTTGATGCATATGCAAAACAGGCATTGTAGAGCATGCATGACATGTGCAAAAACCACAACCCCACAAGGCAATTTGAGACCCCAAAGAGGCAAATTCCCCACACCTCACTATCCTTTAAGTGATCATATGGATTATATACAGTTGAGTAAACATGAAGGGAAGGAATTTTGTTTAGTCATAATTGATGCCTTCTCAAAATGGGTAGAATTGTTCCCCACAAAACATGCAGATGCACTTTACAGTGGCTAAGGCATTGTGCAAAGAATCATTCCACGATTTGGAATACCAGAAACAGTCTATTCAGATAATGGAGCGCATTTTGTTAATACAATAGTGCAATACGTAGGAGAAGCACTACAGATTAATCTCAAAAATCACTGTGCTTATCATCCACAAAGTGCCGGATTAGTGGAAAGGATGAATGGAACAGTAAAAAACAGACTTAGAAAGACAATGGAGGAAACAGGCAGACCATGGACACATTGTGTAGATTTAGTAAAATGTACATAACATAACTAGTACCATGGGGTTGACACCGTATGAAACATTGTTTGGCAGAAAATACAGATTGCCATATTATGGGCAAATTTGGGATGTACCTGAGGAAGCCAAATTGGCAGATTACATGAGGAAGATGTTAGAAAGACAACGAGGGAGAGTTTCAAGCACTGATGATCCCATTTCTCCACAGGAGGACCCTAAAGTGGTACCTGGAGACTGGGTGTTGATAAGAAGCATCAAGAGAAAACACTGGCATTCACCTAAGTGGGAAGGGCCCTATCAAGTACTACTCACAACACCCACAGCTTTGAAAATTGGGCAAAGAAGTACATGGATTCATTTAACTCACTGTAAGAAAGTCATTTCTGCAGACACAGACAAACAGTAAGAACAGTAGGACAAGACTAGTAATAGTGTGTGAGCTTGGTGTTAAGATCCAGGTTAGACACGAAAGCTAGCAGAAGACATTAAGAAACCACTGTTCTGAACATAGGTGTGCTGTAGTGTGTAGAAATGACGAAAGTAAAAAACAAAAAGAACGAGGGTCCCTGGACCCCATGGACAGTCCTTATTATGCTACTTTTCTTTTTTGGATTAGGCTTATTAGTGAAAGCCATAAGTGTCGGACACGACAATACAGGACACATCAACAAACTAAATAGGCCAAAAAGAGAGGACAAAGACCCCAATCCACTTATACCTGTAGGGCATCGATGTAGTAAACAAAGAGCATATCAATTTGGTGTACAGGCCTGCTTTCCCTGAAATGCTTCAGTAGTAATCAAAGTCCCTTTTACATCCTTGACACGGACACAGGATGATCAACAGGGATCATGGTATAGTGGCTATGATTGGTATATGACAAATGATCAACAGGATAAGAGATGGGAGACCTTGGTGGCAGATAGGTATGACAGATGGACGCCTAGTTGGGCTCAAACCGGGTGGGCTAAGTACCAAAGCCAATTCCTCAAAATGTATCAAACAGAGGATAGCTTGCTGATTGCAGTGGATACAAAAAACAAATCCATAATCCCACCAGGAACACCGGATCCAGAATGTTGGTTGTTTTTGTTGTGGGTCCACAAAACAGGGTCTGACCCCTACTTCTCCCTGATATTGTGTGAAGATAATATCATGGCTACAGCTAACAAGACATTAAAGCAACCAGTTATGACTGATCTCAGCAGGACAAAGGGTGCATCCATAAGAAATACAAAAGACATGAAAACAGATGACTGGTTCCTAGTAACTACAGGAATTAGTGGACAAAATAATAATTGGCTTTTAATGGCAGAACAAGCAGGACTAGCTACAAAGAAGGACTGTGTTGTATGTATGGGACCCAGACCTATATTACAGGTAATACCGGCAGCATTACCCAAAGACTGTCTACTGACTGCTATGACACAGACATACATTGCAGCAAACAACAATTGTTCTAAGTGGGACAAGATCTATCCATTGACCAAATTGACTAAGATTAAACCTTTATTTTCAAGCAAAGTTGGGCATGCTAACCATACATGTGTAAACTTGACAGGGACAAGTAAGACTTTGGGTAGCTTAAACCACACTGCCTGGTGTAAGAATGTGGTCCATAGTACTCCCACATTCAAACCTGTCAGTAGGAGTGATGTAAGGTGGTGGTGTGGTGATAACAGAATCTTTGACAGACTGCCAAGAAATGTGTCAGGTTATTGTGCATTAATATCATTATTGTTACCAGTTAAAGCTATACCCATGACCCCTGAAGACGTTATGACATATGCAGCCTCTCTCGTTCCTGAAGACTGGCAGAAAGGCATAGCCAGACATAGAGTAAAAAGAGATTGGAAAGGAGTGGGAGATCCAACATATATTGATGCAATAGGAGTCCCCAGAGGAGTGCCTGACGAGTATAAACTGGCTGATCAAATAGCAGCTGGATTCGAATCCTCCATCTGTTGGTGGTGTTCAATTAATAAGAACGTAGACAGAATAAACTACATCCACTACAATGTGCAGAAATTAGGAAATTGGACTGAGGAAGGATTTAAGGCTGTCCATTCACAGTTAGAAGCCACGTCCCTTATGGCCTTCCAGAACCGGATTGCTCTGGATATGTTGTTGGCAGAAAAAGGAGGTGTTTGTGCCATGTTCGGAGAACAATGCTGCACATTCATTCCCAACAACACAGCTGCAGATGGCAGCCTCACTCAAGCCATCGACGGGCTGAGGACGTTGAACAGGAAGATGAAAGAGCACCGTGGAGTAAACACCGAAGGCTGGGATTGGTGGCTGGAAGGGATGGGAAAATGGAGGTCTTTGATTTCTTCACTATTAGTGTCTATAGCAGTATTTGCTGCGATTCTAACATTGTGTGGATGTTGTTGTATTCCATGTCTTCGAGGCCTTGCAAATAGAATGATAACCACAGCAATAGGTCCAGGACCAGGAGGGGGACCAGCTTTATATCCACTCCTGGAGCAAAACGACGACGAGGAGGAAGAGGGCTCTCATGACCTGTACCCAGACCAATGGAAGTATGATGACCCAGACACCGATGATGATGACAATGATGACATAACCTCTGGGGTGTAAGCCTGTAGAACATACCATGATGAACCTCTTAGTGAAAATCTCAAAAGAAGTGCTAAGCTAGGTGATGCCTACTATATGTTTAACAAGCGATAACAGGAGGGAAATGTTAAAGATTTTATATATATATATTTTATCACTGTTAAACATTTGTTCCTTTGTCTTTGTTCTGATGAAATGTTATTGAGCTGTTTTGCACCTGTCTTAACGTAACCCTGAGAATGTACTTATTATTACACTGATAGCACAACTTTGTTTCTGTAGCCACTAACGACTGGGAGTGAAGAGATGGAGGTTATTTTGACCTTATGCTGTACAAATGCTTACTGTTTTGAACAGGACACTCCAAGCTTTTGCAGAACAGATGATAAGTGCAAACAGAGGAGCCTGCGAGAACGGGATGTGCTGACCTTCAATTTTATGATTAAACAAAAGGAACCGTTTCTCCACACAGCTGCAACCATTGGCATACGTGCCATGAGATGTTTTGTATTACGGGAGGAAACTTGTCATGCGCACCCCCCCCCCCCCCTTAGGACAAGTTTCACAATGTGGGTAGGTTTTCCTAATAAAAAGAGTGAGCATGCGCAGCAGTCCCCAGTGCTTTCAGTGGTACTACGTGTACGGACTGTCTGCACTCCTCGCGAGCTAAATTTGACTTTCTGTCTCACTGGTGTTTCTTGACTCTGTTTGTCTTGTTAAAGGTTTTAAGAATGTTTGGAGGAGAAAATACCCAACACCTACCTCCCTGGCCCATCTGCTGTCTAGCAGATTCCCTTCTGACCCTGTGTCTACCAGTGCTGGGGCCTGAAGGGTTAAATCCCCACTAAGGATTGTAACTGGGAGCCGTGTGGCAATATGTGTGTGTCCCACGTGAATTTCTTGGCCCACCCTAAGCCCAGTTTCTAGGGGCGGGCGTTGGTGTTTAACCGTTCGGGGCAATTGCTCAATTGATGCTCCATTGAGCCACAAACAAAACACGCCCTGTGAGGAAGCCTCCTCTGTCTATTAGGTGGTCTAAATGTGGCCCTGCTCGTGTCCATAGCTTCGTCAGCAGAGGGCGCTGCCGCCTTAGGAACAAGCCGTGGTGACAGCTGTCACTCATCATCCGTGACAGCTGTCACTGATCATCCAATCCACATCTGGAATAAAAGCAGGAAGACACCTCCACCACATTGCCGAGATATCATCTTCTACCAGAGGTAATATTCTCAGCCTTTTGTAGTATTTTCTAAATCTGTTTATTGTGAGTGTTTGCAGGAGTACCGGTCCTTAGTTTGTGGAGGCTGTGCAAGACGGCACTCTTTTTCCTCCGAGGGATCGCTGCAACATATTGAGTGAGAGATGGAGGTGGAATTCCCACCAGGATTGTTACTGGGTGTTCACACACCCACCCTTGACTGTCTTTGCTTTCTGCCAGCAGTACCAGATCCGACACGCCGTGACGGTGGCCACCTGGGGACTTCAGGACTTGTCGGCTCCAGTATTCCTCGGGTTCGGTGGCAGTGGAAATCGTGTGGTTCCGGTTCGTTTCCAGACGGGCGTCTCCTATCGTCGAGCCTGCCCACACGACACCTTTATTGATTGACTTGTGCACATTCTGTAATCTGCTGTGTTTGGTTGTGTCATTCACAACAGTAAAGTGTTATAATTTGACTCCTTCCGTTGTCCGTTCATTTACGCCCCCTGTTGTGGGTCCGTGTCACTACACTTTCCCAACAGGATATCCCGGCCATGTGGTGGAGGTGTCTTCCTGCTTTTATTCCAGATGTGGATTGGATGATCAGTGACAGCTGTCACGGATGATGGGTGACAGCTGTCACCACGGCTTGTTCCTAAGGCGGCAGCGCCCTCTCGTGCCTGAAGCCCGCACTTCAGGCAGGGCGCCCTCTGGTGGTGGGCCAGCAGTACCTCCTCTTCTGGCGGCCCACACAACAATACGATTTTCAAATCCTCTTCAACCTATATTCAATTGAATACACCACAAAGACAAGATATTTAATGTTCAAACTGATAAACTTTATTGTTTTTGTGCAAATATTTGCTCATTTTGAAATGGATGCCTGCAACACGTTTCAAAAAAGCTGGGACAGTGGTATGTTTACCACTGTGTTACATCACCTTTCCTTCTAACAACACTCAATAAGTGTTTGGGAACTGAGGACATTAATTGTGAGTGTCATGATTGGGTATAAAAGGAGCATCCCCAAAAGTCTCAGCCGTTCACAAGCAAAGATCGGGTGAGGATCACTACTTTGTGAACAACTGCATGAAAAAAACAGTCCAACAGTTTAAGAACAATGTTTCTCAACGTTCAATTGCAAGGAATTTAGGGATTCCATCATCTACAGTCCATAATATAATCAGAAGATTCAAAGAATCTGGAGAACTTTCTACACATAAGTGGCAAGGCCGAAAACCAACATTCAATGTCCGTGACCTTCGATCCCTCAGGCGGCACTGAATTAAAAACCAACATCATTGTGTAAAGGATCTTACCGCGTGGGCTCAGGAACACCTCAGAAAAACATTGTCAGTTAACACAGTTCGTCGCTACGTCTACAAGTGCAAGTTAAAACTCTACCATGCAAAACAAAAGCCAAACATCAACAACATCCAGAAACACCGCCGACTTCTCTGGGCCCGAGCTCATTTGAAATGGACAGACGCAAAGTGGAAACGTGTGCTGTGGTCTGATGAGTCCACATTTCAAATTGTTTTTGGAAATCATGGACATTGTGTCCTCTGGACAAAAGAGGAAAAAGACCATCCAGATTGTTACCAGCGCAAAGTTCAAAAGCCAGCATCTGTGATGGTATGGGGGTGTGTTAGTGCCCATGGCATGGACAACTTACACATCTGTGATGGCACCATCAATGCTGAAAGGTACAGTAGTGTTCAGAATAATAGTAGTGCTATGTGACTTAAAAGATGAATCCAGGTTTTGAGTATATTTCTTATTGTTACATGGGAAACAAGGTACCAGTAGATTCAGTAGATTCTCATAAATCCAACAAGACCAAGCATTCATGATATGCACACTCTTAAGGCTATGAAATTGGGCTATTAGTAAAAAAAAGTAGAAAAGGGGGTGTTCACAATAATAGTAGTGTGGCATTCAGTCAGTGAGTTTGTCAATTTTGTGGAACAAACAGGTGTGAATCAGGTGTCCCCTATTTAAGGATGAGGCCAGCACCTGTTGAACATGCTTTTCTCTTTGAAAGCCTGAGGAAATGGGACGTTCAAGACATTGTTCAGAAGAACAGCATAGTTTGATTAAAAAGTTGATTGGAGAGGGGAAAACTTATACGCAGGTGCAAAAAATTATAGTCTGTTCATCTACAATGATCTCCAATGCTTTAAAATGGACAAAAAAACCAGAGACGCGTGGAAGAAAACGGAAAACAACCATCACCGCATTACGTTATTGTTGTGTGGGCCGCTGAAGAGGAGGTACTGCTGACCCACCACCACCAGATGGCGCCCTGCTTGGAGTGCGGGCTTCAAGCACGAGAGGGCACCGGAGCCACTGGGAGTGACAGCTGTCACTCAGTCAAGTCATCACCATCACCATAAAGGCCAGACTGCAACTCCACCTCCTCGCCGAGAAATCAGCTACCTTGGAGGTAATTTTCTCTGCTGACTTACAACATTGAGTAATAGTCTGAACTTCTTTGCAGCCGTTTTCCTGTGGTGTTTTCCTTATCTGTGGGATTGGCATTTGGTGTGATCAGCGACGGCTTCGCTTCACACCCCAACCAGATAAGTGGTTAGACAGGAGCTGCACGAGTGTGTGATTGGAGGTGGAGGCGCTCCCTCCTTACTGAACACAGACTGTGGGATTACTGAGTGTGCGTACTCACACTCACCTGTGCTGTTTCTGTTCTCTGCCAGCAGTACCAGGTCTGACAGCTGAAGACGGTGACCACCTGGGGACCCAGGACTTGGTGGCTCCGGTGTTCTTCAGGTCCGTTGGCGGTGAGGGCCGTGTGGGATCCGGCTCGGTTCTGGACGGGCGTCTCCTATCCTCAAGCCTGCCCACACGTCACCCAACGTGTAATTGACTGTAGTCCCAAACTGATTGTTGTCTGTATTCCGTTGTGCACAATTTACAACATTAAATTGTTACTGTTTGGCTTATCCATTGCCCGTTCTTTTACGCCCCCTGTTGTGGGTCCATGTACCTACACTTTCACAACAGTTATCCTTCAGTCTGGGATCAGGCTTTGAAAACCTGAGACTTAATGTCCACTGTAGCGTCTCAGAGATGGTTCCAAAGGGTTTTACAAACACAGACTAAATCTAGCGCGCACCAGGAAAACAAAAATAATCCTCCTTTCGAGTTTATTGGCAGTTTGCAAACCAACACGGTGCATCACAGCCACCTACTGTTTGTGTGATTAATTCATCTAATAATGGATTGTGATCGGATGTCACAATCCACTTAATTAATGAATTGCGACATATGCTTTTTTAAATAACCCGGAAGTGTTCACCACATATGTAAAAACCAGGATTTCTGGGAATTTCTGGAAACCTTTCATCACTGGTGTGTGTGCTTCTCATTTCAACATTCCAATATTTCAACACTGCACCCAGCGAGTCAAAACTTCACACCTTCTCAGAATGCCAAAGACGGAGATCCACCCGACTCAAAACTTCTCAATCACCCCTTGTAGTTTGTCCAAGCAGTGTTGCCGTACCTAGCCATCCAAGATGGCGGCCCAGCTCACGCATGCACGGTGAGAATTCAGTTGAAAACTGGGGTAGCGACACTGCACATCAGTCAGGGCACCAGCCTTCAGTTAGACTAAACCCAATAAATACAACGTGACTGACTCAGCAGACAGCAGCCGCTCGGTGATGAGTCGGTGTCCCTGACACCAGCTGAAGCTTCAAACTGCAGGTTTCACTTTCAAACCTGAGCTGTGACACAAAGCTGCCAAAAACCACTTGATTCAAGAGCATATGCCACTATATCAGCCAAGTGAGATTTGTAACATCCCGCCTTCAACACAAGCAAAAATGGACAAACGAATGTTCAAAATAAAGATTCAAACTTTTAAAACTGAAGTTTCAAGGATTCACCCGTCCTCGAAACATTAGTTTTCAGATAAGGCTGTGACACACCAAGACAAACACAGAAAAAGGATTAGTTATGTATTTAAATGTTTTGTCAGGTGGCAAAACCGTGTTATTCAGTCTCCTGTGGATTTGGGACTCTGACTGACAGATGATGTCACATTTTCACAAATAACACAGAGAGCTGCATGTAGCAGATACATTTTCATACATGTCAACCCCTTTGAGGGTCCACCTATATAACGAAGTGAGAAAATCCGGACTTCGCCCTGTGTGTTTATTAGGGATGGGTATTGATAAGATTTTATCAATATCGATTCTGCTTATCAATCCAATTCCTTATCGATTCCCTTATCGATACCTCTTGTGAATTTTTTGTGTACTAAAAGTAGGCTTTACAGGTTTTCTGTGTCAGCGGGTCAAAAAGCTTTTTCTTATCGTGCACCCGCTCTGTGGAACGGTCTTCCTGCGACCGTGAGACAGTCGGAGTCCGTGGACATTTTTAAGTCAAGACTTAAAGCCTATTTTTATTCTCTTTCTTATGAATAGTTTTTATTTTTTTTATCTGTTTTATTCTTTTACTTGTTTTTAATTATGTATTTGAATTTTTTAATTTTTATTTATTTATTTTAATTTTTTATGTAGAACTGTTCTATGTGAGGCACCTTGAGCCGGCTTTTGTTGTGATTTGGCGCTTTATAAGCCGATTGAATTGAAATTGAACATTTTATTGAGTCTTAAAGTAAATAAATATGAAATTGGTGACTGGATCCTTAAACTTTAATAAACTCTACATGTTGGATCCTTGATCTCTGGACATAAATAGAAATAAACAAAATCTGTAGTTTTTGTCAAAGCATTTCCTTTCAGACATTATTGGCATGAATGTCTTTCCATACATCTGAGCTGAACTCTTACAGCTGCTGTGCTGCACATCAGGATGTAATTTGTAAAGTAATACAGCACGTCTCACTTTGGGAGAAAAAACGTTTTAGTCTATTGTAGTTTCTTGTCTGTATTACAAAGTTTGTAAGAGGTGTCATTTTATTAAAGCGGCGATTCATTTTGAAGTTATTAATTCCGACCGGACTCTGTCTCGGCAGAGAGCCGCACAGTGTTTGGAGCTGTGCCAACAGAACGGAGGACGATTCTCGTTTCTTGACTGCAACAAGACAAGAGTCCCAGTTAGTGACTTTAATACACAGAAAAGTGACTCACAGTATTTTAATGGCTTTGAGAGGAGTTAAGAAGCAGACTTGCCATTTCTGAAGAGCAGCAAATCAAAGAGCCAACAAACTAGTGGATCAAAGCATTGCTTCAATGGCTCACGATTCAAAGTGGAGTCGCACTGCAAAAATGGCTGATTACAGAGCCGCTGCAGACCAAACCCTGAATATCCGTAACACTTTATTTGTACATCCGTATGACTCTGAAACTCTGAAAAATCCATATAATTTACAGACAATCCGTATAGGTTGACATGTATGACTTTTCCTGGTTTCAAAACACATATGCATGCTGGGGGAAGCTGGATTTCAGCGGAGTTTGCCATGGTCTGAAAGCATGGCATCATATTTCCTCATTGTTCGTGTGCTGCCCTCACAGTGAGGACATTAAACAACTCTGCAGCACCTCCTCGCAAAGAGGATTGGCCAGGTGCACTGAGGTCCAGGCAAAAGAAAAAAGATTAAAGACCATACCTGGAACAGTTGCATCACTGTCTAAGGTTACGACCGATCCGATATCGGGATCAGCTTCCAATATCGACGTAATTCACGTATCAGAAAATATGATCCAACCCATGACATTTTCCAATACTAGAGAAGAGCCACTGTGAAACCTCTCAAAGGCTGTTTGCTCTCTGTTTGTTTGCTGCCGAGCGTGAGGAGGGGAGAGGGAGGTTCTCTGAAGCCAAGGTGTTTGAGAGAGAGCTCTCTTCTGCAGTGTTCGAAGCTGAGGGCAGCGGCAAATGTCTACCCGGCTCTCAGGTTCAAATTGTCTGTTTGTCAAGCACGGATTTTCTGAAAAATGAACTGAATTGTTGCTGAAAATGTGTGCAAAAAGTTAGCCGCTTCAGCGTCATGAGGCTGTGAAACGCAAGCTCAGCATGCAGCCAAGGAGGAGCTGAACAGAGATTCTGTCTACTGAAAGGGAAAAAAAAAATCTCCATTAAAATCCAGCGTGTGAGCACCGCTGATGATACAGTTACACAGTGGTGGGCACAGTTCCACGAATCCGTTAATTATCAAAGCTAACGTTTTCATTAGTGGATTAGCTTTCCAGATAACTTTGAAAACCATCAGCGGACCAATTAGCTTCCGATAAATTTATTTCCGATACGTTTTAGACCACTAACATATTTATGTGGACATAATGAATCAAGCTTTACAGTTAAAAATATTTGTAAAGTCTGAAATCAAAGATTACTGTTATGTTTTGTAGCAGACAGACAGCCATGAATGGTAGAGCCCTATGCTCTGCAGGCAGAGGAGAGCTGACTACCCGAGAGAAAGGGGGGGATAATTTCTCTTCACACCATACAGACCTGCCAGTCACTTCACTGGAGTCTTGCACAGGCAGACAGTTTTTATTTATGGTTAGAATTTTAAAAAACTAATTCCGGACAAGTTATTGAAATTAACATCACGTCTGTTATTTTACAAAGTGAAAATATCAACAATATGTTTAAAGTAATGCACTAATTTTGAAGGTTTTAGCATTTAGACACAAATGCCGCAATGCATTATGGGAACATTAGTTTCCTGACGTCAGTGGTTGGCTGGTTGGTACATATATATACACAGTTACTGAAATGTGTGGTGGCTTTTACAAATAAATCTATTTGTAAATATGTCATTTTTTACATTTGTAAAAAAAAAAAAAGGCAATTCTGTTTGTTAAGTCCTTCATTACTTTTAGCGAATTGTGACTGCTCACACTGCCATCAGCACAGAACCTGATGGACTTAATGAACGTTAGCTGAAAAGGAACTCATTTTGCGAATGTTAAAATGACTTTAGTCAGACAAAAACAAAGACAAATGTAAATCCAAAATTCCTTTCCTCGATCCGTCACAGGGGTTAAACGGTCAAGGTTTCAAACCTGGAAAACAAATTAACAGCAGAAGATGTCAGACAAGTTCACGCCTCTGAAAATGTGCTGATGAAACACCAAAGAAAATGCTGCCACTGAAAAGAGAGAGAGAGAAAAAAAAAAAAAACGTGTTTGCAGAGGTTAGAATTGTACTTATTGACTGATTTTTTTTTTAGGTGTGTCTAAATATTACACAGGCCTTCTAAAGTGTTCCTTTCAACGTCATATTAACTCCACATGTCATGAGAGAACAGTCAGAAGTCTTACTGCCAGCGTGTGGCTGTGAACCTGACTCCTCCGTGTTTGGAGGCTCAGTCGCCTCTTTGGCTGTGATGAAGCTGTGCTTCTTCTTCATCTTCATTCTTCAAACAGATGACAGTGAACGGGAACGCGGTGACATCAGCCTCCTCCAAACCATGAAACTGCTTTCCTTCCTGACTTTCCCACAGCTCTTCTTCTTTAATATTTGGAGACTCTGCATCCTTCTGATCCAGATTCAGATCCCATTCCTGTTGGTCATGAAGAACATCTTCTTCTTCTTTACTCACCAACAGCTGCTGCATGTCTGCAAGAAAGAATGTCCATGTGTAGAATCAGTAACAGCAGCATGGTGGATTAGTGGTTAGCACTGTTGCCTCAAAGAAGGAAGGTCATGGGTTTGATTCCCACCTGCAGCCTTTCTGTGTGGACTTTGCATGTTCTCCCTGTGTTTGCGTAGGTCTCCTCCCACATGTAAAGACATGCAGGTTAGATGAATTGGAACCTTTATAATGTCCATGTCTCCCTTGCAAAAGAGGTCTCGACCTCAATGGTACTGACTTGGTTCCATAAAGGTTAAATAAAACATTAAATGAGGATGAAGCAGTTGAGTTTGTGTGTGCAACGTGATTTTACTGAGGAACTCGACTTGCTGCTGTACGTTAGAGTGGAGCTGCATCGGGTGCCACCTGGTAACAAACTGCCACTCGATGAGCACCGCTCAAAAGTAGACATCGAGGAGACACGCGTCTTACATCTAACACTGAAGCCCCGAGGCACGTGTCCATCAAACCAGACCTGTCCAAATGAAGCCTGTGCTGAGACCCGTATCATTTTTACCTGAGGCCATCAAATACAGCCGTCAGGTACTGCGAAGGCTTTGTGTCCGTCCGTCCATCCGTCTGTCTGTGTTCAGCATAAGTCCAGTCCTCTTATTGCCAGAGTCTTCAAATCCACAGGGAACATTCTTGGGACACAGACCTTGTACAAGTTCAACGATGGCTCACCTGGACCTATTTTAAGAGGTTAAAAAGTCACAATCTCTTGCAATCTGTTGAGCTTTGTTTTTGAGTGGCAGGTGTGACAGCCAGCCAGAGTAGAGCTGCACCGTGACGTCAGTGGCTGGTCTCTCCACAACCGTTTCATTTTGTGGGTTTATATACATGTTTTCATGCATTATGCAAATGTTAGCAAGAAATAAACACTTCCAAAACCAAAAAAGCTGCTATCAGCAGGAACTAATGAGCTCCTAAATGAGGCTTCAAATAATCAATCTTTTACTGATGCAGTTGGCTGGAAGCTTCAACACATCAACAGGGGTCCATGTCACCATCACTCGTCCTTGTCCTTTTCCAGATACTCGAGTCCTCAACACCGCAGCACCAGATCACACTCAGAGACGTGACCGCCGTGTCACAAAGGACGTGACCTCACAAAGCAAGTCTTCCCGCCAATCAGAGTCTCTGAGACGTGCTCCACACAGCCGCCATGTCACAAAGGACGTGACCTCACAAAGCAAGTCTTCCCGCCAATCAGAGTCTCCTGTGTCACATACAGAGATGACCCCAGCACCAGATTTGTATATTTGCTGACCCTGCACGCCGCAGAAACAGGAAGCTTGTTCTGCATGGAGTTTAGTCTGTGTGTGTTTCAAATTATGGTGAAAAATAATGCACCTGTAAATAGGGATGGGTATTGATAAGATTTTATTGATATCGATACCATAATCAATTCTGCTTTTCAATCTGATTCATTATCAATACCGCTTGTGAATTTGCTGTGTACTAAAAGTTGGCTTTACAGGTTTTCTATGTCAACATTTTATTGAGTCTTAAAGTAAATAAATATGAAATTGGTCACTGGATCCTTAAACTCTGGACATAAATAAAAATAAACAAAATCTGTAGTTTTTGTCAAAAGCATTTCCTTTCAGACATTATTGGCATGAATGTCTTTCCATACCTCTGAGCTGAACTCTTACAGCTGCTGTGCTGCACATCAGGATGTAATTCATAAAGAATGCAGGACGTCTCATTTTGGGAGGAAAAAAACATTTTAGTCGATTGTAGTTTATTGTTTGTATTACAGCATTTGGAAAGAGGTGTCATTTTATTTAAAATGGCGATTCATTTTGAAGTTATTAATTCTGACTGGACTCTGTCTCGGCAGAGAGCTGCGCAGCGTTTGGAGCTGTGCCAACAGAACGGAGGATGATTCTCGTTTCTTGACTGCAACAAGAGTTAGTGACTCTTAATCCACAGAAAAGTGACTCACGACGGACGTACGAGGTCTGTTAGAAAACTATCCGAACGTTTTATTTTTTTCAAAAACTATATGGATTTGAATCATGTGAGCTTGCATCAGCCAAGCTTGAACCTTCGTGTGCATGCATGAGTTTTTTCACGCCTGTCGGTTGCGTCATTCGCCTGTGTGCAGGCTTTGAGTGAGCACTGGTCCACCCCCCTCGTCGGATTTTCATTGTCAGGGAAATGGCTGAGCAATTGGAGCAGCGCTGAATCAAATTTTTCCAGAAACTGTGAGAGACAGTCAGGTGGAAACCATTCGGAAGATTCAGATGGCTTTCGGTGAGGATACTCTGGGCGTGACACAGATTAAGGAGCATTATAACCGGGTTAAAGATGGCCCACAGCGGCGGAGGACGCGCTGCGCTCCGAGCGGCCATCGACAGGCTGAAACAACCAGATCATTTCCAAAGTGAAGGCTGTGTTGATCCGGGACGTTGTCTGACTACCAGAGAAATTGCAGAAGAGTTGGACATCAGCACTTTTGCGGCACATTCCACTGTTACAGGAGATTTTGTAATGAAAGACGTGCGGAGGAATTCGCGCGTCGGGACGGAGGCACAATGGCGCACAACAAAAAGCACATCTGTGTTGGAAACCATTCGGAAGATTCAGACGGCTTTCGGTGGCTTTTCAGTCGAGTGAGTATCTGAGAAATTGCGTAACAGCTGGGCATGCCACAACATGTCCTGTGAGACTTCCAACACAGACGTGCTTTTTGTTGTGTGCCATTGCGGCTCCGTGCCGACACGCGAATTCCTCCGCACATCTTTCATGACAAAATCTCCTGTAACAGTGGAATGTGCCACAAAAGTGCTGATATCCAACTCTTCTGCAATTTCTCTGGTAGTCAGACGACGTCCCGGATCAACACAGCCTTCACTTTGGAAATGATCTGATCGTTTCAGCCTGTCGATGGCCGCTCGGAGCGCGGCGCGCCCTCCGCCGCTATGGGCCGTCTTTAATCCGGTTGTAATAATCCTTAATCTGTGTGACGCCCAGAGTATTCTCACCGAAAGCCATCTGAATCTTCCGAATGGTTTCCACCTGGCTGTCTCTCACAGTTTCTGGAAAAATTTGATTCAGTGCTGCTCCAGTCGCTCAGCCATTTCCCTGACAATGAAAATCCGACGAGGGGGGTGGACCAGTGCTCACTCAAAGCCTGCTCACAGGCGAATGACGCAACCAACAGGCGTAAAAAAACACGCATGCGCACGAAGGATCAAGCTTGGCTGATGCAATCACGTGATTCAAAACCATATAGTTTTTGAAAAAAATTAAGAGGTCAGATAGTTTTCTAACAGACCTCGTATTTTACTGGCTTTGAGAGGAGATAAGAAGCGGACTTGCTGCTTCTGAAGAGTTGCTGTTGTGTTGTTGCTATAATTATTATTAATATATAAATAAAAATAAATTTAAAAATTACAATTTTAATACATTTGACTCTTTTACGACAACAAACGCTGAGCCATTAATAATTATACAAAAAACAAATGCACACATTTGTGCTGAGATGCAGACAGCTTAATGCTAACTTTAACATTGAAAACGCCATAGACATGCTAACGCGTTAGCATCGATCCAGTTTTTAAGTTATAAAATACATCTATCAACTGTTTCAGAAGAACATAACAGGTCAGTTTTACACAAAAAAGGTAAATATTACTCACAGACATACGCTCTTTAGGGTTTTAGCAGGGAAAAATTAAGATAAATCGAAATAATCAAAGAACCAATGAAGCAGCAGATCAAAGCACTGGTTCAATGGTTCACACTTCAAAGTGAAGTCACGCTGCAGAAGTGGTTGATTATGGAGCCGCTGCAATTGATAATTTTCCCGACAAACACCCCCAAAAACAACGGTTGCTCTGAAGGACCGATAAGGGAGTCATGCAAAAAGACTATTGATCATTTCTTAACGATACCCTAAAAGAACCAGTTCTCGATACCCAACCCTACCTGTAAACCTGATTTTGGTCTGCACATGTAAAAGGTAAACTCAGGCCAGAACAAACTCCCTGTTTTTGGTGCACGTGCAGATATGTGGTTCGGGCTAACCTCAGTCGGTGCCACCTGAGCTCACCGTTCATGTCACACAAACAGTGGTACCACCAATCCCCCCAAAATCATCATCAAACTGTCCAATTTATTTCTCCTAACGCAGTTTTGAGTTGATAATAACTCAAACATAAAATAACAGGTACTTTAAATTTAATTAAACTTACTGCAAAAAGCAAAAGCTTACTAAGAATATTTTTCTAATTTGTAGTCAAATTATCAAATTATATTTAATATAAGGCGAGATCACTGCTCAAGTCAAATTTCAGTCAGATATAATTACAGGTTTTAGGAAAATATATCTGAGAGAAAATAATCTTTTTGGACTCATCTGCTGAGTGACTGGTGGCTGTTCCTAAAGGCCCAGTCCCACTGGCGTTTAGGAAGATTTGTGTATGAATTGCGCACAGAATCAGTTCATATTCTCTAAACGTCTGCAATATCCGTGAAACATGCTTGTATGAGTCGGCCGACACCTGCACACGTCCGCAGTTATCCACAGAGGCACGTTTTTCTGTTGCCAGGATTTTTGACCTGCACAAAATTTTGGTTGCGGATGATATCCGCCTTACATACGCCATACATACTGAAGCTATGCGCTGTATATCCGCCGTTATCCGTTGATATCCGCAACTGACGGGTATTGCAGCTTGGCAACGGACTGGGACAGTGTGTAAAAGATATATAGCGTGCCTATCATGTCCACATCACAAAGTAAAATAAGTTGTGGCGACCGTATACAGATTGGCCACGAATAAAGCGTTTTTATTACATCTGCTTTGCATCTGATTTGCGGACAATTTGTGAATGCACAACAAACAGAAATCGACACACCTGCCAGTCAGTGCCACAGTCCAGCTGTGGAGATGTACAGATGTACAGTGAGCAAAATAAGTATTTGAACACCCTGCGATTTTGCAAGTTCTCCCACTTAGAAATCATGGAGGGGTCTGAAATGTTCATCTTAGGTGCATGTCCACTGTGAGAGACATAATCTAAAAAAAAATCCAGAAATCACAATGTATGATTTTTTAATAATTTATTTGTATGTTACTGCTGCAAATAAGTATTTGAACACCTGTGAAAATCAATGTTAATATTTGGTACAGTAGCCTTTGTTTGCAATTACACAGGTCAAACGTTTCCTGTAGTTCTTGACCAGGTTTTCACACACTGCAGCAGGGATTTTGGTCCACTCCTCCATACAGATCTTCTCTAGATCTTTCAGGTTTGGAGTTTCAGCTCCCTCCAAAGATTTTCTATTGAGTTCAGGTCTGGAGACTGGCCAGGCCACTCCAGGACCCTGAAATGCTTCTTACGGAGCCCCTCCTTAGTTGCCCTGGCTGTGTTTGGGGTCATTGTCATGCTGGAAGACCCAGCCATGACCCATCTTCAATGCTCTTACTGAGGGAAGGAGGTTGTTTGCCAAAATCTCACAATACATGACCCCATCCATCCTCCCTTCAATACGGTGCAGTCGTCCTGTCCCCTTTGCAGAAGAGCACCCCCAGAGTATGATGTTTACACCCCCATGCTTCATGGTTGGGATGGTTTTCTTCGGGTTGTTCTCATCCTCTAAACATGGTAAGTGGAGTTGATTCCACAGGTTGGAGTGTGATTGAATGAGTGTGTGAACAGGTGTCTTTTATACAGGTAACAAGTTCAAACAGGTGCAATTAATACAGGTAAAGAGTGCAGAATAAGAGGGCTTCTTAAAGAAAAATTAACAGGTCTGTGAGAGACAGAATTCTTGCTGGTTGGTAGGTGTTCAAATACTTATTTGCAGCAGTAACATACAAATAAATTATTAAAAAATCATACATTGTGATTTCCGGATTTTTTTTTAGATTATGTCTCTCACAGTGGACATGCACCTAAGATGAAAATTTCAGACCCCTCCATGATTTCTAAGTGGGAGAACTTGCAAAATCGCAGGGTGTTCAAATACTTATTTTCCTCACTGTAGTTATGGAACCTCAAAGACGTAGTGTGATAGTTGCTGCCATCCAACAACATACCAATGAACGTGTCCAAGTCCAGCAGTTGCTCCAGAGGCTGTGGTGTTGGTGTGAATAGTGATGTTGACAGGCCCGAGTGCGCTTCTGTTATGACTGCAATGCAGATGCCGCGCAGGTGCAATATAACCGCTGTTGCTGCCACAGGTGCGATGCATTCTCACTACATGCGTTATACATCCGTGATTGTTTGTCATATATTCGCTGTGCATTATTAATATATCCGTAATTCATACTGAGACATTTGTCATTTTTGGCCAATTTTGTTGCAGATGACAACAAACGCTTGTCATTTGTGTACTCAATTCATGCACAATTAATCCCCTCCCCAGTGGGACCGGGCCCTAAGTAGCCGGACCAATAACCTTCATACGTAGGGCAGCCTATGGGTTAGGATTAGGGCTGCAGCTGTCGATTAT
The DNA here is from genome assembly GCF_902500255.1 of Thalassophryne amazonica. Classification (NCBI taxonomy): domain Eukaryota; kingdom Metazoa; phylum Chordata; class Actinopteri; order Batrachoidiformes; family Batrachoididae; genus Thalassophryne; species Thalassophryne amazonica. The sequence goes on from NC_047113.1 coordinate 108,688,800, forward strand.
TTTAGTAATCGAGTATTCTATTGATTATTCTGGCGATTAATTGAGTCATTGGATAAAAAGTACTTTTGTTTTACTTTTTTTTTAACAACATCAGCAGTCCAGGGCTCTCCCTAAGCAATGGCACAATGTCACTGTGCCATCACACAGATTGTCAAATTTAGTGTGTCCTTTTCTGGTTTCCTGGGTAACTATTTATTTTTTCACATCTTTCAAAGTTTTGGATCTTTTCCTGGTGTCAGGAGCTCAGAGTCAGGCCAAAGTCTTGACATTTTGCTGAAATGGTGATGGGATGTGGCTTTCTGTTTTTTGTTTTCCCCAACATGTAAAATTTAACCATTTTATTTTTTTAAGGTTGGTGGACTGGATCCCTGTGTGATTTTTGTTTTTTAATCCCTCTTTCTCTGTGATTCAGCAGATGCATTTTAGCTGGAGGTTGAACCTGCAGCCTTGCAGTCAGGGTTTTTATTATTATTGTTATTATTTTATTAGAGCTACTGTATTTGTGAAACGTCATGTGTTGTCCAAAAAAGGAAAATTAAAAAGCGAAAATTTAAAAACACTCAGTTCGAGTCTGAGCGAAACAGAAGGAAGAGTGGACTTCTTCCAGAGACGGTCTGTGTGTCCGGGGATGGAGCTGTGAGGGCAGAGCTAAGCTGCTCACACCGTGCAGAGAGGCAGGCACCGGCCGCCGCACCAAGTCACTCCCCACGTAGAGCGGAGAGCAGGCGGCGGACGAAACTGTGTTTTAGTTTAAAAACAAACACACTGCTTTGCTTTAAAAGTGCAGGAAACTATTTCAGATGATCAGCGTGGAGCATTTTTCCTCCTAAAAAGCTTTAGTTCACTCTGTGTGTCCCGTTGGAAACCTGTAGCTATTGTGTAATTTGATTAGTACTTCAAAGTCAAAGTGTCTTTATTTGTCTCCCTAAGGAGAAATTTGCCTTGGACAGAGTCTGCTACACAACAACACATCCAGTTCATAGCACCCATACATTAAAAACAACAACACAGTAAGTCAAAGGATAAAATATAAATACACAACATTATTAACATCTTTGTGCAAATTCCGCAATACATACCCTTAAGCTATCTTCCCTGAACTATCTGCTGATTTATGAGCTTCACTGATAATGGAATAAATGAATATTTATATCGATTATATTTACAAAGAGGAACCCTGAACCTCCTTCCTGACTTAAGTAAAGTATATTCAGAGTGCAGAACATGAGACTCATCTGTTAAAATATTGTCAGCACATCTGAGAACTGCCTGTTCAAACAACTCTTGGGGAGTTACAGGTACCACCATACCCATGATTTTGCCAGTTATCTTAATCAGATTTAATATTTGAGTTTTTGATTTAACCGTTAAATTACAGAACCAGCTAGTAATACCATACTGTAACACGGACTCAATCGTTGCTCTGTAGAAAATCAGCATAATATTCCTTCATACACCAAACAGTCGGAGTCGACGAAGAAAGTGCAAACGCTGGTGGATTCGGGCACAAACACTTGACACTTGCATGTGCCAGCTTAAGTTATTATCGATATGAACCCCCAGATATTTATATGAATCCACCTGGTCAATGTTACGTCCATGTATGGTGACCACACTACGGTCTCCAACAGCTCGAGGGTCCACCAACATCTGCACTGTTTTATTAGTATTAATCTGCAATTGATGGACATCACACCAGTTCACAAACCTGTCCACTCCAGATTTGTGACAACTTGAATTAGTACTAGTGTTCAGCAGACTGAGTATTACAGTGTCATCTGAAAATTTAACAACATACTGGTTTGGCTGATAGCTGATGCAGTCATTGGTATACAGTGTAAATAAAGGTGAACTAACACAGCCCTGAGGGACTCCAGTGCTACTTAATGCAATATCAGAGCAGACAGAATTGACCTTCACCTGCTGTGACCTGTTTGTCAAAAAAGAATGATACCACTTAATTAAAAAAGGGTTACACGGCTCATGCCGCCCTGCCCAGTGTGCCGCTCTCGTTTTCTGTGACATCACACAGAATGTGTCTCTTTGTCCCCGATTGATCTCTTTCAGTGCAGCTTCTTGTTCTGACTTTAACACCAAGTTAACACCCAAGTCTTTCATCGCCAACGGTAAGTGGTCATCAAAACATTCCAGTCGTATCTTTCTGAACTCTTCCACATCAAACTCCATCGTGTCAAAGTACAAAATAGGGGAAATGGTAATGAAATGGAGCAGACTGACAACAAATATGATTAAATATGATTCACTTACTTTTATTTAATTAGTTTTACAAAGTGGATATTTTGTCGGATACGGCAAACACACACCTCGCGCTATTTGACCATATCTCCTCACTGATTGGCTAGTTCAAATGATGTCATTGAAGAGTTTATTTCAACATGGCGGTGTCCTCGGCATTGAGTGTTGGTGCTAATTTTTCATCTTTTAATGCAGTTTTGGATGCCATCGCTAATAGCAGCTCAAAAATGTGGTATAGCCGGGTACGGTGGAAATCATTTTTGCAGTCTTGGTCATTTTCTGTGTCGGGCGGAGATAATAAACTTATTTTTTTATTTGGCCTTAAGTGGCCTCATTTTGTGTAGCTAACATGATAAAATGTTCAAAATGCCACATCATGGTGAACAGAAATAATCTTAGATTTGTGATTTCCAAAACCTGCAAATTCAAGACAGAATAAAAAACAAAAATACAGAAGTCCACGTCGGCACGTGTGTTTATCCTGTTTATTCTCTGTCAGTGTCGTGTCTGCAAAACCTTCAATCAGTCCACCCCTGAAAATAGTAAAATATGCCAATTTTCAATAATGAAAATCACCATTATTGAGCTACTATCATGACTGTGAAATAAGGAGATCTTAAACTCCGATCACCTTTAAGTTCCCACCCAACTGCGGCCGTTCCGTTCCGCCGTGAATAAATTTAGATGAAGGTTCCCTCGTATTATCGTCCAGTTCAACTTTGCCGCCATGTTGAAATAAACTCTACAATGTCATTTGAACTAGCCAATCAGCGAGGAGATCCGGTCAAATAGTGCGAGGTGCATGTTTGCCGTATCCAGCAAAATATCCACTGGCTTATTTTTAAGCAAAATGGGGACTTATAATAATGAAACGGAGGTAAAACATCACAAAATGGAACAGATTGACCAAGACTGACTCCAAATATGATTAAATGAATTACTTTTATTTAATTATTTTAAGCGAAATGGGACTGATAATGAAACGAGGGTTAAATGTAGCAAAATGGAGCAGACTGACCCATTGAATGAAGTTTCATCTCTTGAATGCCAGATGGCGAACCTGTCCCTACTACATGTACTGAGCGCATCTCACAAAAACACCGACACAGAATACCCAGAAACTGGAGAGTTGTTCAGCCATAACAAGAGCGTCCACTTTTAGCTTGCCATAAGCTAAGCTAGTGGTGCTCATGAGAGTGTGGGCACATGCATGCTCTAGTCTTCTTCTGTTGTTATTCTGGGGGACGTTACAGCACCACACACAGGCCTGGTATATGTACTACAATGTTAAACAAAGCTTCGAGGCACAGAATTTGCCTCGAACATTTTTTGTAATCAAATCATTCGAATTACTCGACTAATTGTTTCAGCCCTAGTTAGGATTAACCAGTGGTGGGTACAGATGACCAAAAAATTAACTTTGATAACAGATAATCAGATAACTGAAAAGTTATCTTTGATAAAGGTAAAACGATAAACCACCCAAAAATGTATCAGAAATTACAGATAACCGATAAATTCCAGTCTCGTCTCTGGTACACTTGCAACTACTAACAAGCTGAATTTGAGTTTTAACACCACAATCGCTTCTGGAAGCATCAAAGGCGACAACAGACCCAAACAATGAGTCAGCACTTCTGTCTTTGAGCATCCTGCCCCCTGCTGGAAGCTCCAGTTTACTACATAGCTTCCAGCACAAACAGTTGAGAGAAGCCACAAGCTCAACTCTCTACTCAATCACAACGCTGCCATCAGGCGGAGGTCATGGAAAATAAAGCAGTGCTGAGTTATGGTTTGGTGTATAAATAAAATGAATACTGATAGAATAACTCCATTAATGTCAATTCTGTCATTTGTGCAAAGTTAAGATATAACATATATCTTTTAATGTTGAATAATGCAATAATTTTGAAGTTTTGTAACAAACACAGACAGATGGCATTCTGGGTAAAATGTGCCTCCGCTAACACTGATTGGTTGATTCATTCTATGTAAACCAACACATTATTGTGAGGTGTGTTGTGTGTTGGTGTTTACAGATAAATGTGCTTTTGTAAAATGTGGGTAACTGACTGGAACTGAAGACCTGCTGGACCAGCTTTTCTTTTTGTGTGAAACAGTGCAAAGCTTTTGGTTTGACCTTCAACAATGGACTGTGTGTGAAGGAATTTGGATCAGCGATCGAACCATCACAGACATCAATTCTGGAATATTAACTGTCACGACTTTGGTATTAATAATATAATTTTACGAAGCAAACATTACATACACAAATGTCGTTTTTTTTAAGACAAAACCAAACATAACTCACTGGAGAAATGAGTTTAAACTTAATAATACAGTAAATTTCTATTGTTGCCCTCTCGCGCACTACAATTCCACCTGCTTAGTGCGCCAGACGCTATATATAAATAATTATTTTGTAGCAGATTGATCATTTTCTGTCAGTTTGGATGAAGAAAACACCTCTAATCATTTCTGGAATCACAGAGGACTGTTTCATCTGGACACTTTTTTCCCTCCTGCTCCATGAGGAACGTATTTTGGAACAGCTTAAACGGTAAGTGTTTGCAATATTTTAATAGCTTGGTAAAACAGTTGCATGTTCACTCCTAGCTGTAAAAGTATGTTCATGATGATAGATTTAACATCTTGTTAATGGATCAGATGAGGCGCACGCTGTGCGCACTGACACGACTGGCACTCAAGATAACACCAAGATTACACAAAACACCAGCTGGCAAAAGAGCGATTCTGCAGTGAATAATGGACGAACACAAAGTTAAAAGTTGGATCACAGTGTCAAAGTGGCTGTGTGTTTAAAGCTGCGGAAGAATTAAAGTCAGCAAAGCCGCAGATGGATTGGAAGCCAGTGAGAAGGGGCGCAGAGGCGACTGTCCAGGAACGCACAATACCAGCTCACTAAAGAGCGATTTCACAGACATAAACAGACGAACACAAAGTTAACAGCTGGATCACGGTGTCAAAGTGGGCGTGTGTTGTGGCTCACTGGAGGCTGATACGTGGCACACAGAGGTGCCTTCGTAGCGGATACGTGACGGCTTAAAACGTGGATCATTCTTCAAATAATCGCTGACACACCCATGTGTGGCTCATTATTCATGGCTTATTATTTGGTGGGACCGAGGATTCAATTTTTAACTTCTTGAAATTAGTGCCATGCTCAGAGATGAGCCTCATTAGATGAATAATCTGCCTCTAAGAGCTTCTCTGAGCCGCTATTCTCCCACGATTGCTGAATAACCGGCTATACTAAAATGGACGAAATGGAGCAAAATGGGGCCCAATAATCACAAAATGTGGTAAAATATAACAGACTAACTCCAAATCTGATTAAATATGATTCACTTCATTACTTTTCTTTTAATTATTTTTAAAGTGAAATGGAGCAAAATGGAGCCTAATAATCATGGATGGAGCGTGAGATCGATAGACGGATTGGTGCAGCATCTGCAGTGATGTGGTCACTGTATCGGACCGTCGTGGTGAAGAGAGAGCTGAGTAGGGGGGCAAAGCTCTCGATTTACCAATCGATCTATGTTCTGATCCTCACCTATGGTCATGAGATTTGTCTCATGACCAAAAGAATGAGATCGCGAGTACAAACGGCCGAGATGAGTTTCCTCCGCATGGTGGCTGGGTGCTCCCTTAGAGATAGGGTGAGGAGCTTGGTCACTCGGGAGGAGCTTGGAGTCGAGCTGCTGCTCCTCCACGTCGAAAGGAGTCAGTTGAGGTGGCTCGGGCATCTTTTCCGGATGCCCCCTGGACGCCTCGTTGGAGAGGTGTTCCGGGCACGTCCCATTGGGAGGAGGCCCCGGGGAAGACCCAGGACACGCTGGAGGGACTACATCTCTCGGCTGGCTTGGGAACGCCTTGGGGTTCCCCCGGAGGAGCTGGGGGAGGTGTGTGGATCGGGAGGTCTGGGCGGCTTTGCTTGAGCTGCTGCCCCCACGATCCGACTCCGGATAAAGCGGAAGAAAATGGATGGATGGATGGAAAATGGAGCAGACTGACCCATTGACTGAAGTTTCATTTCTTGAACGCCAGATGGTGCACCTGTCCCTACTACTTGTACTGAGCGCATCTCACAAAAACAAAAGCTAAACAATTAAATAAAAGTAATCATTTGGAGTCGGTCTGCTCCATTTCGTGATCATCAATACCCATTTCGCTCCATTTCATATTTTAGTATGGCCCCTGAATAACTGGACTCATACCAAAAGCACACGCTATGTTGCTCATTATTCACTGTTCATTATTGGCAGGTTATACTTTGCCGGATACAGCAAACACGCAACTCGCGATATGTGACCAGATCTCCTCGCCGATTGGCTAGTTCAAATGGCATCATCGTAGAGTTTATTTCCACATAGCAGTGCCCTCGGGAAAGTTGAACTGGACGATATTTCAATGTACACGGCACCACCAAAATGGCGGGTTGCGCTGTTTTGCTGGTTGTCTAAATTTATTCACGACGGAATGGAAAGGCATGGTTGGGCGGGAACTTAAAGGCGATCGGAGTTTAAGATCTCCTTATTTCACATTCATGATAGTAGCTCGATGTTGGTGATTTTCATTATTGAAAACTGGCATATTTTACCAGTCACTATTTTTTGCAGACATGACACAGAGAAAAGACACGGGCTGACGTGGACTTCTGTATTTTTGTTTTTATTCTGTCTTGAATTTGCAGCTTTTGTTTATCATCCTACACAGAAAATTACCAAGACTGCAAAAATTATTTCCACCGTGTGGCAAAAAGCGCTGGTGGCCATAATTTCGGCCACGGCTATGCCACGTTATTGAGAATCCCTCCGGCAGAAGGTGATTTTCTGTTCCGATTCAAACGACTTTATAACACCCAAAATGGCATTTAAAGATAAAAAATTAGCACCAACACTCGATGCCGAGGATGCCGCCATGTTGAAATATCCTATATGATGACGTCATTTGAACTAGCCAATCAGCGAGGAGATCCGGCCAAATATCGCTAGGTGCGTGTTTGCCATATCCGGCAAAATACCCACTTCGTTTATTATTCGGTGGTACCAGCTGAAAAAAAATATAAACAGGATTTAACTTGGGGGGGAAGTTTCTTCGTCAAGTTTGAAACCAGCATCCAGCACTTTGACTCAGTTCTTCTTTTCGGTTTTTCATTTAGCAGCAGCAGCTGGACTTTGTGACACGAACGTTGTCTTTTTCCTTCTCTCGGTTTATTGTCGCGTTTTGTAGGTCTGCAGCTCTTAAAAAAAAAACAAAGAAAAACAAACGTGAAGTTTGATTTCTTACCAGGACAAATTTCAGTCACCAACTAGCTAGCTGTAGCCTCGGAAGCTATCAGGAGTTTTATTCTTCTTCTGTTGAGTTTATTGGCGGCTTGCGAACCGACACTATGCATTACTGCCACCAAGTGTTTGGCTCAACAACATTAATGGAGTAGAGAAGCTTGAATCTTCGACTGGACTGGGTTGCTTGATGCGAGCACGTTTCGCTTCAAATCGCAGAAGCTTCCTTAGCTAAAATTCTTGCTCTGGTGGTCTGACTTCTGTCTTGACTCTTGAAGAGAAGAATAATCAAGAAGTCACAAAAGCTGGAGTTTTAAACCTAACCAGACCCCTCCTACCGAGAGGCAGACTGCTATAGGCTAGTGACTAAACAATAGCTCTAATTAGCACCTATTGTGCTCTAGTTAGCACCCTCCTAATGACAGGGCAGCTGTCCCTCCTAATGATGGGACGGACCCTCTCCTGATGGCTCCCTTGATGACTCTGCTGATGACGTGAATGACTCATTACCATGAACAAAAGACTGAAACTGCTTTGACCTGAGTACCCCATTGTAAACAGGGGATAAAGCGTGTCTCAGACCCCCTCCCCGGTTAAGGCTGGGTTGCAACTGTTTTACAAAGAATGCTTCCTTGACCCCTCTCTCAAACCATTTCTTCTCTCTGGCTAAGATTTTAACTTCCTTGTCCTCAAACGTGTGGTTAGTGTCTTTAAGGTGGAGATGAACTGCAGACTGAGGTCCACTGGTGCCCTCTCTGCGGTGCTGGTATAGCCTTTTGTGTAAAGGTTGCTTAGTCTCACCTATGTAGTGTTCGTTACAGTTTTCCTGACATCTGATAGAATACACTACATTGCTCTGTTTGTAACTATGGATCCTGTCCTTAGGGTGAACTAATTTCTGTCTCAAGGTGTTAACCGGTTTAAAGTAAACTGGGATTTTGTGTTGTCTGAAGATCCTCTGTAGTTTTTCCCCTACTCCTGCTAAATAAGGGAGAGACACTCTTCTTCTTGTCTCCATCTCCTGTCTATCTGGTCTCTTTGTTCTCTGGGACTTCTGCACTTTGTCCAGGGACCATCGTGGGTACCCACATACTGTGAGGGCTTTCCGGACAAGTTGTTGTTCTTTAGCCCTTCCCTCTGTAGTTGTGGGCACCTGTAGGGCTCTGTGTTGAAGCGTCCTGATCACCCCGAGCTTGTGTTCAAGGGGGTGGTTTGAGCCAAAGAGCAGATATTGGTCAGTGTGAGTTGGTTTTCTGTAAACCCCTGTCTGGAGTTGCCTGTTCTCTCCAATCGTAACATCACAGTCCAAGAAGGCTAAATGGTTGTTTCTGGCATCCTCACGTGTGAACTTGATACTGGAGTCCACCGAGTTGATGTGTTCTGTAAAGTCCTCAACTTCCTGTTGCTTGATTTTAACCCGTGTGTCATCAACATATCTGAACCAGTGACTGGGAGGGATGCCCATGAAAGACGTCAAGGCTGTTTTCTCCACTCGCTCCATGTACAGATTGGCCACAATGGGGGATACCGGAGACCCCATCGCACAACCATGACTCTGCCTGTAGTAGTTCCCCCTAAACAGTAAATACGTGGTGTTAAGACAGATCTCCAAGAGTTGGCAGATGTAGTCTGGTGTGAGTTTGGTCCTTTCAAGTAGAGACACATCCTCCAGCAGTCTCTGCCTCACAGCTGAGACGGCCTCAGCGGTGGGGATGCAGGTGAATAACCAAGTCACATCAAATGACACGATTGTTTCATCTGCCTCCAGCTGCAGGTTCTTGATCTTGTTCACAAAATCGTGTGTGTTCTCCACATGGTGGTCTGAGTTACCCACTAGAGGAGCCAAAATCCACTTGAGGTGCTTGGCCAAATTGTACGTGATGGAGTCTGTACTACATACAAAAAAAAGCCATCACTTGACCCAGCTATCTTAGCTAATTATAGGCCAATCTCCAACCTTCCTTTTCTCTCAAAAATTCTTGAAAGGGTAGTTGTAAAACAGCTAACTGATCATCTGCAGAGGAATGGTCTATTTGAAGAGTGTCAGTCAGGTTTTAGAATTCATCATAGTACAGAAACAGCATTAGTGAAGGTTACAAATGATCTTCTTATGGCCTCGGACAGTGGACTCATCTCTGTGCTTGTTCTGTTAGACCTCAGTGCTGCTTTTGATACTGTTGACCATAAAATTTTATTACAGAGATTAGAGCATGCCATAGGTATTAAAGGCACTGCGCTGCAGTGGTTTGAATCATATTTGTCTAATAGATTACAATTTGTTGATGTAAATGGGGAATCTTCTTCACAGACTAAAGTTAATTATGGAGTTCCACAAGGTTCTGTGCTAGGACCAATTTTATTCACTTTATACATGCTTCCCTTAGGCAGTATTATTAGACGGTATTGCTTAAATTTTCATTGTTACGCAGATGATACCCAGCTTTATCTATCCATGAAGCCAGAGGACACACACCAATTAGCTAAACTGCAGGATTGTCTTACAGACATAAAGACATGGATGACCTCTAATTTCCTGCTTTTAAACTCAGATAAAACTGAAGTTATTGTACTTGGCCCCACAAATCTTAGAAACATGGTGTCTAACCAGATCCTTACTCTGGATGGCATTACCCTGACCTCTAGTAATACTGTGAGAAATCTTGGAGTCATTTTTGATCAGGATATGTCATTCAAAGCGCATATTAAACAAATATGTAGGACTGCTTTTTTGCATTTACGCAATATCTCTAAAATCAGAAAGGTCTTGTCTCAGAGTGATGCTGAAAAACTAATTCATGCATTTATTTCCTCTAGGCTGGACTATTGTAATTCATTGTTATCAGGTTGTCCTAAAAGTTCCCTAAAAAGCCTTCAGTTAATTCAAAATGCTGCAGCTAGAGTACTGACGGGGACTAGAAGGAGAGAGCATATCTCACCCATATTGGCCTCTCTTCATTGGCTTCCTGTTAATTCTAGAATAGAATTTAAAATTCTTCTTCTTACTTATAAGGTTTTGAATAATCAGGCCCCATCTTATCTTAGCGACCTCATAGTACCATATCACCCCAATAGAGCGCTTCGCTCTCAGACTGCAGGCTTACTTGTAGTTCCTAGGGTTTGTAAGAGTAGAATGGGAGGCAGAGCCTTCAGCTTTCAGGCTCCTCTCCTGTGGAACCAGCTCCCAATTCAGATCAGGGAGACAGACACCCTCTCTACTTTTAAGATTAGGCTTAAAACTTTCCTTTTTGCTAAAGCTTATAGTTAGGGCTGGATCAGGTGACCCTGAACCATCCCTTAGTTATGCTGCTATAGACGTAGACTGCTGGGGGTTCCCATGATGCACTGAGTGTTTCTTTCTCTTTTTGCTCTGTATGCACCACTCTGCATTTAATCATTAGTGATTGATCTCTGCTCCCCTCCACAGCATGTCTTTTTCCTGGTTCTCTCCCTCAGCCCCAACCAGTCCCAGCAGAAGACTGCCCCTCCCTGAGCCTGGTTCTGCTGGAGGTTTCTTCCTGTTAAAAGGGAGTTTTTCCTTCCCACTGTAGCCAAGTGCTTGCTCACAGGGGGTCGTTTTGACCGTTGGGGTTTTACATAATTATTGTATGGCCTTGCCTTACAATATAAAGCGCCTTGGGGCAACTGTTTGTTGTGATTTGGCGCTATATAAAAAAATTGATTGATTGATTGATACAATAGGCCTGAGTGGCACGTCCTGTTTGTGGATTTTGGGCAGTCCATAGATGCATGGAGTGGCGTCCCCAGGGTACAGTCTGTAGTATGTCTGCCTGTTGATGAGTCCCTCTTTCTCCAGGTTTGGAGGTAGTTAATGATTTTCTTCTTACAGCCGCTCGTGGGGTCTCTCTTCAGATGTTCGTATGTATTGGAGTCACTGAGCAAGTTGTTGATCTTGGCCTCGTAGTCTGATGTGTTAACATGTTCTGGCGGTATAGATTTGTTTCAGAGACTTCATTCTGGCTCCCAGGTACCTCCATCCAGACACCTCATTATATTTGCTGCCTTTGTCCATCTTGTGATAACTCTCTGGACATGATCTCCAAAAGGTCAATTTACAACCCCAATTCCAATGAAGTCGGGAAGTTGTGTAAAATGTAAATAAAAACAGAATACAATGATTTTCAAATCCTCTTCAATCTATATTCAATTGAATACACCACAAAGACAAGATATTTAATGTTCAAACTGATAGACTTTATTGTTTTTGTGCAAATATTTGCTCATTTTGAAATGGATGCCTGCAACACTTTTCAAAAAAGTTGGGAAAGTGGTATGTTTACCACTGTGTTACATCACCTTTCCTTATCACACACACAGACTTTAACTCAGTCACAGTCACACACACAGACTTTAACTCGGAGTGTCACAAGCACAGACTAACTGTCATGTCACACAGACTCAGAGTCACACGCACAAATTTTAACTGACAGTCACACGCACAGACTAAGTCAGAGTCACACGCACAGACTAACTCAAACTTTAACTCAAAGTCACACGCACAGACTAACGCAAACACACACACAGACTAACTCAGAGTCACATGCACAGACTGTCACTCACACACATACTTTAACTCAGTCAGATGCACATACTCAGTCACACACACAGACTAACTCAAAGTCACATGCACAGACTTTAACTCAGTCAGTCACACACAGACTTTAACACAGTCAGAGTCACAAGCACAGACTAACTCTGTCATAGCCACACAGACTCACCCAGAGTCACACGCACAAACTTTAACTATCAGTCACATGCACAGACTAACTCAGTCAGTGTCTCACGCACAGACTCAGTCACAGACACACACACACAGACTCACTCAGTCACACACACACAGACTCACTCAGTCACACACACAGACTCACTCAGTCACGCATGGACATTAACTCAGAGTCATAAGCACAGACTAACTCTGTCATGTCACACAGACTCACAGTCACACGCACGAATTTTAACCGTCAGTCACATGCACAGACTAAGTCAGAGTCACACACACAGACTAACTCAAACTTAACTTAACTCTAACTCTTCCGGGGTGCTGCACTGTGGCGACTCGGGCTCCCGTGTTTGTGTCTTTTAACTCTTAAATACTTTGTACTGCTCTGTGTGGATGTGGCGAAAGGTGATACAGATAACGGTCAGTATATTCTGCACAACCAACTTTGAACGGATCGGTGAAGATCACAGATTGGTGAAGATCCAGGAACTCTTGGACTTGTTTAGCGGCTAGGCTAATAACAGTACACCGGGCACTATGTGGCATGTCCCTATCGTGCTGCTGCTGCTGTTTTGGGCAGTAAGTGAATCAGTTTGCAACAACCTTCAAGGTGGATCCTTATCAACAGCATGCAATGGGCTTAATTTTGAGTTTTTGTTGTCGCTACAATCCAGTGGCGACGTGCTTCCCGAGCGGGTTACCGGAGGAGGTGAGGAGAGAGTACCCGATCATCGGTACGAGAACACGGAGGAAACGGGGCAAACGTGGAGGTGTCCGGCAATGGCTTCGGAAAAGGGGTAATAAACCGCCGCTCCCGTCCATGATTCTGAGTAATGTTCGATCTCTGCCCAGTAGAATGGATGAACTTCGCCTCAACTGTCGCTATAGTCACGCGTACAGGGAGTCCTGCATTGTGGTTTTAACTGAGTCGTGGCTTCGGGAAGATATACCAGACAGTTTAATTTACTTTGAGGGGTTCTCGTGTGTGCATGCAGATAGAACCCTGTCATCTATGTTAAGGAGACGTGGTGTAAACAGTACTCAACTAGAGTGCAAATGTGTGACCCAGACTTGGAGTTACTGTGCGTGTCAATGCGACCATTCTATTTACCCCGCGAAATTGGAAATGTCAATTATTGCAGCGTATGTTCCACCGAACGGTAACGCAAATAAAGCTGCCAGTCACTTGGCAGAATGTGTGCACAGTCAGCTTCAACGCACTCCAGAGGCTGCTGTCTTTATACTGGGGGACTTAAACCATTGTCGCCTTGAGCGAGCGCTCCCTGGCTTCCACCAGTATATTAAATGTAAAACACGAAACATCCTGGATAAATGTTTTGGCAACATCAAGAGTGCATTTAGAGCTAAAGCACTCCCACCCCTGGCAAATTCAAATCATGCCACTGTCCACTTGATGCCCACATATAAAACTGTGCTCAAGTCCTCTATGGCACTACACAAGACTTGTGTTACAGAGGACAGTGTGGAAACTCTGAGAGGGTTTTTTCTCCTGTACGGACTGGAGCATCTTCCACAGCCTGGAGTTGAATGAAGCCACAGAGACTATTACGGATTATATACATTTTTGTGTGGATATTGTGGTGCCAAAAAAAGACATTGTGCTTTTCCCAAACAATAAGAGTCATATAACCAAGGAGGTGAAAGCCAGTATCAACAAAAAGCGAATGGCTTTTAGAGACAAGACAGAGCTGCAGTAGCCCAGGCCCAGAAGGAACTTAATGTTGTGCTGGCCAATGCACGGAAAAGGGAACGGGACCGCTTAGAACATGGGCTTAAGTCCTTGGACAACAAAAAACTCTGGGACTCTATGAAAAGGATGATGGCATGAACATAAACAAACAGCAATTAATTACAAGGAATGATGAAGATTTTGCCGACAACTTAAATGATTTTTTTCTTGAGATTTAACAGGGAGAATGATGTTGAGTGTGAACCAGTAGCTGACTGGGGGCATGCATCTGAAATGAGTAGCTCTGATATTGATCAGCGATGTATCCAAGCCTTCTTCTTTGTCTTTCGGCTGTTCCCGTTAGGGGGTGCCACAGCAGATCAATCGTTTCCATCTCACCCTGTCCTCTGTATCTTCCTCTGTCACACCAACCACCTGCATGTCCTCTCTCAGCACATCCATGAACCTCCTCTTTGGTCTCCCTCTTCTCCTCCTGCCTGGTGGCTCCATCCTCAGCATCCTTCTCCCTATATACCCTGGGTCCCTCCTCTGCACATGTCCAAACCATCTCAATCTCGCCTCGCTGACTTTGTCTCCAAACCGTCCCACCTGAACTGTCCCTCTGATATGTTCATTCCTAATCTTGTCCATTCTTGTCACTCCCAAAGAGAATCTCAACATCTTCAGCTCTGCCTCCTGTCTTTTTGTTAGTGCCAATGTCTCTAAACCATACAACATAGCTGGTCTCACTACTGTTTTGTAAACTTTCCCCTTCACTCTTGCTGATATTCTTCGGTCACAAATCACTCCTGCCACCTTTCTCCACCCACTCCACCCTGCCTGCACTCTCTTCTTCACCTCTCTACCACACTCTCCATTACTTTGAACAGTTGACACCAAATATTTAAACTCATCTACTTTCACCACTTCTACTCCTTGTAACTGTGGTGTGGGCCGCTGAAGAGGAGGTACTGCTGGCCCACAACCACCAGAGGGCACCCTGCCTGGAGTGCGGGCTCCAGGCACAAGAGGGCGCCGCCGCCTCACAGGAGCAGCCGGGGTGACAGCTGTCACTTATTACCTGTGACAGCTGTCACCAATCATCTGATCTTCAATCGTATATCAGCAGGACGACATCTCCACTTCTTTGCCGAGATATCGCTATGCTTAGGAGGTAACGAGCTCAGCCAATCAAGTTGTCTTTTCAACAGAAGAATATTGTTGCTTTGTGTTTTTTGACAGCAGACTTTTCGACGAGAGGTGGAGGTGGATTTCCCACCATACGTGTTGCTGGGTATAAACACACCTACATCTAACTGTTTTTGTTCCTCGCCAGCAGTACCAGATCCGACAAGCGGAGGCAGTGGCCACCTGGGAGTTCGGGACTTGGCGGCTCCAGTATTCCCGGGGTTCGGTGGCGGAGGAAATCATGTGGTTCCGGTTTCTGCTTTGGACAAACGTCTCTTATCTTCGAGCCTGCCCACATGACACGTTCTGTAAATTGACTTCATTGCATACTATTGTGACCTGCCGTGTTTGTTGTGCTCATTCACAACAGTAAAGTGTTGTTATTTGACTTCCTCCATTGTCCGTTCATTTGCGCTCCCTGTTGTGGGTCCGTGTTCCTACACTTTCACAACAGGATATCTCGGCCAACGTCATGGACCCCGAGGGGCGTCAACCGGCTGTTGAACAGCCAATGGAAGAGCAGGGCGCACAGGCGTCTGCAGGAGGCATGATCGGTGAGTTGCAGCGAATCCTCACCGCTTTTACGGCTCGGTTGGATCTAATAACCGAGCAGAACGTTCTCCTTAACCACAGGGTGGAGGCTCTCGCCGTGCAGGTGGAAGCGTGCCCTCAGGGCGCTGCTGCAGCTCCCCCTCCTGCCGATCCTGTGCGCAACAGTGACGTTCCACAGGTCGTTCAACGACCCCTCCCACCTTCCCCTGAAGCGTACATAAGCCCTCCAGAGCCGTACGGGGGTTGTGTGGAGACGTGCGCGGACTTTCTTATGCAGTGTTCGCTCGTCTTCGCACAACGTCCCGTCATGTACGCGACTGATGCCAGTAGATAGCTTATGTGATGCTCTGCTTCGGGGTTAAGCACGCGCCTGGGCTACGGCGCTCTGGGAACAGAACTCCACGGTTGTTATCAGCATACACTGGGTTTGTGGGGGAGTTCAGAACAGTGTTTGATCACCCTAACAGAGGAGAGACCGCTTCAACAGTGCTGCTGTCAATGAGACAGGGACGCGAGAGAGCGCAGCCGCTTATGCAGTCAACTTCCGCATCGCGGCTGCGAGGTCCGGCTGGAATAACGTTGCGCTCCGCGCCGCCTTCATAACGGACTGTCGTTGGTTCTGAAGGAGCAGCTGGTAGCTAAGGAGGAACCGCGGGATTTAGATGGGCTTATCGATCTCGTTATACGGTTAGACAATCGGTTGGAGGAACGCCGTCGGGAGTGAGGCGAAGGACGTGACCGGATACGCGCCGCCCCTCTCCCTTCCGGGTTCGAAAAGGGGCCACCCTCCCCACGCTCCACAGCCGCAGCGCTTTGTGGGGCAACAGCTCCCCCTGCTGCCGTTGTTAGGGAAATGCACAGGGCCAAAATGGGGAGGCTGATCCGTGGAGAGTGTTTTCTCTGCAGCTCAACTGAGCACACACAGAGAAACTGCCCCAAACGGCCAAAACGACAACACTTGCCCTTAGAGACTGGTCTAAGGGGGGGTCAAAACATTCAAGTAAGACACACACAAATTGCCACACGACTCCCAGTCACAATCCTGAGCGGGGATTTAACCCTTCAAGCCCGAGCACTGGTGGACACGGGGTCAGAAGGGAATCTGCTAGACAGCAGATGGGCAAGGGAGGTAGGGCTCCCTCTGGTGGCGCTTCCTTCGCCATTGCAGGTGCGGGCACTAGATGGCACCTCCTCCCTTTACTCACACACAAGACACAACCAGTAACTCTGGTGGTGTCTGGAAACCATCGGGAGGAGATTGAGTTTTTTGTAACTCCTTCACCTCCCGCATGATTTTGGGCATCCCATGGATGTTGAAGCACAATCCCCGGATTTGATTGGCCGTCTGGGGTGGTGGTTCAGTGGAGCGAAACCTGCCATCGGGGGTGTTTAGGATCCTCGGTTCCTCCCGGTTCACAGGCTAAGGAGGAGGTCAAAGTCCCTCCAATCTGACGGCAGTGCCGGTTGAGTACCACGATCTTGCTGAGTCTTCAGTAAGGATCTGGCACTCACCCTTCCCCCGCACCGTCCGTACGATTGTGCCATTGATTTGGTTCCGGCGCTGAGTTCCCGTCCAGCAGGCTGTACAACCTCTCACGACCTGAGCGCGAATCAATGGAGACCTACATCGGGACTCATTAGCTGCCGGGCTGATCCGGAACTCCACCTCCCCGATGGGGGCAGGTTTCTTTTTTGTGGGCAAGAAAGATGGCGGACTCCGTTCCATGCATTGATTACAGGGGGCTGAATGAGATTACGGTTCGCAACCGATACCCGTTGCCATTGTTGGATTCGTGTTCACCCCCCTGCATGGAGCCAAATCTTTACTAAGCTGGATCTTAGAAATGCGTATCACCTGGTTCGGATCCGGAAGGGAGACGAATGGAAGACGGCATTTAACACCCCGTTAGGTCACTTTGAGTACCTGGTCATGCCGTTTCGGCCTCACCAACGCCCCGCGACGTTCCAAGCCTTGGTTAACGACGTCTTGCGGGACTTCCTGCACCGATTCGTCTTCGTATATCTGGACGATATTCTCATCTTTTCTCTGGATCCTGAGACCCATGTCCAGCATGTACGTCAGGTCCTGCAGCGGTTGTTAGAGAACCGACTGTTTGTGAAGGGCGAGAAGTGCGAGTTTCACCGCACGTCTTTGTCCTTCCTGGGGTTTATAATCTCCTCCAACAAAGTCGCCCCTGATCCGGCCAAGGTTGCGGCGGTGAGAGATGGCCCCAACAACAAGCCGTAGGACGCTGCAACCGTTCCTCGGCTTCGCTAATTTCTATAGGAGGTTCATTAAGGGCTACAGTCAGGTAGTTAGCCCCCTGACAGCCCTGACCTCTCCAAAAGTCCCCTTCACCTGGTCGGATCGGTGCGACAGCCGCGTTCAAGGAGTTGAAACGAAGGTTCTCTACTGCGCCAGTTTTGGTGCAGCCGACCCTAGCCGCCAGTTCTGGTTGAAGTGGACGCCTCTGACTCAGGGATAGGAGCCGTTGCTATCCCAGAGCAGAGAGACCGATAAGGTCCTTCACCGTGTGCCTATTTTTCCCGCAGGTTGACCCCGGCTGAACGGAACTATGACGTCGGCAATCGAGAACTCCTTGCGGTGACTGAAAGAGGCTCTTGAAGAGTGGAGACATCTGTTGGAGGGAACGTCCGTGCCATTCACGGTTTTCACTGACCACCGGAACCTGGAGTATATCAGGACCGCCAAGCGGCCTGAACCCAGGCAAGCACGCTGGTCGCGTTCTTCGGCCGTTTTGACTTCCGGATCACCTACCGCCCCGGGACCAAGAACCAGAGATCGGATGCCTTGTCCCGGGTGCATGAAGACGAAGTCAAAACTGAGTTGTCGGATCCACCGGAACCTATCATCCCGGAGTCTGCTATAATGGCCATCCTCACCTGGGACGTGGAGAAGACCGTCCGGGAGGCCCTGGCACGGAGCCCGGACCCCGGAACCGGGCCGAAGAACAAACTTTACGTCCCACCAGAGGCCAGGGCTGCAGTCTTGGACTTCTGTCACGGCTCCAAGTTCTCCTGTCATCCGGGGGTGCGAAGAACCGTGGCAGTTGTCTGGCAGCGCTTCTGGTGGGCGTCCCTAGAGGCCGACGTTCGGGATTATATCCAGGCCTGCACCACCTGTGCCAGGGGCAAGGCTGACCACCGCAGGGCACCGGGACTGCTCCAGCCGCTGCCTGTGCCTCATCGCCCCTGGTCCCACATCGGCCTGGATTTTGTCACGGGCCTCCCGCCGCCCCAGGGCAACACCACCATCCTCACGATAGTGGACCGATTCTCCAAGGCGGCCCACTTCGTGGCCCTCCCGAAGCTCCCGACTGCCCAGGAGACAGCAGACCTCCTGGTCCACCACGTCGTCCGGCTGCATGGGATTCCAAAAGACATCGTCTCCGATTGCGGTCCCCAGTTCTCCTCGCAAGTCTGGAGGAGCTTCTGCCGGGAACTGGGGGCCACGGTGAGTCTCTCGTCCGGGTATCATCCTCAGACCAACGGGCAGGCAGAACGGGCCAATTAGGAGGTGGAACAGGCCCTGCGCTGCGTGACGGCCGCGCACCCGGCGGTCTGGAGTACCCATTTGGCCTGGATCGACTATGCCCATAACAGCCAGGTGTCTTCTGCCACCGGCCTCTCCCCTTTTGAGGTGTGTCTGGGGTACCAGCCCCCGTTGTTTCCGGTGGTCGAGGGAGAGGTCGGTGTGCCCTCGGTCCAGGCCCACCTGCGGAAGTGCCGTCGGGTGTGGCGCGCCGCCCGTTCTGCTTTGCTGAAGGCCCGGACGAGGGCAAAAGCCCATGCAGACCGCCGGCGGACCCCGGCCCCTGCATATCGGCCAGGGCAGGAGGTGTGGTTGTCGACTAGACATTCCCCTCAAAGTGGACTCCCCAAAACTGCAGGATCGTTACATCGGTCCCTTCAAGATACTCAAGGTCATCAGTCCAGCCGCAGTGCGGCTTCAGCTTCCGGCCTCACTGCGGATCCATCCTGTTTTCCATGTGTCCCGGATAAAACCGCATCACACCTCACCCCTCTGTGCTCGGGTCCGGCAACGCCTCCTGCCCAGGGTCATCGATGGTGGGCCGGCTTGGTCTGTGCGCAGGCTCTTGGATGTCCGTAGGATGGGCCGGGGCTTCCAGTATTTGGTGGATGGGAGGGTACGGACCCGAAGAACGCTCCTGGGTGAAGAGGAGCTTCATCCTAGACCCGGCCCTCCTGGCCGATTCTACCGCCGCCACCCGGACAAGCATGGTCGGGCGCAGGAGGCGCCCATTGAGGGGGGGGTCCTGTTGTGTGGGCCGCTGAAGAGGAGGGTACTGCTGGCCCAAACCACCAGAGGGCACCCTGCTGGAGTGCGGGCTCCAGGCACAAGAGGGCGCCGCCGCCTCACAGGAGCAGCCGGGGTGACAGCTGTCACTTATTACCTGTGACAGCTGTCACCAATCATCTGATCTTCAATCGTATATCAGCAGGACGACATCTCCACTTCTTTGCCGAGATATCGCTATGCTTAGGAGGTAACGAGCTCAGCCAATCAAGTTGTCTTTTCGACAGAAGAATATTGTTGCTTTGTGTTTTTTGACAGCAGACTTTTCGACGAGAGGTGGAGGTGGATTTCCCACCATACGTGTTGCTGGGTATAAACACACCTACATCTAACTGTTTTTGTTCCTCGTCAGCAGTACCAGATCCGACAAGCGGAGGCAGTGGCCACCTGGGAGTTTGGGACTTGGCGGCTCCAGTATTCCCGGGGTTCGGTGGCGGAGGAAATCGTGTGGTTCCGGTCTCTTATCTTCGAGCCTGCCCACATGACACGTTCTGTAAATTGACTTCATTGCATACTATTGTGACCTGCCGTGTTTGTTGTGCTCATTCACAACAGTAAAGTGTTGTTATTTGACTTCCTCCATTGTCCGTTCATTTGCGCCCCCTGTTGTGGGTCCATATTCCTACACTTTCACAACAGTAACTGCACTATTCCACTGGGCTCCCTCTCATTCACACACATGTACTCAGTCTTGCTTCTACTGACTTTCATTCCCCTTCTCTCCAAAGCATATCTCCACTTCTCCAGACTAGACTCAACTTGCTCTCTACTCTCACTACAGATCACAATGTCATCTGCAAACATCATAGTCCATGGGGACTCCTGTCTGATCTCATCTGTCAACCTGTCCATCACCACTGCGAACAAGAAAGGACTCAGAGCTGATCCTTGGTGTAATCCCACCTCCACCTTGAATGAGTCTGTCATTCCGACTGCGCATCTCACCGCTGTCACACTATTCTTGTACATGTCCTGCACTACCCTAACATACTTCTCTGCCACTCCAGACTTCCTCATACAATGCCACAACTCTTCTCTTGGCACCCTATCATAAGCTTTTTCTAAGTCCACAAACACACATTGTAACTCTTTCTGTCCTTCTCTGTACTTTTCCAACAGTATTCTCAGAGCAAACATTGCATCTGTAGTGCTGCTCCTCGGCATGAAACCATATTGCTGCTCACAGATCTTCACCTGTTTTCTAAGCCTAGCTTCTACTACTCTTTCCCATAACTTCATGCTGTGGCTGATCAGCTTTATGCCTCTGTAGTTACTGCAGCTCTGCACATCACCCTTGTTCTTGAAAATAGGAACCAGCACACTTCGTCTCCACTCCTCAGGCATCCTCTCACTTTCCAAGATTTTATTAAACAATCTGGTTAGAAACTCTACTGCCATCTCTCCTAGACATTCCATGCCTCCACTGGAATGTCATCTGGACCAACTGCCTTTCCACTCTTCATCCTCTTCATAGCAGCCCTCACTTCTTCCTTGCTAATCTCTTTTACTTCCTGATTTACTCTCACCACATCATCCAGCCTTTTCTCTCACTCATTTTCTTTATTCATCAACTCTTCAAAATATTCCCTCCACCTTCTCAGCACACACTCCTCACTTGTCAGCACATTACCATGTGCATCTTTTACCACCCTAACCTGCTGCACATCCTTTCCAGCTCTGTCCCTTTGTCTGGCCAATCGGTACAAGTCCTTTTCTCCTTCCTTACTATTCAACTTCTTGTACAGCTCGCAACATGCCTTTTCCTTTGCTTTTGCCACTTCTCTTCTCGCCTTACGCCGCATCTCCTTGTACTCCTGTCTACTTTCTTCATCTCTCCGACTATCCCAAAACTTTTTCGCCAACCTCTTTCTCTTTATGCTTTCCTGGACCTCTTCATTCCACCACCAAGTCTCCTTGTCTTCCTTCCACTGTCCAGATGTCATACCCAGTACTGCCCTAGCTGTGTCCCTCACCACATCTGCAGTACTTTTCCAGTTGTCCAAAATTGCTTCCCCTCCAACTAGTGCTTCTCTCACCTGCTCGCTAAATTTCACACAACAGTCTTCCTCCTTCAGCTTCCACCATCTGATCCTTTGTCTCACTCTCTTCTTCTTCTTTACCTCTAAAGTCATCCTACAACCATCCTATGCTGTCTAGTGACACTCTCTCCTGCTACCACCTTACAGTCTCTGATTTCTTTTAGCTTGTATCTCTTATAAAGAATGTAGTCCACCTGTGTGCACCTTCCTCCACTCTTATATGTTACCCTGTGCTCCTCCCTTTTATTAAAGTAGGTATTCACCACAGCCATTTCCATCCTTTTTGCAAAATCAACTACCATCTGTCCTTCCCCATTCCTATCCTTGATACCATATCTACCCATTACTTCCTCATCACCTCTGTTCCCTTCACCAACATGCCCATTGAAGTCTGCTCCTATCACCACTCTTTCATGCTTGGGCACACTCTCCACCACCTCATCTAACAGACTCCAGAAATCTTCTTTCTCCTTCATCTCACAACCTACCTGCGGGGCATATGCACTGATGATATTCATCATCACCCCTTCAATTTCCAACTTCACACTCATCACCCTGTCAGACACTCGCTTAACCTCCAACACACTTTTAACATACTCTTCCTTTAAAATGACCCCAACACCATTTCTCTTCCTGTCCTCACCATGGTACAACAACTTGTATCCACCGCCGATGCTCCTGCTCTTACTTCCCTTCCACTTGGTCTCTTGCACACACAATATGTCTACCTTTCTCCTCTCCATCATATCAGCCAGCTCTCTCCCTTTACCAGTCATACTACCAACATTCAAAGTCCCCACTCTCATTTCCACCCTTTAGTTTTCTTCTTCTCCGCTGTTCGTGGCAACGTTTTCCTCCTCTTCTTCAGTCGTCTTCGCAAGCAGTAGCCCAATTTCCACCGGCACCCTGTTGGGCAATAGCACCGGTGGTGGACGTTGTTAACCCGGGCCGCGACACGATCGGTATGGGAATTCGATTCTGAGTCTGCATAGTTGGGTTGGCTTGTTTTACGCCGGATGCCCTTCCTGACGCAACCCTCTTCATTTATCCGGGCTTGGGACCGGCGCTCAGAATGTACTGGCTGCACACCCCATGTGGCTGAGTTATATTAAGCATGTATCCAAGCCATTGTTAGTAAGTGTCTTCTACCAAAGCTGCAGGACCGGACGGCCTGTCAGCTTTTTTACTGAAAAACTGTGCACAGGAACTTTCAGAGGCATGGTGCCCTATTTTCCAAATGTCAGCTTTGAGCTGTTCTGTTCCTCTATGCTGGAAGCGGTCGACCATTATACCCATACCAAAAATTTCAGCCCCGGCCACTAATAAAGATTACAGGCCCGTGCTTTAACCAGCATTGTTATGAAATGCTTTGAGAAGGTAATGGTCAATAGACTCAAGTTGGAAGTGTCCAAGTCTCTTGACCCGATGCAATTTGCATATAAGCAGGGACTTGGCACTACAGATGCCATTGTGTGTATGTCACACATGATTTATAAGCACTTAGAGAATGCTGATTGTTACGCACGTGTGTTATTGCTGATTTCTCGTCGGCCTTTCACACAGTTCGCCCTCATCTTTAGTCCAAAAACTGAGAGATCTTAATGTTAGCTCCTCCCTTGTTAGGTGGTTTTACTCTTTTTTAACTAATAGGTCACAGCAAGTTAGAGTAAACAACTCCTTGTTCTAAAGCACAATCCTGCAGTACAGGAGTGCCTCAAGGGGCTGTAAGCTCTCCTATTCTTTTCACCCTATACACCAATGGCTGTAGGAGCATAAATCCAAGTAATAAAATCTTGAAATTCTCGATGACACAATTATTGTGAAGCTACTTTCAGCTGGTGAATTCCGTCAGTTATTTGAATGAAATCGACTCCTTTCAGTCTTGGTGTGAGGAGCACCACTTGACTCTAAATGGGGTTAAAACCAAAGAAATGGTATTTGATCCAAAAAGACTCCTGTCCCAGGAGACAGGGTGATAGAACAGGTGGAGTCAGTGAAATATCTGGGCGTCTATGTGGATAATCTTCTGAGGTGGAATGTGCATGTGGATTTCTTATGTAAGAAATTTCCCCAAAGACTCCACTTCCTCAGAAGACTGAGATTGTTTGGTGTGAGCACCCGAATCATGGTTTGTTTTATAATGCGGTGCTGGAGAGCCTCATTAGATATTGGAATAGTGGCCTGGTTTGGCTCACTCACAGTGCAGGGTGAAACCAAAATAGGACAGCTTGTAAAAAATGCAATGAAAATCATAGGACAGAAGGAGTTTCCTCTCTCCAGACAATTTTTGAAACCTCTGTCCTGGCACAAGCCAAAGCCATAATCAGAGAACCCTCCCATCCACTGCACAGTGAATACACTCTGCTACCTTCTGGGAGGTGCTATCGAGCGATAAAGCACCGCAGTAACAGGTTTAAACTCTCTTTTGTTCCCATGTCAGTGGTTTTGTTAAATAAGACAAGACAGTAGGAATGTGTTTTTTTTTAATTGTTGAATTGTAATTATGTTATTTATTGGGCAGGTGCAATATACTGAAGTCACTTTATTTGCAAATGCACTTTACTTGGGATTGTGCAATATCATGACATGGTCATATTCCTTTTGTTGAAATTGTGCAGACCAGACTGTTGTAATGTTGTCTGTGTGTTCGGATGTTAAATGTTGTGAATGTTGTTTATGTATTAAACAACATTGTGAGCCCAAGACAAATTTCCCCTGTGGGGACAATAAAGTTTAACCTAACCTAACTCAAAGTCACATGCACAGACTGTCAGTCACACACATACTTTAACTCAGTCTCACACACACAGACTTTAACTCAGTCACAGTCACTGACTCACTTCGAGTCTCACACACGGGCTTTAACCCAGTCACAGACACAGACTCACTCAGTCACGCATGGACATAAATTCAGAGTCACAAGCACAGACTAACTCTGTCATAGTCACACAGACAGAGTCACACGCACAGACTAACTCAGTCAGTGACTCACACACGGACTTTAACCCAGTCACAGACACACACAGACTCACTCAGTCACACGCACAGACACTAACTGTCAGAGTCTCACACACATACTTTAACTCACTCAATCATGCATATACTTTAACTCAGTCAAAGTCACATGCACAGACTCAGTCACACGCACAGACTTTAACTCAGAGTCTCACAAACCCAGACTAACTCAGTCACAGTCACACACAGACTTTACCTCAGAGTCTCACAAACCCAGACTAACTCAGTCACAGTCACACACACACTTTACCTCAGTCAGTCACGGACTCACTCAGTCTCACACACGGACTTTAAATCCAGTCACAGTCACACGCATATACTTTAACTCAGTCACAGTCACACATGGATTTTAACTCAGTCTCACAAACACAGACTAACTCAGTCAGTCCACACACAGACTTTAACTCAGTCACAGACTCACTCTGTCACACATGGACTTTAACTCAGTCAGAGTCACACACACACACACACACACACACACACACACACACACACACACACACACACACACACACACAGACTTTCACCCAGAAACACAAGCAAAGACAAACTCTGTCACAGTAACACACGGACTCACTCAGAGTCAAACGCACAGACTTTAACTATGTCACAGTCACACACACAGACTTTAACTCAGTCAGAGTCACACGCACAGACTTTAACTCAGTCAGAGTCACACGCACAGAATTTAACTGTCACACGCACAGAATTTAACTGTCACACACGCACAGAATTTAACTGTCACACACGCACAGTTTAACTGTCACATACGCACAGAATTTAACTGTCACACACGCACAAAATTTAACTGTCACACACGCACAGAATTTAACTCAGTCTCACACACACACACACAGAATTTAACTCAGTCACACACACACACACACACAGAATTTAACTCAAGTCAGTCACACACATAGACCAACTCAGTCAGAGACACACACAGACTTTAACTCTGTCAGAGTCACACGCACACACTTTAATGCTGTCAGTCACAGGCACTTTAACTCAGTCACACACAGACCAACTCAGTCAGAGTGACATGCACAGACTTTAACTCTGTCACAGACGGACTTTAACTCAGTCTCACAAACAGACTAACTCAGTCACAGACGGACTTTAACTCAGTCTCACAAACAGACTAACTCAGTCACAACACACACAGACTTTAACTCACAGTCGGGGACTCACTCACAGAGTCACACACACAGACTTTAACTCTGTCAGTCACCCGCACATGATTTAACTCTGTCAGAGTCACACGCATATACTTTACCTCATTCACAGTCACACATGGACTTTAACTCAGAGTCTCACAAACACAGACTAACTCAGTCACACACACAGACTTTAACGCAGTCACAATCACACGCAGGGACTCACTCAGTCACAGTCACACACACAGACTTTAACTCAGTCACAGTCACACATACAGACAAACTCAGTCAGAGTGACGTGCACAGACTTTAACTCTGCCAGAGTCACACATATATACTTTAATTCAGTCAGTGTCAGACGTACAGACAAACTCAGTCACACGCACTGACTTTAACTCAGAGTCACATGCACAGACTAAGTCACGCACAGACTTTAACTCCGAGTCACACACAGACTTTAACCCAGTCAGAGAGACAAGCACACACAAACTCCATCACAGTAACATATGGACTCAATCAGAGTCACACGCACAGACTTTAACTCTGTCACAGTCACACACACAGAGTCTCACACACAGACTGTAACTCAGTCACACACACAGACTAACTCAGAGTCACACGCACAGACTAACTCAGTCAAAGTCACACGCACGGACTTTAACTAAGAGTCACACGCACAGACTAACTCAGTCACAGTCACACACACAGACTTTTACTCAGTCACAGTCACGGACTCAGTCACGCATGGACTTTAACTCAGTCAGAGTCTCACACAAAGACTAACTCAGAGACGCAAGCAGATAACTCTGTCACAGTCAGACCCTAAGCACACAGCCAAGATATCAAAGGAGTGGCTTCAGGACAACTCTGTGAATGTCCTTGAGTGGCCCAGCCAGAGCCCAGACCTGAATCCGACTGAACATCCCTGTAGAGACCTGAAAATCCCCATCCAACTGATGGAGCCTGAGGGGTGCTGCAAAGAGGAATGGGCCAAACCGCCCAAAGATAGGTGCACCAAGCTTGTGGCATCATATTCAAGAAGACTTGAGGCTGTAATTGTTGCCAAATGTGCATCAACAAAGTACTGAGCAAAGACTGTGAATACTTATGGACATGTGATTTATTTGTTTTTTATTTTTAATAAATTTGGGAAAGAATTCAAAAAAAACTTTTTTCATGTTGTCATTATGGGTTATTGTGTGTAGGTTTTTTTGGGGGGAAAAATAATTTCATCCATTTTGGAATACGGCTGTAACATTCAGCACACAGAATGAATGAATGAATTTTTAACAATTTGTAACATAACACAATGTGGAAAAAGTGAAGCTGTGTGAATACTTTCTGGATGTATTGTATGTTTCGTTTGTCCAATGAGTTTTGGGCTCTGAAAATGGAGAAGACGTATTCAAATGGCTGTAATTCCCAAATGGACATTTTTGTGAAACATCTAGCATTAAAGCTGAACGTTCACAAATGTGCACATCTTCAGGGTTTCATTTCAACTCTCCTGTGGTGATGTAGAAATACAAAAAAACTTGAGTGACTTATGAGCCTGATGGTGTGGACATGTTCAGGGGACATTTACTGAAATAAGAACATCAGCAGCAAACAGCTTTTTAAATTCATGTATTTGATCTGGACGTGGAGTCAATAAATGTTTTCAACATGATTCTAAAGAGCAGATCACAGACTTGACGTCACAATAAGAGACACCCCTCAACCCAGGCGGTCTGGGCACTTGTTTTTGATAACGCCGCCATCACTGTCTCATAGTGTCTGTCAGACATCAGGTGCGTGTCACTGGAACAGAAGTGAACTTTGACCTGCAGCCCTGTTGTGGAAGCACGCTGTGGCAGTGCGGTGGTCTCTGACGTTCTTCGCTGTCCAGAGGAGGCTGTGCACACTGAAGGAGCTCAGATGTAGTCGTCGTCCACAGGTTCTCCTGGTGTGTCGCAGTGATGGAGGAAGACCACCACCCTCTGGAACACTCTTTTGCTCTGCCGCCGCTCTGAGATTTCTTCCCCGATGGTCTCCATGCAGATGTCAGCAGACAGCTGTCCTTTCCGCCGCGGAGCATAAATGGTGGCTGAGACACAAAGAGAACAGAGACATTATCTCACGGACATCATCTTATTTAGTTTTACTAGTGCAGTGGCTGGAAGAAGTTTGTATTCCTGTGGAGAACTGGGAGCTGAAGTAGATATTTCCTGGCTGGTTGTATGAGGCTGTGTTTGAAGGTGGGATGTACAGAGAGGTGTATTTACTTAGTTTTAACAGACAAAGTGGACGTTTGTTAAGACGTGGCTGAGATACAAAGAGACACGTAAATACAGTTATTTTAAGAAAAAGACTGACATCCATCCAACATGGTCAGACACATATAAACACACAGAGACAAAGGAACAAACAGTTAGTGTTCATGGAGCTCAAACATGTGGATGTGAACACAGCAGTTATTATTGATAATATCACTCAGGGACATTTAGGTTTGATTGATAATTATTGTGTTTTCATGCATTTTGACTTTTTATGAAGGATCCTGTAGGGAGATGAACCCGTTCCTCTAATGTGAAAGTACCACAACCGCTGCCTTTTGCTTTTTTGGCCATTGGTGAAAAGCAAAAACAGGAATGCAACAGCATGATTTTTAAAAGTGTTCTGAAGGCTCAGCCTGACCTGAACTGTCCCTCTGATATGTTCATTCCTAATCTTGTCCATTCTTGTCACTCCCAAAGAGAATCTCAACATCTTCAGCTCTGCCTCCTGTCTTTTTGTTAGTGCCAATGTCTCTAAACCATACAACATAGCTGGTCTCACTACTGTTTTGTAAACTTTCCCCTTCACTCTTGCTGATATTCTTCGGTCACAAATCACTCCTGCCACCTTTCTCCACCCACTCCACCCTGCCTGCACTCTCTTCTTCACCTCTCTACCACACTCTCCATTACTTTGAACAGTTGACACCAAATATTTAAACTCATCTACTTTCACCACTTCTACTCCTTGTAACTGTGGTGTGGGCCGCTGAAGAGGAGGTACTGCTGGCCCACAACCACCAGAGGGCACCCTGTGGAGTGCGGGCTCCAGGCACAAGAGGGCGCCGCCGCCTCACAGGAGCAGCCGGGGTGACAGCTGTCACTTATTACCTGTGACAGCTGTCACCAATCATCTGATCTTCAATCGTATATCAGCAGGACGACATCTCCACTTCTTTGCCGAGATATCGCTATGCTTAGGAGGTAACGAGCTCAGCCAATCAAGTTGTCTTTTCAACAGAAGAATATTGTTGCTTTGTGTTTTTTGACAGCAGACTTTTCGACGAGAGGTGGAGGTGGATTTCCCACCATACGTGTTGCTGGGTATAAACACACCTACATCTAACTGTTTTTGTTCCTCGCCAGCAGTACCAGATCCGACAAGCGGAGGCAGTGGCCACCTGGGAGTTCGGGACTTGGCGGCTCCAGTATTCCCGGGGTTCGGTGGCGGAGGAAATCATGTGGTTCCGGTTCTGCTTTGGACAAACGTCTCTTATCTTCGAGCCTGCCCACATGACACGTTCTGTAAATTGACTTCATTGCATACTATTGTGACCTGCCGTGTTTGTTGTGCTCATTCACAACAGTAAAGTGTTGTTATTTGACTTCCTCCATTGTCCGTTCATTTGCGCTCCCTGTTGTGGGTCCGTGTTCCTACACTTTCACAACAGGATATCTCGGCCAACGTCATGGACCCCGAGGGGCGTCAACCGGCTGTTGAACAGCCAATGGAAGAGCAGGGCGCACAGGCGTCTGCAGGAGGCATGATCGGTGAGTTGCAGCGAATCCTCACCGCTTTTACGGCTCGGTTGGATCTAATAACCGAGCAGAACGTTCTCCTTAACCACAGGGTGGAGGCTCTCGCCGTGCAGGTGGAAGCGTGCCTCAGGGCGCTGCTGCAGCTCCCCTCCTGCCGATCCTGTGCGCAACAGTGACGTTCCACAGGTCGTTCAACGACCCCTCCCACCTTCCCCTGAAGCATACATAAGCCCTCCAGAGCCGTACGGGGGTTGTGTGGAGACGTGCGCGGACTTTCTTATGCAGTGTTCGCTCGTCTTCGCACAACGTCCCGTCATGTACGCGACTGATGCCAGTAAGATAGCTTATGTGATTGCTCTGCTTCGGGGTTAAGCACGCGCCTGGGCTACGGCGCTCTGGGAACAGAACTCACGGTTGTTATCAGCATACACTGGGTTTGTGGGGGAGTTCAGAACAGTGTTTGATCACCCTAACAGAGGAGAGACCGCTTCAACAGTGCTGCTGTCAATGAGACAGGGACGCGAGAGCGCAGCCGCTTATGCAGTCAACTTCCGCATCGCGGCTGCGAGGTCCGGCTGGAATAACGTTGCGCTCCGCGCCGCCTTCATAAACGGACTGTCGTTGGTTCTGAAGGAGCAGCTGGTAGCTAAGAGGAACCGCGGATTTAGATGGGCTTATCGATCTCGTTATACGGTTAGACAATCGCGGTTTGGAGGAACGCCGTCGGGAGTGAGGCGAAGGACGTGACCGGATACGCGCCGCCCCTCTCCCTTCCGGGTTCGAAAAGGGGCCACCCTCCCCACGCTCCACACCGCAGCGCTTTGTGGGGCAACAGCTCCCCCTGCTGCCGTTTTAGGGAAATGCACAGGGCCAAAATGGGGAGGCTGATCCGTGGAGAGTGTTTTCTCTGCAGCTCAACTGAGCACACACAGAGAAACTGCCCAAACGGCCAAAACGACAACACTTCCCTAGAGACTGGTCTAAGGGGGTGTCCAAACATTCAGTAAGACACACACAATTGCACACGACTCCCAGTCACAATCCTGAGCGGGGATTTAACCCTTCAGCCCGAGCACTGGTGGACACGGGGTCAGAAGGGATCTGCTAGACAGCAGATGGGCAAGGGAGGTAGGGCTCCCTCTGGTGCGCTTCCTTCGCCATTGCAGGTGCGGGCACTAATGGCACCCCCTCCCTTTAACTCACACACAAGACACAACCATAACTCTGGTGTGTCTGGAAACCATCGGAGGAGATTGAGTTTTTTGTAACTCCTTCTACCTCCCGCATGATTTGGGCATCCCATGGATGTTGAAGCACAATCCCCGATTGATTGGCCGTCTGGGGTGGTGGTTCAGTGGAGCGAAACCTGCCATCGGGGGTTTTTAGGATCCTCGGGTTCGCTCCCGGTTCACAGGCGAGGAGGTCAAAGTCCCTCCCAATCTGACGCAGTGCCGGTTGAGTACCACGATCTTGCTGAGTCTCTTCAGTAAGGTCTGGCACTCACCCTTCCCCGCACCGTCCGGACGATTGTGCCATTGATTTGGTTCCAGGCGCTGAGTTCCCGTCCACAGGCTGTACAACCTCTCACGACCTGAGCGCGAATCAATGGAGACCTACAATCCGGGACTCATTAGCTGCCGGGCTGATCCGAACTCCACCTCCCGAGGGGGCAGGTTCTTTTTTGTGGGGCAAGAAATGGCGGACTCCGTCCATGCATTGATTACAGGGGCTGATAGATTACGGTTCGCAACCGATACCCGTTGCCATTGTTGGATTCCGTGTTCACCCCCCTGCATGGAGCCAAAATCTTTACTAAGCTGGATCTTAGAAATGGTATCACCTGTTCGGATCCGGAAGGGAGGCGAATGGAGACGGCATTTAACACCCCGTTAGGTCACTTTGAGTACCTGGTCATGCCGTTCGGCCTCACCAACGCCCCCGCGACATTCCAATCCTTGGTAACGACGTCTTGCGGGACTTCCTGCACCGATTCGTCTTTCGTATACTGACGATATTCCTCATCTTTTCTCTGGATCCTGAGACCCATGTCCAGCATGTACGTCAGTCCTGCAGCGGTTGTTAGAGAACCGACTGTTTGTGAAGGGCGAGAAGTGCGAGTTTCACCCACGTCTTTGTCCTTCCTGGGGTTTATAATCTCCTCCAACAAAGTCCCCTGATCCGGCCAAGGTTGCGGCGGTGAGAGATTGGCCCCAACCAACAAGCCGTAGGAAGCTGCAACAGTTCCTCGGCTTCGCTAATTTCTATAGGAGGTTCATTAAGGGCTACAGTCAGGTAGTTAGCCCCCTGACAGCCCTGACCTCTCCAAAAGTCCCCTTCACCTGGTCGGATCGGTGCGAAGCCGCGTTCAAGGAGTTGAAACGAAGGTTCTCTACTGCGCCAGTTTTGGTGCAGCCCGACCCTAGCCGCCAGTTCATGGTTGAAGTGGACGCCTCTGACTCAGGGATAGGAGCCGTGCTATCCCAGAGCAGAGAGACCGATAAGGTCCTTCACCCGTGTGCCTATTTTTCCCGCAGGTTGACCCCGGCTTGAACGGAACTATGACGTCGGCAATCGAGAACTCCTTGCGGTGAAAGAGGCTCTTGAAGAGTGGAGACATCTGTTGGAGGGAACGTCCGTGCCATTCACGGTTTTCACTGACCACCGGAACCTGGAGTATATCAGGACCGCCAAGCGGCTGAACCCCAGGCAAGCACGCTGGTCGCTGTTCTTCGGCCGTTTTGACTTCCGGATCACCTACCGCCCCGGGACCAAGAACCAGAGATCGGATGCCTTGTCCCGGGGTGCATGAGACGAAGTCAAAACTGAGTTGTCGGATCCACCGGAACCTATCATCCCGGAGTCTGCTATAATGGCCATCCTCACCTGGGACGTGGAGAAAGACCGTCCGGGAGGCCCCTGGCACGGAGCCCGGACCCCGGAACCGGGCCGAAGAGAAGAACAAACTTCTACGTACCCACCAGAGGCCAGGGCTGCAGTCTTGGACTTCTGTCACGGCTCCAAGTCTCCCTGTCATCCGGGGGTGCGAAGAACCGTGGCAGTTGTCTGGCAGCGCTTCTGGTGGGCGTCCCTAGAGGCCGACGTTCGGGATTATATTCCAGGCCTGCACACCTGTGCCAGGGGCAAGGCTGACCACCGCAGGGCACCGGGACTGCTCCAGCCGCTGCCTGTGCCTCATCGCCCCTGGTCCCACATCGGCCTGGATTTTGTCACGGGCCTCCCGCGCCCCAAGGGCAACACCACCATCCTCACGATAGTGGACCGATTCTCCCAAGGCGGCCCACTTCGTGGCCCTCCCGAAGCTCCCGACTGCCCAGGAGACAGCAGACCTCCTGGTCCACCACGTCGTCCGGCTGCATGGGATTCCAAAAGACATCGGTCTCCGATTGCGGTCCCCAGTTCTCCTCGCAAGTCTGGAGGAGCTTCTGCCGGGAACTGGGGGCCACGGTGAGTCTCTCGTCCGGGTATCATCCTCAGACCAACGGGCAGGCAGAGAACGGGCCAATTAGGAGGTGGAACAGGCCCTGCGCTGCGTGACGGCCGCGCACCCGGCGGTCTGGAGTACCCATTTGGCCTGGATCGACTATGCCCATAACAGCCAGGTGTCTTCTGCCACCGGCCTCTCCCCTTTTGAGGTGTGTCTGGGGTACCAGCCCCAGTTGTTTCCGGTGGTCGAGGGACGAGGTCGGTGTGCCCTCGGTCCAGGCCCACCTGCGGAAGTGCCGTCGGGTGTGGCGCGCCGCCGTTCTGCTTTGCTGAAGGCCCGGACGAGGGCAAAAAGCCCATGCAGGACCGCCGGTCGGACCCCGGCCCTGCATATCGGCAGGGCAGGAGGTTGTGGTTGTCGACTAGACATTCCCCTCAAAGTGGACTCCCCAAAACTGCAGGATCGTTACATCGGTCCCTTCAAGATACTCAAGGTCATCAGTCCAGCCGCAGTGCGGCTTCAGCTTCCGGCCTCACTGCGGATCCATCCTGTTTTCCATGTGTCCCGGATAAAACCGCATCACACCTCACCCCTCTGTGCTCCGGGTCCGGCAACGCCTCCTGCCCGGGTCATCGATGGTGGGCCGGCTTGGTCTGTGCGCAGGCTCTTGGATGTCCGTAGGATGGGCCGGGGCTTCCAGTATTTGGTGGACTGGGAGGGGTACGGACCCGAAGAACGCTCCTGGGTGAAGAGGAGCTTCATCCTAGACCCGGCCCTCCTGGCCGATTTCTACCGCCGCCACCACGGACAAGCCTGGTCGGGCGCCAGGAGGCGCCCATTGAGGGGGGGGTCCTGTTGTGTGGGCCGCTGAAGAGGAGGTACTGCTGGCCCACAACCACCAGAGGGCACCCTGCCTGGAGTGCGGGCTCCAGGCACAAGAGGGCGCCGCCGCCTCACAGGAGCAGCCGGGGTGACAGCTGTCACTTATTACCTGTGACAGCTGTCACCAATCATCTGATCTTCAATCGTATATCAGCAGACGACATCTCCACTTCTTTGCCGAGATATCGCTATGCTTAGGAGGGTAACGAGCTTCAGCCAATCAAGTTGTCCTTTTTCCGACAGAAGAATATTGTTGCTTTGTGTTTTTGA
The DNA here is from genome assembly GCF_902500255.1 of Thalassophryne amazonica. Taxonomy (NCBI): domain Eukaryota; kingdom Metazoa; phylum Chordata; class Actinopteri; order Batrachoidiformes; family Batrachoididae; genus Thalassophryne; species Thalassophryne amazonica. The sequence goes on from NC_047113.1 coordinate 108,723,471, forward strand.
CAGCAGACTTTTCGACGAGAGGTGGAGGTGGATTTCCCACCATACGTGTTGCTGGGTAATAAAACACCTACATCTAACTGTTTTTGTTCCTCGTCAGCAGTACCAGATCCGACAGGCGAGGCAGTGGCCACCTGGGAGTTTGGGACTTGGCGGCTTCCAGTATTCCCGGGGTTCGGTGGCGGAGGAAATCGTGTGGTTCCGGTCTCTTATCTTCGAGCCTGCCCACATGACAACGTTCTGTAAATTGACTTCATTGCATACTATTGTGACCTGCCGTGTTTGTTGTGCTCATTCACAACAGTAAAGTGTTGTTATTTGACTTCCTCCATTGTCCGTTCATTTGCGCCCCCTGTTGTGGGTCCATATTCCTACACTTTCACAACAGTAACTGCACTATTCCACTGGGCTCCCTCTCATTCACACACATGTACTCAGTCTTGCTTCTACTGACTTTCATTCCCCTTCTCTCCAAGCAGATCTCCACTTCTCCAGACTAGACTCAACTTGCTCTCTACTCTCACTACAGATCACAATGTCCATCTGCAAACATCATAGTCCATGGGGACTCCTGTCTGATCTCATCTGTCAACCTGTCCCATCACCACTGCGACAAGAAAGGACTCAGAGCTGATCCTTGGTGTAATCCCACCTCCACCTTGAATGAGTCTGTCATTCCGACTGCGCATCTCACCGCTGTCACACTATTCTTGTACATGTCCTGCACTACCCTAACATACTTCTCTGCCACTCAGACTTCCTCATACAATGCCACAACTCTTCTCTTGGACACCCTATCATAAGCTTTTTCAAGTCCACAAACACACATTGTAACTCTTTCTGTCCTTCTCTGTACTTTTCCAACAGTATTCTCAGAGCAAACATTGCATCTGTAGTGCTGCTCCTCGGCATGAAACCATATTGCTGCTCACGATCTTCACCTGTTTCTAAGCCTAGCTTCTACTACTCTTTCCCATAACTTCATGCTGTGGCTGATCAGCTTTATGCCTCTGTAGTTACTGCAGCTCTGCACATCACCCTTGTTCTTGAAAATAGGAACCAGCACACTTCGTCTCCACTCCTCAGGCATCCTCTCACTTTCCAAGATTTTATTAAACAATCTGGTTAGAAACTCTACTGCCATCTCTCCTAGACATTTCATGCCTCCACTGGAATGTCATCTGGACCAACTGCCTTTCCACTCTTCATCCTCTTCATAGCAGCCCTCATTTCTTCCTTGCTAATCTCTTGTACTTCCTGATTTACTCTCACCACATCATCCAGCCTTTTCTCTCACTCATTTTCTTTATTCATCAACTCTTCAAATATTCCCTCCACCTTCTCAGCACACACTCCTCACTTGTCAGCACATTACCATGTGCATCTTTTACCACCTAACCTGCTGCACATCCTTTCCAGCTCTGTCCCTTTGTCTGGCCAATCGGTACAAGTCCTTTCTCCTTCCTTACTATTCAACTTCTTGTACAGCTCGCAACATTCCTTTTCCTTGCTTTTGCCACTTCTCTTCTCGCCTTACGCCGCATCTCCTTGTACTCCTGTCTACTTTCTTCATCTCTCCGACTATCCCAAAACTTTTTCGCCAACCTCTTCTCTTTATGCTTTCCTGGACCTCTTCATTCCACCACCAAGTCTCCTTGTCTTCCTTCCACTGTCCAGATGTCATACCAGTACATGCCCATAGCTGTGTCCCTCACCACATCTGCAGTACTTTTCCAGTTGTCCAAAATTGCTTCCCCTCCAACTAGTGCTTCTCTCACCGGCTCGCTAAATTTCACACAACAGTCTTCCTCCTTCAGCTTCCACCATCTGATCCTTTGTCTCACTCTCTTCTTCTTCTTTACCTCTAAAGTCATCCTACAACCATCCTATGCTGTCTAGTGACACTCTCCTCCTGCTACCACCTTACAGTCTCTGATGTCTTTAGCTTGTATCTCTTATAAAGAATGTAGTCCACCTGTGTGCACCTTCCTCCACTCTTATATGTTACCCTGTGCTCCTCCCTTTTATTAAAGTAGGTATTCCCACAGCCATTTCCATCCTTTTGCAAAATCAACTACCATCTGTCCTTCCCATTCCTATCCTTGAGACCATATCATAACCCATTACTTCCTCATCACCTCTGTTCCCTTCACCAACATGCCCAATGAAGTCTGCTCCTATCACCACTCTTCATGCTGGGCACACTCTCCACCACCTCATCTAACAGACTCCAGAAATCTTCTTTCTCCTTCATCTCACAACCTACCTGCGGGGCATATGCACTGATGATATTCATCATCACCCTTCAATTTCCAACTTCACACTCATCACCCTGTCAGACACTCGCTTAACCTCCAACACACTTTTAACATACTCTTCCTTTAAAATGACCCCAACACCATTTCTCTTCCTGTCCTCACCATGGTACAACAACTTGTATCCACCGCCGATGCTCCTGCTCTTACTTCCCTTCCACTTGGTCTCTTGCACACACAATATGTCTACCTTTCTCCTCTCCATCATATCAGCCAGCTCTCTCCCTTTACCAGTCATACTACCAACATTCAAAGTCCCCACTCTCATTTCCACCCTTCTAGTTTTCTTCTTCTCCCGCTGTTCGTGGCAACGTTTTCCTCCTCTTCTTCGTCGTCTTCGCCCAGCAGTAGCCCAATTTCCACCGGCACCCTGTTGGGCAATAGCACCGGTGGTGGACGTTGTTAACCCGGGCCGCGACCGATCGGTATGGGAATTCGATTCTGAGTCTGCATAGTTGGGTTGGCTTGTTTTACGCCGGATGCCCTTCCTGACGCAACCCTCTTCATTTATCCGGGCTTGGGACCGGCGCTCAGAATGTACTGGCTGCACACCCCATGTGGCTGAGTTATATTAAGCAATGTATCCAAGCCATTTTTAGTAAAGTGTCTTCTACCAAAGCTGCAGGACCGGACGGCCTGTCAGCTTTTTTACTGAAAAACTGTGCACAGGAACTTTCAGAGGCATGGTGCCCTATTTTCCAAATGTCAGCTTTGAGCTGTTCTGTTCCTCTATGCTGGAAGCGGTCGACCATTATACCCATACCAAAAATTTCAGCCCCGGCCACTAATAAAGATTACAGGCCCGTGGCTTTAACCAGCATTGTTATGAAATGCTTTGAGAAGGTAATGGTCAATAGACTCAAGTTGGAAGTGTCCAAGTCTCTTGACCCGATGCAATTTGCATATAAGCAGGGACTTGGCACTACAGATGCCATTGTGTGTATGTCACACATGATTTATAAGCACTTAGAGAATGCTGATTGTTACGCACGTGTGTTATTTGCTGATTTCTCGTCGGCCTTTCACACAGTTCGCCCTCATCTTTTAGTCCAAAAACTGAGAGATCTTAATGTTAGCTCCTCCCTTGTTAGGTGGTTTTACTCTTTTTTAACTAATAGGTCACAGCAAGTTAGAGTAAACAACTCCTTGTCTAAAGCACAATCCTGCAGTACAGGAGTGCCTCAAGGGGCTGTAAGCTCTCCTATTCTTTTCACCCTATACACCAATGGCTGTAGGAGCATAAATCCAAGTAATAAAATCTTGAAATTCTCAGATGACACAATTATTGTGAGCTTACTTTCAGCTGGTGAAATTCCGTCAGTTTATTTGAATGAAATCGACTCCTTTCAGTCTTGGTGTGAGGAGCACCACTTGACTCTAAATGGGGTTAAAACCAAAGAAATGGTATTTGATCCAAAAAGACTCCTGTCCCAGGAGACAGGGTGATAGAACAGGTGGAGTCAGTGAAATATCTGGGCATCTATGTGGATAATCTTCTGAGGTGGAATGTGCATGTGGATTTCTTATGTAAGAAATTTCCCCAAAGACTCCACTTCCTCAGAAGACTGAGATTGTTTGGTGTGAGCACCCGAATCATGGTTTGTTTTTATAATGCGGTGCTGGAGAGCCTCATTAGATATTGGAATAGTGGCCTGGTTTGGCTCACTCACAGTGCAGGGTGAAACCAAAATAGGACAGCTTGTAAAAAATGCAATGAAAATCATAGGACAGAAGGAGTTTCCTTCTCTCCAGACAATTTTTGAAACCTCTGTCCTGGCACAAGCCAAAGCCATAATCAGAGAACCCTCCCATCCACTGCACAGTGAATACACTCTGCTACCTTCTGGGAGGTGCTATCGAGCGATAAAGCACCGCAGTAACAGGTTTAAACTCTCTTTTGTTCCCATGTCAGTGGTTTTGTTAAATAAGACAAGACAGTAGGAATGTGTTTTTTTTTTAATTGTTGAATTGTAATTATGTTATTTATTGGGCAGGTGCAATATACTGAAGTCACTTTATTTGCAAATGCACTTTACTTGGGATTGTGCAATATCATGACATGGTCATATTCCTTTTGTTGAAATTGTGCAGACCAGCTGACTGTTGTAATGTTGTCTGTGTGTTCGGATGTTAAATGTTGTGAATGTTGTTTATGTATTAAACAACATTGTGAGCCCAAGACAAATTTCCCCTGTGGGGACAATAAAGTTTAACCTAACCTAACTCAAAGTCACATGCACAGACTGTCAGTCACACACATACTTTAACTCAGTCTCACACACACAGACTTTAACTCAGTCACAGTCACTGACTCACTTCGAGTCTCACACACGGGCTTTAACCCAGTCACAGACACAGACTCACTCAGTCACGCATGGACATAAATTCAGAGTCACAAGCACAGACTAACTCTGTCATAGTCACACAGACAGAGTCACACGCACAGACTAACTCAGTCAGTGACTCACACACGGACTTTAACCCAGTCACAGACACACACAGACTCACTCAGTCACACGCACAGACACTAACTGTCAGAGTCTCACACACATACTTTAACTCACTCAATCATGCATATACTTTAACTCAGTCAAAGTCACATGCACAGACTCAGTCACACGCACAGACTTTAACTCAGAGTCTCACAAACCCAGACTAACTCAGTCACAGTCACACACACAGACTTTACCTCAGAGTCTCACAAACCCAGACTAACTCAGTCACAGTCACACACACACACTTTACCTCAGTCAGTCACGGACTCACTCAGTCTCACACACGGACTTTAAATCCAGTCACAGTCACACGCATATACTTTAACTCAGTCACAGTCACACATGGATTTTAACTCAGTCTCACAAACACAGACTAACTCAGTCAGTCACACACACAGACTTTAACTCAGTCACAGACTCACTCTGTCACACATGGACTTTAACTCAGTCAGAGTCACACACACACACACACACACACACACACACACACACACACACACACACACACAGACTTTCACCCAGAAACACAAGCAAAGACAAACTCTGTCACAGTAACACACGGACTCACTCAGAGTCAAACGCACAGACTTTAACTATGTCACAGTCACACACACAGACTTTAACAGTTACAGTCACATGCACAGACTTTAACTCAGTCAGAGTCACACGCACAGACTTTAACTCAGTCAGAGTCACACGCACAGAATTTAACTGTCACACGCACAGAATTTAACTGTCACACACGCACAGAATTTAACTGTCACACACGCACAGAATTTAACTGTCACATACGCACAGAATTTAACTGTCACACACGCACAAAATTTAACTGTCACACACGCACAGAATTTAACTCAGTCTCACACACACACACACAGAATTTAACTCAGTCACACACACACACACACACAGAATTTAACTCAAGTCAGTCACACACATAGACCAACTCAGTCAGAGACACACACAGACTTTAACTCTGTCAGAGTCACACGCACACACTTTAATGCTGTCAGTCACAGGCACTTTAACTCAGTCACACACAGACCAACTCAGTCAGAGTGACATGCACAGACTTTAACTCTGTCACAGACGGACTTTAACTCAGTCTCACAAACAGACTAACTCAGTCACAGACGGACTTTAACTCAGTCTCACAAACAGACTAACTCAGTCACAGTCACACACACAGACTTTAACTCACAGTCGGGGACTCACTCACAGAGTCACACACACAGACTTTAACTCTGTCAGTCACCCGCACATGATTTAACTCTGTCAGAGTCACACGCATATACTTTACCTCATTCACAGTCACACATGGACTTTAACTCAGAGTCTCACAAACACAGACTAACTCAGTCACACACACAGACTTTAACGCAGTCACATCACACGCAGGGACTCACTCAGTCACAGTCACACACACAGACTTTAACTCAGTCACAGTCACACATACAGACAAACTCAGTCAGAGTGACGTGCACAGACTTTAACTCTGCCAGAGTCACACATATATACTTTAATTCAGTCAGTGTCAGACGTACAGACAAACTCAGTCACACGCACTGACTTTAACTCAGAGTCACATGCACAGACTAAGTCACGCACAGACTTTAACTCCGAGTCACACACAGACTTTAACCCAGTCAGAGAGACAAGCACACACAAACTCCATCACAGTAACATATGGACTCAATCAGAGTCACACGCACAGACTTTAACTCTGTCACAGTCACACACACAGAGTCTCACACACACAGACTGTAACTCAGTCACACACACAGACTAACTCAGAGTCACACGCACAGACTAACTCAGTCAAAGTCACACGCACGGACTTTAACTCAGAGTCACACGCACAGACTAACTCAGTCACAGTCACACACACAGACTTTTACTCAGTCACAGTCACGGACTCAGTCACGCATGGACTTTAACTCAGTCAGAGTCTCACACAAAGACTAACTCAGAGACGCAAGCAGATAACTCTGTCACAGTCAGACCCTAAGCACACAGCCAAGATATCAAAGGAGTGGCTTCAGGACAACTCTGTGAATGTCCTTGAGTGGCCCAGCCAGAGCCCAGACCTGAATCCGACTGAACATCCCTGTAGAGACCTGAAAATCCCCATCCAACCTGATGGAGCCTGAGGGGTGCTGCAAAGAGGAATGGGCCAAACCGCCCAAAGATAGGTGCACCAAGCTTGTGGCATCATATTCAAGAAGACTTGAGGCTGTAATTGTTGCCAAATGTGCATCAACAAAGTACTGAGCAAAGACTGTGAATACTTATGGACATGTGATTTATTTGTTTTTATTTTTAATAAATTGGGAAAGAATTCAAAAAAACTTTTTTCATGTTGTCATTATGGGTTATTGTGTGTAGGTTTTTTTGGGGGGAAAAATAATTTCATCCATTTGGAATACGGCTGTAACATTCAGCACACAGAATGAATGAATGAATTTTTAACAATTTGTAACATAACACAATGTGGAAAAAGTGAAGCTGTGTGAATACTTTCTGGATGTATTGTATGTTTCGTTTGTCCAATGAGTTTTGGGCTCTGAAAATGGAGAAAACGTATTCAAATGGCTGTAATTCCCAAATGGACATTTTTGTGAAACATCTAGCATTAAAGCTGAACGTTCACAAATGTGCACATCTTCAGGGTTTCATTTCAACTCTCCTGTGGTGATGTAGAAATACAAAAAAACTTGAGTGACTTATGAGCCTGATGGTGTGGACATGTTCAGGGGACATTTACTGAAATAAGAACATCAGCAGCAAACAGCTTTTTAAATTCATGTATTTGATCTGGACGTGGAGTCAATAAATGTTTTCAACATGATTCTAAAGAGCAGATCACAGACTTGACGTCACAATAAGAGACACACCCTCAACCCAGGCGGTCTGGGCACTTGTTTTTGATAACGCCGCCATCACTGTCTCATAGTGTCTGTCAGACATCAGGTGCGTGTCACTGGAACAGAAGTGAACTTTGACCTGCAGCCCTGTTGTGGAAGCACGCTGTGGCAGTGCGGTGGTCTCTGACGTTCTTCGCTGTCCAGAGGAGGCTGTGCACACTGAAGGAGCTCAGATGTAGTCGTCGTCCACAGGTTCTCCTGGTGTGTCGCAGTGATGGAGGAAGACCACCACCACCCTCTGGAACACTCCTCTTTTGCTCTGCCGCCGCTCTGAGATTTCTTCCCCGATGGTCTCCATGCAGATGTCAGCAGACAGCTGTCCTTTCCGCCGCGGAGCATAAATGGTGGCTGAGACACAAAGAGAACAGAGACATTATCTCACGGACATCATCTTATTTAGTTTTACTAGTGCAGTGGCTGGAAGAAGTTTGTATTCCTGTGGAGAACTGGGAGCTGAAGTAGATATTTCCTGGCTGGTTGTATGAGGCTGTGTTTGAAGGTGGGATGTACAGAGAGGTGTATTTACTTAGTTTTAACAGACAAAGTGGACGTTTGTTAAGACGTGGCTGAGATACAAAGAGACACGTAAATACAGTTATTTTAAGAAAAAGACTGACATCCATCCAACATGGTCAGACACATATAAACACACAGACAGACAAAGGAACAAACAGTTAGTGTTCATGGAGCTCAAACATGTGGATGTGAACACAGCAGTTATTATTGATAATATCACTCAGGGACATTTAGGTTTGATTGATAATTATTGTGTTTTCATGCATTTTGACTTTTTATGAAGGATCCTGTAGGGAGATGAACCCTGTTCCTCTAATGTGAAAGTACCACAACCGCTGCCTTTTGCTTTTTTGGCCATTGGTGAAAAGCAAAAACAGGAATGCAACAGCATGATTTTTAAAAGTGTTCTGAAGGCTCAGCCTGGTTAGATTTCTTTTTTAAGGTGAAGGTCAAATGTGAGGGGGAAGTGTTGGCTTTTTAAATACTTTAAAGACACTGGACTCATGGACAGGATTTAGTGCTGCTATAACAGGCTGATGCAGCAGGTGGCAGCAGTGCAACAATAAGGATGCCGGCTGCCAGTATACACTACAGAAGAAGAGAAGTGTGCTTGATTTGTTCTCAGGGGTATGTTTTGACGACAGAGCACATTTCCACATTTACAAAATGCCACAAAAAACAAACAAATCTCAACCAATATTTATTCAATATATCAATTTTTTAACGACTTAATTTACTCATGTTTGCGGTCAGTCTTGGTAAATAGTGGAACTCAGTGATTGTGCAGCTATAGCTAAGATAACGTTAGCCGATTAAACTGGTGCACTATACACCACAGGAGAAGAGAGAGTGCGCTTGATTTTATTCAGTTACGTTTCCAGAGAAAATGCGTTTCCCGAGTGGGCCAACCCTGTAATAAAAATAAAGGTTTCAAAATTAAAGTTTTGAAACTTGAAACTTTGAAATTTTCATAATAGTGAAACATCACTGTGCCACGCACAAGCCAAATCTGAAAGCTGAGGCCAATCTGACAAACAGAGATATATGCGAGACACACACGCATGCACGCTTCTTGCTTTATAGGTAGATTTTGTTCTCAGCACTGTTTGACTAAATCGTTGCAGTTCTTCATCTCCAAAGATTGAGTGGTCATTACAGATTAACAGAATGCTCCCATTATTTAAAGCCTTTAGAGTTATTAAAGACACGGTTATTAAATCTGTGTCAGCCGGTACATTCAGTTTTGATACCTTTGTCAAAAGAGTCAGGTCGACAATTCTAATTTTGCCTCTGTCGACTTTCACCTTTAATTCAAGGGTCTTAAAATATATTGTACACTTAGGTATGACAGCATTTTTACACGCTTATGAATTTTAGAGTTCATAAGTAACTGGACAAAGTAAACATCACTTTTACAGCCTATTTTCTTTGTTCCTTTATAACACCTTTGAATTAAACATCAAAGTTGACACCACAAGCACATCCAGATGGTTTAATTTCGTTGTGCTCGGGCCTCATGTCCAAAGGCTGCATACGCACAAAAACGTGGCATACGTCCGTCTCCATGCTCACGTTCAGATGCACTTCAGATGCTTTAATCACCCCCACCCCGGTCAAAATGGATAGAACACTGCCATCTACTAGATGAGAATGTGAATAGACCAACATATTTGTCAAACATAAATGCAGTTTTACACTCAGAGTGTCTCACTGATCACATGCATTGTAAAAACCAACACACAAGTTACAGTAAGTGTACAGGGGATGTCAGACATAATGACATAAGTTTACAGGGGTGTCAGACATGACATAAGTGTAAAGTCAAAGTCAAAGTTAACTTTATTATCCCAGAAGGGAAATTCAGATGGTCAAGGTGCGTATAGTACAGACAACGTCCGACGAGGTAGACAAAACTTAAAAACAGATAAATAAATAAATAAAAGACAGATAAATACACCCCCCTCTCCCATGCCCCTCTGGCTCCCCTCCACACAGCTAGACTGCTGCACACGCACACGCACACGCACACGCACACACACACACACACACAGTACTACAGTGTCAAGTCCCCTGCTGAGAACTGTGTCTTTCATTAACAATTCTGATTGCAGAGGGAACAAATGACTTGCTGAACCCGGTTGTTCTTATTTTCCTTTGTAGTAGTCACGTTGACTTAACTGAAATCTGTTATGTAAAGGGTGGGTAATGTCTGCAAGAATACTTTCAGCCTTGTGTAGTATGATGTCTTGAAACAGCTGACTAGCTGATGTTTGTCCTGAATTTATCCTGATCTTGTTTCCGCATACTACCAAAGACACAGACCAGACCAAAGGACAAGACACTCTGAAGTACAGACTTATAAAATAACTCTAAAATGTAGGTGTCAACACTAAAACTACGCAATTTTCTTAAGAAAAACATTCTTTGTTGAAGCTTCTTCACCTTAAAAGCGGCACATTTGTCAAATCTCAACTGATCATCAATTTCAACCCCTAAATATTTGTAGGTGTTAACTCTATCAATGTGTTGTTGACGACAGTGTTTGATACGTCTTCTGCACTACGTCTAAAATCGATAACCATTTCTTTTGTTTTGCTTGCGTTAACATTAAGCAAATTGTCAGAGCACCATTTTATGAAGCTCCCCACTTCCTCTTCAAAGCTGGTCATTGACAGCTCCCCTGCTTTCAAGAACCCCACCAAGGCAGTGTCATCTGCATACTTGAAGTAGGAGTAGGAGTGTGTAGTCGCAAGAGCATGACACTCGTTGGTGTAAAGTGTATAGAGTATGGGAGACAGCACACATCCTTGGGGAGCAGCCGTGTTAATGACCTTAGTGGATGAGATGGCCTGATTAAATCTAACCTGCTGAGTACGATTTAACAGGAAGTTATTAATCCATGTAATGAGTCTTGGGTTAACACCTAACTTAACCAGTTTGTCTACCAGTAGGTGGGGTTGGATGGTGTTGAATGCGCTGCTGAAATCAATGAAAACAAAGCTGTGAGGCTCCTCTAGATGTTCAAATATGCTGTTTGTCATGGTCAGCAGTGCATCCTCCACTCCCTGCCTTGGCTGGTATGCAAACTGGAAAGGATCCAAAGATGGTGCTACCTCACTAAGCAGATGTTTCAATATAATTTTCTCTAAGCATTTCATAGGCACTAAGGTTAATGCAACAGGTCTCAGATCATTCATTTCTTTGGGCCTGATTTTCTTTGGTACCAGTACAATCAGAGACTGTTTCCACTGAGCTGGGAATAATCCTGTTTCTACTGACTGCTGAAACACCATTTGAAATGGAAAAGCAAGTGAATCGGCACATGTGCGCAGCACTTTACAACTGATACCGTCTGGACCTTGAGATTTATTAATATTAACACGTAAAAACTGCTCTTTAACCTCCTCAGTGCTGATTTGTATGTCACGAACTTGCATAGTTCTGACTGCATCCATTGCCAGTTTCTGCTGAGTTGTATAATCAGTACTGTCAAACCTACAATAAAAAGTGTTCAGTTCATCTGAAAAGACATTGTCATCTGAGACAGTCAAGTTCTGCATTTTAGGTTTATATCCAGTCATAATTTATAATCCCTGCCAGGCCCTTTTAGCATCATGGTTGAATAATGACTGAATCTTATTCCTATAAGCAGTCTTGCAGTCCAGTATTTTCTTTTTAATATTTTTTCGTACAGATCTAATGTCCTCCTTTGAGCCTCCAGATTTAAACAGCCTCTTTTTACAGTTTAGTAGTTCTTTAAGTTCAGGAGTGATCCATGGTTTATTATTTGGGTAAAGTTTCACAATCTTTTTTGGAACGATAATGTCCTTGCAAAAATGAATGTATCCTGAAACTGCAAGCGCAGCGTCACTGATGTTTGATGACGAGTTTATCAGACGTTCCCAATCAGTGCAGTCTAGGCAGTCTCTTAAAGTATTAGATGCATCAGTGGTCCAACATTCCACCTCTTTTTTCTTTACTTTCTCTTGGCGCAGCAGAGGTTGGTACGTTGGTGTTAGGCGGATCATGTTGTGATCCAATTTTCCGAGTCCTGGCAGGGCCGTCGCATAGTAGGCTTTCTCCAAGTTGCCGTAACACAGGTCTAGGCACGCCCCCTCCCGCGTGGGACATGATACATATTGGTGATACGCAGGTAGAGTCTCTGCCAAAGAACAAAGATTAAAATCCCCAAGTATCAATTTTGCCGCGTCAGGTGCTTTCGCTTCAGTCATTGTCACAAGTTCATGTATAGTGTTAGCAGCTTCCGTAACGTCCACCGAAGGTGCAATGTATACAATAAAAAGGCAAATCTGGTGTATTTCACGGGGCATATAATAAGGTCTTAAACTGACCGATAGCAGTTCAATGTCTTTCGTGCAAAGTTTATGTTTCACTGTGATGTGTGCTGGGTTGCAGTACCTGTTGTTTATGAACACGCACACACCTCCACCTTTTCTCTTCCCGGAGTTGGAATCATGGTCTGCCCTTACCAGTGTGAAGCCTTCTAATTCAACCGATGAATCTGGGTCAGACTCCGTCAACCAGGTTTCCGATAGACAAATCAGGCAGGATTGCCGATAGTCAGCCAGGTGTTGCGCACAGGCACGGAGTTCATCGGTTTTATTCCGAATGCTTTGTACGTTCCCAAACATAATAGTTGGTAGAGGTGGCCTGAATGGCCTCCTTTTCAGTCGAGCTCGCACTCCCCCTTTCCTTCCACACCTTCGCTTTGGTTTATCACCTGGGAAAGGTGGTGTAGGTAATCCAATAAGTTCATCTCGGGGGAGAGAGGGAACCGCTTCCCTGATGTTCAGCAGAGCCTCTCAGCTGTAGGTGATTTTAAGTTGAAGACCCTCGGAAAGCCCTGTCGCCAGCACCGTGTAGTCCAAGAGGCAAAATATTAAAACTACAAGAAGAAACACTTCGATGTTTCATCCCATCTTGCGTTACTGCGAATATTTACACTTAATTTGTGATATTTAAGACACAAACTTTGATCAAACAAAACGAACAAACATAGCTACAGACAAGACGTGCACCTGACCGTGTCGCCGCAACGATCATGTGCACCGTTTCACAGTACAGGGGCGTCAGACATAATGACATAAGTTTACAGGGGTCGTCAGACATAATGACATACGTTTACAGGGGTCGTCAGACATAATGACATACGTTTACAGGGGTCGTCAGACATAATGACATACGTTTACAGGGGTGTCCGACATAATGACATAAGTTTACAGGGGTGTCCGACATAATGACATAAGTTTACAGGGGTGTCCGACATAATGACATACGTTTACAGGGGTGTCCGACATAACGACATATGTTTACAGGGGTGTAAGACATAATGACATACGTTTACAGGGGTGTCACACATAATAACATATGTTTACAGGGGTGTCAGACATAATGACATACGTTTACAGGGGTGTCAGACATAATGACATAAGTTTACAGGGGTGTCAGACATAATGACATAAGTTTACAGGGGTGTCAGACATAATGACATAATTTCCAGGGGGTGTCAGACATGACATAATTTACAGGGGGTGTCAGACATAATGACATAATTTACAAGAGGCGTCAGTCATAATGACATAAGTGTACAGAGGGCGTCAGTCATAACGACATAAGTGTACAGAGGGCGTCAGTCATAACGACATAATTTACAGGAGGTGTCTGACATAATGACATAATTTAAACGAGGTGCCAGACATGACGACATAATTTACAGGGGGTGCCAGACATGACGACATAAATTATAGGGGGTGCCAGACATGACGACATAATTTACAGGGGGTGCCAGACATGACGACATAAATCACAGGGGGTGCCAGACATGACGACATAATTTACAGGGGGTGCCAGACATGACGACATAATTTACAGGGGGTGCCAGACAAGATGACATAATTTACAGGGGGTGTCAGACATAATGACATACAGTGGGGGAAAAAAGTATTTGGTCAGTCCCTGATTGTGCAAGTTCTCCTACTTAGAAAGATGAGAGAGGTCTGTAATTTTCAACATAGGTACCCTTCAACCATGAGAGACAAAATGAGAAAAAAAAAAAATCCAGGAAATCACATTGTAGGATTTTTAAAGAATTTATTTGTAAATTTTGGTGGAAAATGAGTATCTGGTAAATAAAAAAAGTTCAACTCAATACTTTATAACATAATCTTTGTTGGTAATGACAGAGGTCAAATATTTCCTGTAAGTCTTCACCAGGTTTGCACACACTGTAGCTGGTATTTTGGTCCATTCCTCCATGCAGATCTCCTCTAGAGCAGTGATGTTTTGGGGCTGTCGCTGGGCAACATGGACTTTCAACTTCCTCAACAAATTTTCTATGAGGTTGACGTCTGGAGACTGGCTTGGCCATTCCAGGACCTTGAAATGCTTTTTACAGAGCCACTCCTTTGTTGCCCGAGCGGTGTGTTTGGGATCATTGTCATGCTGGAAGACCCAGCCACGTTGCATCTTCAATGCTCTCACTGAAGGAAGGTGGTTTTGTCTTAAAATCTCATGATAGATGGCCACGTTCATTTTTCCCTAAACATGGATCAGTCGTCCTGTCCCCTTTGCAGAAAAACAGCCCCAAAGCATGATGTTTCCACCCCAATGCTTCACAGTAGATATGATGTTCTTCAAACACGAGTTGAGTTTTTACTATTCATCTATTTTGGTTTCATCTGACCACATGATATTCTCCCAATCCTCTTCTGGATCATCCATATGCTCTCTGGCAAACTTCAGACAGGCCTGGACATGTACTGTCTTAAGCAGGGGGACACGCCTGGCACTGCAGGATTTGAGTCCCTCTCTGTGTAGTGTGTAGCCTTTGTTACTTTGGTCCCAACTCTCTGCAGGTCATTCATCAGGTCCCTCCGTGTAGTTCTGGGATTTTTGTTCACCGTTCTCATGATTTTTTTGACCCCACGCGATGACATCTTGCATGGAGCCCCAGACCGAGGGAGATAATCAATGGTCTTGTATGTCTTCCATTTTCTTACAATTGCTCCCACAGTTGATTTATTCAAACCAACCTGCTTGACTATTGTAGATTCACTCTTCCCAGCCTGGTGCACATCTACAGTTTTCTTCCTGGGGTCCTTCAACAGCTCTTTGGTATTGGCCATGTTTGAGTTTGGAGTCTTGACTGTTTTGAGGCTGTGGACAGGTGTCTTTTATACAGATAACGAGTTCCAACAGGTGCTATTAACACCGGTAACAGGTGGAGGACAGAAGAGCTTCTTAAAAAAGAAGTTACAGGTCTGTGAGAGCCAGAAATCTTGCTTGTTTGTGGGTGACCAAATACTTATTTTCCACCATAATTTACAAATAAATTCTTTAAAAATCCTACAATGTGATTTCAATTCAATTTATTTTCATTTATATAGCGCCAAATCACAACAGAGTTGCCTCAAAGCGCTTCACACAGGTAAGGTCTAACCTTACCAACCCCCAGAGCAACAGTGGTAAGAAAAAAACTCCCTCTGAGGAAGAAACCTCAAGCAGACAGACTCAAAGGGGTGACCCTCTGCTTGGGCCATGATACAGACATAAATTACAGAACAATTCACAGAACAATTCACGGACGAATATACAAGAAATGCTATTGGCACACAGGACAGGAGGATCGCCAACATGAATACAACTCCCATCTCTGGATGGAGCTGCACCTTAAACAGAGAAAAAACAGAATCAGGCATCAGAAAGACAAAAAATACTGCATAATTTGTCAGCATTAAACAACAAGAAAAACAGAGAAATACTAAGGTGATCGCCGGCCACTAGCCCTAAACTTCACTAAAAGACCCAGAATTTAGGTAAAGTTGAGGCCGCAGCCCGCTCCAATTGCTAATAAATGAATTAAAAGAGTAAAAAACAACTGTACCAGTATGCTAGCCATATGAAAGGTAAAATAAGTGCGTCTTAAGTCTGGACTTGAAAATCTCCACAGAATCTGACTGTTTTATTGACGCAGGGAGATCATTCTACAGAACAGGGGCATGATAAGAGAAAGCTCTGTGACCCGTAGACTCCTTATTCACCTTAGGGACACAAAGTAGTCCTGCACCCTGAGAACGTAAAGCCCGGGCCGGTACGTAAGGTTTAATTAGGTCAGCTAGGTAGGGAGTTGCCAGTCCGTGAATAATTTTATAGGTTAGTAGCAGAACCTTAAAATCTGATCTCACTGGGACAGGAAGCCAGTGAAGAGACGCCAAAATGTGTGTAATGTGGTCGAACTTTCTGCTTCGTGTCAAAAGTCTGGCTGCAGCATTTTGAACCAACTGGAGACCCCTAATGCTAGACTGCAGTAAACCAGAAAATAGAACATTGCAGTAGTCCAATCGAGAGGAGATAAATGCATGGATCAGGGTCTCAGCATCAGCCATAGACAGGATGGGACGAATCTTCGCTATATTTCGCAGGTGGAAGAAAGCAGTCCTAGTAATATTTCTAATGTGGAGGCCAAAGGATCAAAAATTACACCAAGGTTCCTCACTTTGTCAGTGTGATGTATGACACACGAGCCGAGGCTGAGCGTTAACTGGTCAAATTGATGCTGATGTCTCAGTGGACCAAGAACCATCATTTCAGTCTTATCAGAGTTTAAAAGTAGGAGGTTTCTAGACATCCAGCTTCTCACTGCTGCAAGGCAATCTTCTAAGGATTTTATGTGAACGAGATTACCAGCAGTTATCGGCATATACAACTGAGTATCATCTTCATAGCAGTGAAAGATAATCCCAAAACGCCGGAATATGTGCCCAAGGGGTGCTATATAAAGGGAGAAAAGCAGGGGGCCTAAGACATACCCCTGTGGAACCCCAAATTTCATGTCACTAAGGTTAGTGTTACTGTACAAAACACAGTGAGAACGACTGGTCAAGCATGACGTCAGCCATGCAAGGGCACTCCCGGTAATCCCAAAATGATTTTCCAGCCTATCAAGTAGAATATGATGATCCACGGTATCAAATGCAGCATTGAGAGCTAACAGCAACAGAACCGTAGTGGTGTCCGAATCCATTGTAAGCAGAAGATCATTCACCACTTTAGTGAGAGCCGTCTCTGTGGAATGATATTTTCTAAAAGCAGACTGCAGTGGCTCAAAGAGATAATTCTCAGTAAGATAGTCTACGAGCTGCCGTGACACCACTTTTTCCAGAATTTTAGAGAAAAATGATAGATTTGATAATCGGCCGATAGTTTGTCAATACACTAGGGTCAAGATTAGGTTTCTTAAGTAATGGTTTAATCACTGCAGATTTGAAACATTTAGGAACAGATCCAGAAGTTAAACAAAGATTAATAATTTCCAGCACAGTCGGCCCAAGAGTGGACCACAGGTCCTTTATATACAACCCCTGGCAATAATTATGGAATCACCGGCCTCGGAGGATGTTCATTCAGTTGTTTAATTTTGTAGAAAAAAAGCAGATCACAGACATGACACAAAACTAAAGTCATTTCAAATGGCAACTTTCTGGCTTTAAGAAACACTATAAGAAATCAGGAAAAAAAACTGTGGCAGTCAGTAAGGGTTACTTTTTTAGACCAAGCAGAGGGAAAAAAAATATGGACTCATGAAAATTATGGAATCATGAAAAACAAAAGAATGCTCCAACAGCTTGCAGTCTCTGAGGCATGGACTTAATGAGTGACAAACAGTACTCTTCATCAATCTGGCTCCAACTTTCTCTGATTGCTGTTGCCAGATCAGCTTTGCAGGTTGGAGCCTTGTCATGGACCATTTTCTTCAACTTCCACCAAAGATTTTCAATTGGATTAAAATCCGGACTATTTGCAGGCCATGACATTGACCCTATGTGTCTTTTTGCAAGGAATGTTTTCGCAGTTTTTGCTCTATGGCAAGATGCATTATCATCTTGAAAAATGATTTCATCATCCCCAAACATCCTTTCAATTGATGGGATAAGAAAAGTGTCCAAAATATCAATGTAAACTTGTGCATTTATTGATGATGTAATGACAGCCATCTCCCCAGTGCCTTTACCTGACATGCAGCCCCATATCATCAATGAATGTGGAAATTTACATGTTCTCTTCAGGCAGTCATCTTTATAAATCTCATTGGAACGGCACCAAACAAAAGTTCCAGCATCATCACCTTGCCCAATGCAGATTCGAGATTCATCACTGAATATGACTTTCATCCAGTCATCCACAGTCCACGATTGCTTTTTCTTAGCCCATTGTAACCTTGTTTTTTCTGTTTAGGTGTTAATGATGGCTTTCTTTTAGCTTTTCTGTATGTAAATCCCATTTCCTTTAGGCGGTTTCTTACAGTTCGGTCACAGACGTTGACTCCAGTTTCGTCCCATTTGTTCCTCGTTTTGTTGTGCATTTTCGATTTTTGAGACATATTGCTTTAAGGTTTCTGTCTTGACGCTTTGATGTCTTCCTTGGTCTACCAGTATGTTTGCCTTTAACAACCTTCCCATGTTGTTTGTATTTGGTCCAGAGTTTAGACACAGCTGACTGTGAACAACCAACATCTTTTGCAACATTGTATGATGATTTACCCTCTTAAGAGTTTGATAATCCTCTCCTTTGTTTCAATTGACATCTCTTGTGTTGGAGCCATGATTCATGTCAGTCCACTTGGTGCAACAGCTCTCCAAGGTGTGTTCACTCCTTTTTAGATGCAGACTAATGAGCAGATCTGATTTGATGCAGGTGTTAGTTTTGGGGATAAAAATTTACAGGGTGATTCCATAATTTATTCCTCAGAATTGAGTGATGCCATATTTTTTTTTCCCTCTGCTTGGTCTAAAAAAGTAACCGTTACTGACTGCCACAATTATTTTTCCTGATTTCTTATAGTGTTTCTTAAAGCCAGAAAGTTGCCATTTGAAATGACTTTAGTTCTGTGTCATGTCTGTGATCTGCTTTTTTTTCTACAAAATTAAACAACTGAATGAACATCCTCCGAGGCCGGTGATTCCATAATTATTGCCAGGGGTTGTAGGATCAAATAAACAGGGTGTGCTTTTTGTTGACGTTACAAGTTTCGTCATCATGCCTAGTGAGATACTATAAAATTCTGCAAATCTAGGTAATACCTCAGTAGTGGCGCCCACATCAATAGCAGGGTGTAGTGGCTGGATTAAGGCATGCCGGGATATGTTTAACCTGATGTCTTCTATTGTCTTCCCAAAGTAATTCAGGAAATCTTGCGCTGTAAAAGGAGAGCGAACTACAGGTGGTTGTCTATGCATAAGTGCTGCCACCGTGTCAAACAAGAACTTTGAGTTATGCTTGTTTTTGTTGATCAAATCAGAGTAGTAGGTTCACTTTGTAGCCAATAATGCATGCTTATAGTCTAAGATAGCATCACGCCACGCAAGGTGAAATACTTCTAATTCTGAACGATGACATTTCCGTTCTAGACCTCTTGCTTTATGCTTGAGGTCACGCAGATAATCACTGAACCAAGGTGACTGTGATTTGGGGGAGCGCGGTTTAAACACAGGTGGTGCAATCATGTCGAGTGTAGTTTTGAGCACTGAGTTTAAACTATCCACAAGTCTGTCTACTGACTGGGTATTTGTCAAATGTGAAGCTAAGACATCAGGCAGTTTAGCTTCGAGTTCAGTCTTAGTTGAGGAGTTGATGCATCGCCGTAATGATATATAAGGTTGCTGTTCCACTAAACACGGCAGTGAAACTGTAAACTTAATAAGTAAGTGATCAGACACCACTGATGTAAGAGGCATGATGTCAATATTCGTGACAGCAATACCATGTGCGAGAACCAGATCCAGGGTATTTCCACTAATGTGCATCGAATCCCGAATGCGTTGCCGAAATCCTAATGCATCCACAATTTCCATAAATGATTTGCAGAGGGGATCAGAAGGCTTATTTATATGAATGTTAAAGTCACCAATGATCACAATGTTATCTACACTAGTTGACAAGTTAGAGATGAATGCACCAAATTCATCTAAGAATTCAGAATATGGGCCACGAGGCCTACATACAGTGACAAAGTAATATGACTGATTTTTATTCTTCTGACCTTGGCAATGTGTAATATCCTGAGCAGAGTGGAGAATCAGATGCTCAACCGAGTGATATTTGTAACCCCCAACAGCTAATAAGCTAAACTTAATAAGCTAAACCTAGATTTATAAATAAGAGCAACACCCCCGCCTTGCTTTGCATCACGAGGGACGTGACCAAATGTATATGCTGGTGGGCAGGCCTCATTTAAGGGGAGGACAGCTGTAGGTTTAAGCCAGGTTTCACATAACCCAATCATATCTAAGTGATGATCAATAATTAGATCATTGATCAACAATGATTTTGAGGACAGTGATCTTATGTTAATGAGACCCAGTCTAAGGACCTCAGTGGGGTTGACAGTTGAACTGTTTGGGTTTAGGGATGGTTCCAGAGTAGCATATATAAGATGCCTAGAAGTAGGTTTAGGTTTAAGACATTCCACGCGTGTTGTAGGTAGCAGACACGAAATCTTTGCAATTGCTGGAACAACCACTGGGCCATCCTCAATTTCAACATGATCCAATATAGTAATGGGTATTAAGTTTGGAAAGCATATCCCTCTATGATTTTTATGGACACGACTACAGAAGCAGGCCACAGTCTCAACTTGTTGAAATTCCCTCCCTGGCAAATAAACTGCACTATCACCATAGTGGATTTTCTGCACTAAATTCCCCGCTAAGCTAATGGATTCCACACCCACATTTGCCATAAGCCTTGTAGGGTCTCTAATCACCTGCTCCGTGGCTAATGTTACCCTCCCTGCAGAGCTCTATCTATGTTCGCAGAAAAGATGGCGGCGCCTTCCCCAGTAGGGTGGAGGCCGTCCAGCATCAGCAAGCCATGGCGGACCCAGAACGAAGGCCAGTTATCAATAAAACTAATGCCTTGCTGTCTACAAAACTGCGCCAGCCACCTATTTAACGATGTCAGCCTGCTAAACGCCTCATCAGTACCCCGGGAGGGGAGGGGACCAGAGACTATTAATCGATGCTGACACATCTTTCTGGCAAGGTCACAAGTCCTCTCTATGTCCATTTTTGTGACCTCTGAGTGCTTCATCCTGATATCATTGGTGCCAACGTGAATAACTATGTGACTATATCTCATGTCATGTTCCTTCGTCTGTCTTCCCTTCTGCAGCGTCAGCGTCTGGCCCCAGGAATACATTTAACTTCAGCCTGCATCTGTAACCTGACTTTGCGGGTGATAGAATCCCCTATCACTAAAGTCCGGTGTTTCGGCCTGGAGACAGGAGTGGAAGTCACTTGTGGGCTCAGAGAATTCACATCTGGCAAATCCAAGGGGGAGAACCGATTCACAGTTTGCACTGGCGAGTGTGATTGGGGTGCCACAACCGGGCACCAAGCCCTATGGGGCTTCCTCCGCCTAGCCACAGTCCAAAAGCCGTCCTCCACAGCCGGTATTTCTAAGCTGATGCTAATGGGCTCACTCGCCGGCCCAACACTAACCTCATCTGGAGTGCCCGTAACATCTAACTGCACTGACCTAAGAAGCTGCTCTAACTTATGGACACAGCTCTCTAAGAGAGCCACCCTATCTTCCAACATCAGGCAGGATTTACAGAGGGTGTAAAGTAGAATTAGTAGTGTACTTTGTGCACTAAGAAATTCAAGAATGTAGCCAAGCAAACACGAGCTAACCAATAATGGATAAGCTAACCACTCCTAAGGCTCACACAGATGCAAATAAATAAATTAAAATTCACAGCAGTTACACTGAAAAACTAACAGAAGAATTAAACAGGTAAAAAAGCAGCAGCTATAAAATACACTAAACAGTTAATTAACTAACAGGAGTGTAAAAAATTAAATGAAAAAATGATGACGGGGGTCCAAAATAGATAACGCAAGCTAACCGCTAGTGAAAATGCTAGCCGCTCAAAAGATTTTAAGTAATTACTTAAAATTCACAGCAATTCGACTGAAAACAAACAGAAATATTAAACAGGTAAAAAAGAAACAGGTATAAAAAGCAACGACGGAGAGAGGAGGGGTCGCCGTAGCTAGTGAGAGCTAACCGCTTGCGAATGCTAACTGCTAGTGAATGCTAACCGCTAGCAATTCACAACAGGACTGTTGTTAAATAACGTTCAGAGCAGATACAATTAATAACCAGAAGAGTGCTAAACAGAAATAAAAGAAATGTATACAACCATGTGAAGTTCAGAATGGCGTCACAGCACCCAAAACATCACTGCTCTAGAGGAGATCTGCATGGAGGAATGGACCGAAATACCAGCTACAGTGTGTGATTTCCTGGATTTTTTTTCTCAGTTTGTCTCTCATACTTGAAGTGTGCGTATGATGAAAATTACAGACCTCTCTCATCTTTCTAAGTAGGAGAACCTGCACAATCAGGGACGGACTAAATACTTTTTGGCCCCACTGTAATTTACAGGAGGTGTCAGACATGATGACATCATTTACAGGGGCTGTCAGACATGACAACATAATTTACAGGGGGGTGTCAGACATGACAACATAATTTACAGGGGGTTTCAGACATAATGATATAATTTACAGGAGGTGTCAGACATAATGATATAATTTACAGGAGGTGTCAGACATGACGACATAATTTACAGGAGGTGTCAGACATAGTGACATCATTTACAGGGGCTGTCAGACATGACAACATAATTTACAGGGGGGTGTCAGACATGACAACATAATTTACAGGGGGTGTCAGACATAATGACATAATTTACAGGGGGTGTCAGACATAATGACATAATTTACAGGGGGTGTCAGACATGACGACATAATTTACAGGGGGTTTCAGACATAATGATATAATTTACAGGAGGTGTCACATGATGACATAATTTACAGGGGGTGTCAGACATAACAACATAATTTACAGGGGGTGTCAGACATAATGACAATTTACAGGGGGTGTCAGACATGACGACATAATTTACAGGGGGTGTCAGACAATGACAATTTACAGGGGGTGTCAGACATGACGACATAATTTACAGGGGGTGTCAGACAATGACAATTTACAGGGGGTGTCAGACATGACGACATAATTTACAGGGGGTGTCAGACATAATGACATTTACAGGAGGTGTCAGACATGACGACATAAGTTACAGGGGGTGTCAGACATGACGACATAATTTACAGGGGGTGTCAGACATAATGATATCATTTACAGGAGGTGTCAGACATAATGACAATTTACAGGGGGTGTCAGACATGACGACATAATTTACAGGAGGTGTCAGACATGACGACATAATTTGGGCTACTGCTGGGCGAAGACGACAAAGAAGAGGAGGAAAACATTGCCACGAACAGCGGGAGAAGAAGAAACTGGAAGGGTGGAAATGAGAGTGGGGACTTTGAATGTTGGTAGTATGACTGGTAAAGGGAGAGAGCTGGCTGATATGATGGAGAGGAGAAAGGTAGACATATTGTGTGTGCAAGAGACCAAGTGGAAGGGAAGTAAGACCAGGAGCATTGGCGGTGGGTACAAGTTGTTGTACCATGGTGAGGACAGGAAGAGAAATGGTGTTGGGGTCATTTTAAAGGAAGAGTATGTTAAAAGTGTGTTGGAGGTTAAGCGGGTGTCTGACAGGGTGATGAGTGTGAAGTTGGAAATTGAAGGGGTGATGATGAATATCATCAGTGCATATGCCCCACAGGTAGGTTGTGAGATGAAGGAGAAAGAAGATTTCTGGAGTCTGTTAGATGAGGTGGTGGAGAGTGTGCCCAAGCATGAAAGAGTGGTGATAGGAGCAGACTTCAATGGGCATGTTGGTGAAGGGAACAGAGGTGATGAGGAAGTAATGGGTAGATATGATATAGGATGTGGTAAGGATAGGAATGGGGAAGGACAGATGGTAGTTGATTTTGCAAAAAGGATGGAAATGGCTGTGGTGAATACCTACTTTAAGAAAAGGGAGGCGCACAGAGTAACATAAGAGTGGAGGAAGGTGCACACAGGTGGACTACATTCTTTATAGGAGATGCAAGCTAAAAGAAATCACAGACTGTAAGGTGGTAGCAGGAGAGAGTGTCACTAGACAGCATAGGATGGTTGTTTGTAGGATGACTTTAGAGGTAAAGAAGAAGAAGAGAGTGAGAGCTCAACAAAGGATGAGATGGTGGAAGCTGAAGGAGGAAGACTTGTGTGAAATTTAGCGAGCAGGTGAGAGAAGCACTAGTTGGAGGGGAAGCAATTTTGGACAACTGGAAAAGTACTGCAGATGTGGTGAGGGAGACAGCTAGGGCAGTACTGGGTATGACATCTGGACAGTGGAAGGAAGACAAGGAGACTTGGTGGTGGAATGAAGAGGTCCAGGAAAGCATAAGGAGAAAGAGGTTAGCGAAAAAGTTTTGGGATAGTCGGAGAGATGAAGAAAGTAGACAGGAGTACTTGGAGATGCGGCGTAAGGCGAGAAGAGAAGTGGCAAAAGCAAAGGAAAAGGCATATTGCGAGCTGTACAAGAAGTTGAATAGTAAGGAAGGAGAAAAGGACTTGTACCGATTGGCCAGACAAAGGGACAGAGCTGGAAAGGATGTGCAGCAGGTTAGGGTGGTAAAAGATGCACATGGTAATGTGCTGACAAGTGAGGAGTGTGTGCTGAGAAGGTGGAGGGAATATTTTGAAGAGTTGATGAATAAAGAAAATGAGCGAGAGAAAAGGCTGGATGATGTGGTGAGAGTAAATCAGGAAGTAAAAGAGATTAGCAAGGAAGAAGTGAGGGCTGCTATGAAGAGGTTGAAGAGTGTAAAGGCAGTTGGTCCAGATGACATTCCAATGGAGGCATGGAAATGTCTAGGAGAGATAGCAGTAGAGTTTCTAACCAGATTGTTTAATAAAATCTTGGAAAGTGAGAGGATGCCTGAGGAGTGGAGACGAAGTGTGCTGGTTCCTATTTTCAAGAACAAGGGTGATGTGCAGAGCTGCAGTAACTACAGAGGCATAAAGCTGATCAGCCACAGCATGAAGTTATGGGAAAGAGTAGTAGAAGCTAGGCTTAGAAAACAGGTGAAGATCTGTGAACAGCAATATGGTTTCATGCCGAGAAAGAGCACTACAGATGCAATGTTTGCTCTGAGAATACTGTTGGAAAAGTACAGAGAAGGACAGAAAGAGTTACATTGTGTGTTTGTGGACTTAGAAAAAGCTTATGATAGGGTGCCAAGAGAAGAGTTGTGGCATTGTATGAGGAAGTCTGGAGTGCCAGAGGTGGAGGTGGGATTACACCAAGGATCAGCTCTGAGTCCTTTCTTGTTTGCAGTGGTGATGGACAGGTTGACAGATGAGATCAGACAGAAGTCCCCATGGACTATGATGTTTGCAGATGACATTGTGAGCTGCAGTGAGAGTAGAGAGCAAGTTGAGTCTAGTCTGGAGAAGTGGAGATATGCTTTGGAGAGAAGGGGAATGAAAGTCAGTAGAAGCAAGACTGAGTACATGTGTGTGAATGAGAGGGAGCCCAGTGGAATAGTGCAGTTACAAGGAGTAGAAGTGGTGAAAGAAGATGAGTTTAAATATTTGGGGTCAACTGTTCAAAGTAATGGAGAGTGTAGAGAGGTGAAGAAGAGAGTGCAGGCAGGGTGGAGTGGGTGGAGAAAGGTGGCAGGAGTGATTTGTGACCAAAGAATATCAGCAAGAGTGAAGGAGAAAGTTTACAAGACCAGCTATGTTGTACAGTTTAGAGACGGTGGCACTAACAAAACGACAGGAGGCGAAGCTGGAGGTGGCAAAGCTAAAGATGTTGAGATCCTCTTTGGGAGTGACGAGAATGGACAAGATTAGGAATGAACATATCAGAGGGACAGCTCAGGTGGGACGGTTTGGAGACAAAGTCAGAGAGACGTGATTGAGATGGTTTGGACGTGCAGAGGAGGGACCCAGGGTATATAGGGAGAAGGATGCTGAGGATGGAGCCACCAGGCAGGAGGAGAAGAGGGAGGACAAAGAGGAGGTTCATGGATGTGCTGAGAGAGGACATGCAGGTGGTTGGTGTGACAGAGGAAGATACAGAGAACAGGGTGAGATGGAAACTATGATCTGCTGTGGCGACCCCTAACGGGAACAGCCGAAAGACGAAGTCAGACATGACGACATAATTTACAGGGGGTGTCAGACATGACGACATAATTTACAGGGGGTGTCAGACATAATGATATCATTTACAGGAGGTGTCAGACATAATGACATAATTTACAGGGGGTGTCAGACATGACGACAATTTACAGAGGGTGTCAGACATGATGAAATAATTTACAGGGGGTGTCATACATGACAACATAATTTACAGGGGGTGTCAGACATGACAACATAATTTACAGGAGGTGTCAGACATAACGACATCATTTACAGGAGGTGTCAGACATAATGACATCATTTACAGGGGGTGTCAGACATAATGATATCATTTACAGGAGGTGTCAGACATAATGACATAATTTACAGGGGGTGTCAGACATGACAACATAATTTACAGGAGGTGTCAGACATAATGACATCATTTACAGGAGGTGTCAGACATGACAACATAATTTACAGGAGGTGTCAGACATAATGACATCATTTACAGGAGGTGTCAGACATGACAACATAACTTGCAGGAGGTGTCAGACATAATGACATAATTTACAGGGGGTGTCAGACATAATGACATAATTTACAGGGAGTGTCAGAC
Organism: Thalassophryne amazonica; assembly: GCF_902500255.1. Lineage (NCBI taxonomy): Eukaryota > Metazoa > Chordata > Actinopteri > Batrachoidiformes > Batrachoididae > Thalassophryne > Thalassophryne amazonica. The sequence continues at coordinate 108,750,448 of NC_047113.1, forward strand.
ATGACAACATAATTTACAGGAGGTGTCAGACATAATGACATAATTTACAGGGGGCGTCAGACATAATGACATCATTTACAGGGGGTGTCAGACATGACGACAATTTACAGAGGGTGTCAGACATGATGACATTTACAGGAGGTGTCAGACATAATGACATTTACAGGAGGTGTCAGACATAATGACATCATTTACAGGAGGTGTCAGACATGATGAAATAATTTACAGGGGGTGTCAGACATGACAACATAATTTACAGGAGGTGTCAGACATGACAACATAATTTACAGGAGGTGTCAGACATAACAACATCATTTACAGGAGGTGTCAGACATAATGACATCATTTACAGGGGGTGTCAGACATAATGATATTATTTACAGGAGGTGTCAGACATAATGACATCATTTACAGGGGGTGTCAGACATAATGATATTATTTACAGGAGGTGTCAGACATGACGACATAATTTACAGGGGGTGTCAGACATGACAACATAACTTGCAGGAGGTGTCAGACATAATGACGTAATTTACAGGGGGTGTCAGACATAATGACATAATTTACAGGGAGTGTCAGACATGACAACATAATTTACAGGAGGTGTCAGACATAATGACATAATTTACAGGGGGCGTCAGACATAATGACATAATTTACAGGGGGTGTCAAACATGACAACATAACTTGCAGGAGGTGTCAGACATAATGACATAATTTACAGGGGGTGTCAGACATGACAACATAATTTACAGGAGGTGTCAGACATGACAACATAATTTACAGGAGGTGTCAGGGTGGGTGGAGAAAGGTGGCAGGAGTGATTTGTGACCAAAGAATATCAGCAAGAGTGAAGGAGAAAGTTTACAAGACCAGCTATGTTGTACAGTTTAGAGACGGTGGCACTAACAAAACGACAGGAGGCGAAGCTGGAGATGGCAAAGCTAAAGATGTTGAGATCCTCTTTGGGAGTGACGAGAATGGACAAGATTAGGAATGAACATATCAGAGGGACAGCTCAGGTGGGACGGTTTGGAGACAAAGTCAGAGAGACGTGATTGAGATGGTTTGGACGTGCAGAGGAGGGACCCAGGGTATATAGGGAGAAGGATGCTGAGGATGGAGCCACCAGGCAGGAGGAGAAGAGGGAGGACAAAGAGGAGGTTCATGGATGTGCTGAGAGAGGACATGCAGGTGGTTGGTGTGACAGAGGAAGATACAGAGAACAGGGTGAGATGGAAACTATGATCTGCTGTGGCGACCCCTAACGGGAACAGCCGAAAGACGAAGTCAGACATGACGACATAATTTACAGGGGGTGTCAGACATGACGACATAATTTACAGGGGGTGTCAGACATAATGATATCATTTACAGGAGGTGTCAGACATAATGACATAATTTACAGGAGGTGTCAGACATAATGACATAATTTACAGGAGGTGTCAGACATAATGACATCATTTACAGGAGGTGTCAGACATGATGAAATAATTTACAGGGGGTGTCAGACATGACAACATAATTTACAGGAGGTGTCAGACATGACAACATAATTTACAGGAGGTGTCAGACATAACATCATTTACAGGAGGTGTCAGACATAATGACATCATTTACAGGGGGTGTCAGACATAATGATATTATTTACAGGAGGTGTCAGACATGACGACATAATTTACAGGGGGTGTCAGACATGACAACATAACTTGCAGGAGGTGTCAGACATAATGACGTAATTTACAGGGGGTGTCAGACATAATGACATAATTTACAGGGAGTGTCAGACATGACAACATAATTTACAGGAGGTGTCAGACATAATGACATAATTTACAGGGGGCGTCAGACATAATGACATAATTTACAGGGGGTGTCAAACATGACAACATAACTTGCAGGAGGTGTCAGACATAATGACATAATTTACAGGGGGTGTCAGACATGACAACATAATTTACAGGAGGTGTCAGACATGACAACATAATTTACAGGAGGTGTCAGGGTGGGTGGAGAAAGGTGGCAGGAGTGATTTGTGACCAAAGAATATCAGCAAGAGTGAAGGAGAAAGTTTACAAGACCAGCTATGTTGTACAGTTTAGAGACGGTGGCACTAACAAAACGACAGGAGGCGAAGCTGGAGGTGGCAAAGCTAAAGATGTTGAGATCCTCTTTGGGAGTGACGAGAATGGACAAGATTAGGAATGAACATATCAGAGGGACAGCTCAGGTGGGACGGTTTGGAGACAAAGTCAGAGAGACGTGATTGAGATGGTTTGGACGTGCAGAGGAGGGACCCAGGGTATATAGGGAGAAGGATGCTGAGGATGGAGCCACCAGGCAGGAGGAGAAGAGGGAGGACAAAGAGGAGGTTCATGGATGTGCTGAGAGAGGACATGCAGGTGGTTGGTGTGACAGAGGAAGATACAGAGAACAGGGTGAGATGGAAACTATGATCTGCTGTGGCGACCCCTAACGGGAACAGCCGAAAGACGAAGTCAGACATGACGACATAATTTACAGGGGGTGTCAGACATGACGACATAATTTACAGGGGGTGTCAGACATAATGATATCATTTACAGGAGGTGTCAGACATAATGACATAATTTACAGGGGGTGTCAGACATGACGACAATTTACAGAGGGTGTCAGACATGATGAAATAATTTACAGGGGGTGTCATACATGACAACATAATTTACAGGGGGTGTCAGACATGATGAAATAATTTACAGGGGGTGTCATACATGACAACATAATTTACAGGGGGTGTCAGACATGACAACATAATTTACAGGAGGTGTCAGACATAACGACATCATTTACAGGAGGTGTCAGACATAATGACATAATTTACAGGGGGTGTCAGACATAATGATATCATTTACAGGAGGTGTCAGACATGACGACATAATTTACAGGGGGTGTCAGACATGACAACATAATTTACAGGAGGTGTCAGACATAATGACATCATTTACAGGAGGTGTCAGACATGACAACATAATTTACAGGAGGTGTCAGACATAATGACATCATTTACAGGAGGTGTCAGACATGACAACATAACTTGCAGGAGGTGTCAGACATAATGACATAATTTACAGGGGGTGTCAGACATAATGACATAATTTACAGGGAGTGTCAGACATGACAACATAATTTACAGGAGGCGTCAGACATAATGACATAATTTACAGGGGGCGTCAGACATAATGACATCATTTACAGGGGGTGTCAGACATGACGACAATTTACAGAGGGTGTCAGACATGATGACATTTACAGGAGGTGTCAGACATAATGACATTTACAGGAGGTGTCAGACATAATGACATCATTTACAGGAGGTGTCAGACATGATGAAATAATTTACAGGGGGTGTCAGACATGACAACATAATTTACAGGAGGTGTCAGACATGACAACATAATTTACAGGAGGTGTCAGACATAACATCATTTACAGGAGGTGTCAGACATAATGACATCATTTACAGGGGGTGTCAGACATAATGATATTATTTACAGGAGGTGTCAGACATGACGACATAATTTACAGGGGGTGTCAGACATGACAACATAACTTGCAGGAGGTGTCAGACATAATGACGTAATTTACAGGGGGTGTCAGACATAATGACATAATTTACAGGGAGTGTCAGACATGACAACATAATTTACAGGAGGTGTCAGACATAATGACATAATTTACAGGGGGCGTCAGACATAATGACATAATTTACAGGGGGTGTCAAACATGACAACATAACTTGCAGGAGGTGTCAGACAATGACATAATTTACAGGGGTGTCAGACATGACAACATAATTTACAGGTGGTGTCAGACATGACAACATAATTTACAGGAGGTGTCAGACATGACAACATAATTTACAGGGGGTGTCACACATGACAACATAATTTACAGGGGGTGTCAGTGAGTAGATCATTTGAATTTCCCATAATACCTTTTGGTTCGTCCATCCATCCATCCATCCATCCATCCATTTTCTTCCGCTTTATCCGGAGTCGGGTCGCGGGGGCAGCAGCTCAAGCAAAGCCGCCCAGACCTCCCGATCCACACACACATCCCCCAGCTCCTCCGGGGCAACCCCAAGGCGTTCCCAAGACAGCCGAGAGATGTAGTCCCTCCAGCATGTCCTGGGTCTTCCCCGGGGCCTCCTCCCAATGGGATGTGCCCGGAACACCTCTCCAGCGAGGCGTCCAGGGGGCATCCGGAAAAGATGCCTGAGCCACCTCAACTGACTCCTTTCGATGTGAAGGAGCAGCGGCTCGACTCCGAGCTCCTCCCGAGTGACCGAGCTCCTCACCCTATCTGTAAGGGAACGCCCAGCCACCCTGCGGAGGAAACTCATCTCGGCCGCTTGTACTCACGATCTCGTTCTTTCTGTCATGAGCTAAATCTCATGACCATAGGTGAGGATCGGAACGTAGATCGATCGGTAAATCGAGAGCTTTGCCCCCCTACTCAGCTCTCTCTTCAACATGATGGCCTGATACAGCGACCGCATCACTGCAGATGCTGCACCGATCCGTCTATCGATCTCACGCTCCATCCGTCCGTCACTCGTGAACAAGACCCCGAGATACTTAAACTCCTCCACTTGAGGCAAGGACACTCCACCGACCTGAAGAGGGCAAAGCACCTTTTCCAGTCGAGAACCATGGCCTAGGATTTGGAGGTGGTGATTTTCATCCCGGATGCTTCACACTCGGCTGCAAACCGCCCCAGTGCACGCCGAAGGTCCTGATTTGACGAAGCCAACAGAACCACATCGTCTGCAAACAGCAGAGACGAGATTCTGTGGTTCCCAAACCAGACCCCCTCTACACCCTGGCTGTGCCTAGACATTCTGTCCATAAAAATAATGAACAGAACCAGTGACAAAGGGCAGCGCTGGCGGAGGCCAATGTGCACTGGAAACAGGTTTGACTTACTACCGGCAATGCGAACCAAGCTCCTGCTGCGGTCGTACAGGGACCGGATAGCCCTTAGCAAGGGACTCCGGACCCCATACTCCCGGAGCACTCCCCACAGGGTGCCCCGAGGGACACGGTCAAACGCCTCCTCCAGATCCACAAAACACATGTGGACTGGTTGGACAAACTCCCATGAACCCTCGAACACCCGATGGAGCGTGTAGAGCTGGTCCAGTGTGCCGCGACCAGGATGAAAACCACACTGCTCCTCCTGAATCCGAGGTTCGACCATCGGTTGAATTCTCCTCTCCACTAATCTGGAATAGACCGTACCAGGGAGGCTGAGGAGTGTGATCCCCCCTATAGTTGGAACACACCCTCCGGTCCCCCTTCTTAAACAGAGGGACCACCACCCCGGTCTGCCAATCCAGAGGCACTGTCCCCGATCGCCATGCAACGTTGCAGAGGCGTGTCAGCCAAGACAGTCCCACAACATCCAGAGACTTAAGGTACTCAGGACGGATTTCATCCACCCCAGGAGCCTTGCCACTAAGGAGCTTTCTAACCACCTCGGTGACTTCGGCCTGGGTAATGGATGAGTCCACCTCTGAGTCCCCAGTCTCTGCTTCCTCTTCAGAAGACATGACGATGGGATTGAGGAGATCCTCGAAGTACTCCTTCCACGGCCCGACAACATCCCCAGTCAGGGTCAACAGCTCCCCACCCGCACCGTAAACAGTGCTGATGGAGAGCTGCTTCCGCCTCCTGAGGCGTCAGACGGTTTGCCAGAATCTCTTCGAGGCCGACCGATAGTCCTCCTCCATAGCCTCCCCAAACTCCTCCCAGACCCGAGTTTTTGCCTCTGCGACCACACGGGCTGAGGCACGCTTGGCCTGCCGGTACCTGTCAGCTGCCTCTGGGGTCCCACCTACCAACAAAGATAAGCTGGACTCCTTCTTCAGCTTGACGGCATCCCTTACCTCCGGTGTCCACCACCGGGTTTGGGGATTGCCGCCGCGACAGGCACCAGAGACCTTGCGACCACAGCTACGAGCGGCCGCATCGACAATGGAGGTGGAGAACATGGTCCACTCGGACTCCATGTCTCCAACCTCCCCCGGAATCTGGGAGAAGCTCTCCCAGAGGTGGGAGTTGAAGACCTCGCTGACAGAGGGTTCTGCCAGTCGTTCCCAGCAGACCCTCATGATACGTTTAGGCCTGCCAGGTCTGACCGGCTTCCTCCTAGCGGATCCAACTCACCACCAGGTGGTGATCGGTCGACAGCTCTGCCCCTCTCTTCACTCGAGTGTCCGAGACACGTGGCCGAAGGTCAGATGATACGACTACAAAGTCGATCATCGACCTCCGGCTCAGGGTGTCCTGGTGCCACGTGCACTTATGGACACCCTTGTGCTCGAACATGGTGTTCGTGATGGACAAACTGTAACTACCACAGAAGTCCAACAACTGAACACCACTCGGGTTCAGATCGGGGAGGCCGTGCTTCCCGATCACCCCCCTCCAGGTCTCACTGTTGCCGCCCACGTGGGCATTGAAAACCCCCAGGAGAAGAATGGAGTCCCCAGTCGGAGCGCTATCTAGTACCCCTCCCAGGGACTCCAGGAAGGTCGGGTACTCTACACTGCTGCTCGGCCTGTAGGCCGAGACAATGGTGAGAGACCTGTCCCCGACCTGAAGGCATAGGGACGCGACCCTCTCGTTCACCGGAGTGAACTCCAACACATGGCGACTGAGCTGGGGAGCAATAAGCAATGCGACCCCAGCTCTCCGCCTCTCCCCGTGCACAACACCAGAAAAATGAAGCGTCCAGCCCCTCTCCAGGAGTTAGGTACCAGAGTCCAAGCTGTGCGTGGAGGTGAGCCCGACTATCTCTAGTCGGTATCTCTCAACCTCCCACACAAGTTCAGGCTCCTTCCCCCCTAGCGACCTACCTTTTGGTTCGTATATCTGTTAATGCTAAATCCTTCAGAATTAGCGCATTACTTTAAAAGATATGTGTGCTATTTTCACTTTGTAAAAATGACAGTTGCCGCTACTATTGATAATCCATCCAGAATTAGTTGTTTTTAAGTGAAACCACGAGGGAAAAGTGCTTTGCGTTTCATGTCTCCTGCCCACTGTCTGATTCGACGCATGTTGAACGTAAATGATGCCTTTTTTTGTAGTAGCGGGCCAGGTGCGTAAAGACAGAAGCTCTGGCTCATTGTTTGTTTTTGGTTTGTTGAACACCTTTGAATTTACCAAGCAGCACGTGCGGTGCTTAAACTCGAAACTGGCTTATCAGTAGCTGACAGTGTACCAAGTCAATACTAAAAGTTAGCGGTTAGTTTTAACGTCCGCTATTTTCTTTTACCAGTATATCGGTTTAGCGTTATAAAAGCTAAGTTTTCAGTTAGTGGATTAACGGTTATCGAAGCTAACTTTTTGTTTAGCTATGCCCACCACTGCCCAATTGTCTCCCTGTGTTCAGTATTTGTCAATAAATGTGTATGTAAAGTTGTGAGTGTCACACACTGTCAACCGCGGCGCACCTCATCATTTTTTACTTCAGTGTGTGAGTGCTGCTCTGAGCCTACAGCGTTTACAGCCACACACACACACACACACACACACACACACACACACACACACACACACACACACACACACACACACACACACACACACACACACACACACACACACACACACACACACTTTTCCTGTTTTATGTTTATTTCATTTGACAGGGTACCAAATAAACTATTCTTGCGTGTCTCCACGTGATCACCTGTAGCTCACACACAGTATAATTTCTTTTCTGTGTTCATGTTGACTAATCTGAAGGAGGGGGATTCCCAGCTCCCAGGGCCTATTTACATGAATTTGCATATTTAAATAGGAGCTTGGAGAGGGAGGAGCTTGGTATGTGTGCATGTGCCCTCGGTTCCATGTTGATTGGGATGTACAAATAGAACTTGGTTGGATCCATGCGTACGCACACTTTAATACATCTGGATATTTTTGTGCGTGTGTCAGTTTTTGGGTTTTGGCATGTTTCAGTAGGAAAACCACACAGGTCTTTGTACATGAGGCACCAGGTCTACAGGTACAAAACCACAAAGACTGTCCTTGTCCAGGTACGTCTGGACCTGACTGCAGGCTTAGTGTTTTCCTCACTTACTGCTTTCGTCATCCTCAAAGTCGTAGCGGGCGTAGGTGTTCGGATCAGCTGCCCTCAGAGTCCTCAGCCACGGGAAATCTGTTGTCATGCTGTAGGGGGCACCATCCACCACTCCTAAAATACATTTTCATTATCATCATTATTAATCATTTTTAAAGAAATATTTTGTACAAAACACTTTATTAATACACGGCGGACTCTTTAGCTCATTACGCCGGAGCAGTTTGATACCTTCACTAACTTTAACCCGTTTATGCTGTTGGGAAAGTGTAGTGACACGGACCCACAACAGGGGGCGCAAATGAACGGTCAATAGATGAGCCAAAAAGTAACAATTTAATGTTGTGAATGTGCACAACGAACATACAGACAATCACAGAATATCATAACAGTCAATACACAGAGGTGACGTGTGGGCAGGCTCGAGGATAGAAGACGTCTGTCCTGAGAAGAGCCGGAACCACACGATTTCCGCCGCCCCAGAACCTGGTGAATACTGGAGCCGCCAAGTCCCGAATTCCCAGGTGATCACCGTCCCCGACTGTCGGATCTGGTACTGCTGACGAAGAACAAAGACAGTCAAGTGTGGGTGTGTGTACACCCAGTAACAACAACGGTGGGAATGCCACCTCCACCTCTCATTCAATATGTTGCAGCGGTCTCAGCTGCAAAGGAGCGCCGTCTTGCACAGCCTCCTCACAAACGACCGGTTCTCCTGCAAATTCTCACAATAACAGAGTTACAAATCTCACAAAAAGGCTGAGAGTATTACCTCCTATGAAGTATGATATCTCGGCAACGAGGTGGAGATGACACCTGGTCTTTATGGAGTGAGATGATGTTGAGTAGATGGGTGACAGCTGTCAAGAGGTAATGAGCGACAGCTGTCACCCCCGGCTGTGTCCATGGCGGCAGCGCCCTCTCGTGCCTGAAGCCCGCACTTCAGGCAGGGCGCCCTCTGGTGGTGGGCCAGCAGTACCTCCTCTTCTGGTGGCCCACACAACATATGCCCAGATTTTGTTTTGTTATAAGTGGAAAAAGTTGCATTAGTACCTTTGAGAGTTTTTATTGTGAGTAGAAAATGACAGAGATACACTCTGGCAACAATTGTTGCCAGTGGGGCATAACGGGTTAAAGACGAAGATGGTTAAAGAATTCTGATCTTTGGATTTAAGTGAACTTCAAGACTTTCACTTCATTTAAACGTGCAAAAATAATGTTCTTTCATCAAACAACTCCAATCCATGAGACACAAGTGACTTGGACGATCGGGAAGACGAGTGGCTGTAACGGTGTTGAAGTCGAGGTCTGCTCGAGGCTACGTGTGCTGAGCTAACAGCAGTGAGGCCTCCCCGCCACTAGAACATCCTGAGGAGGTGAGAGAAATCCTTTTTTCAGCAAAGTTAAACTGAGCTCGAAAGAAGATGATCAAAGCTTCATGTCAAGAATTCCAGGAACAATGTCACATCAAGCACAACATCCAGTCCAACACCCCAGAGAACAAAACACGACAGCAGCAAATAAGAACCACCACCAAAAAACAAACAGAGAGACTATCCTGGATGTGCAAACAGAGAAAATCTACTGTTTTCAAGAACGAAGGACAATATATCAGGACAAAACGTTGTGAAGGAGTCCAAATACCAGAAGACAATGCAAGGGACAGAAGACTCCGCCATCACCAATTTAAACACAACAAGGACCAAGTTATGGTACAAGTCCAGGGCAGAGTGCCGAAGGGGACAAAGTCTGGAACAAAAGACCAGTTCCCAGATGAAAACCTGGATAAATACAGGAAACAATCCAATCCACTTTATTTATATAGCACATTTAACAACAAAAACGTTCCAAAGTGCTGCACATAGAATCACAACAGATAACAGTTTTTTCTTAAATCCTCCAAACCGTGAATATCCAGGGTTGGGACCAGGAAGCAGAGTTGTAGTCTTACACACCTCTCTGCAGCTTCTCTCCCCCTGCCATCCCCTCATTACCCCATCCCCGTAGAGACGGTGCCTGCTCCCAGACTACCAATAACCAGCAAAAATCTATTTAAGCATAAAAATTCAAAAAGAAAAAATAATATAGCACCTTCAACTGCACCACAGACTAAAACCGTTAAATGTGGTCTATTAAACATTAGGTCTCTCTCTTCTAAGTCCCTGTTAGTAAATGATATAATAATTGATCAACATATTGATTTATTCTGCCTTACAGAAACCTGGTTACAGCAGGATGAATATGTTAGTTTAAATGAGTCAACACCCCCGAGTCACACTAACTGTCAGAATGCTCGTAGCACAGGCCGAGGTGGAGGATTAGCAACAATCTTCCATTCCAGCTTATTAATTAATCAAAAACCCAGACAGAGCTTTAATTCATTTGAAAGCTTGTCTCTTAGTCTTGTCCATCCAAATTGGAAGTCCCAAAAACCAGTTTTATTTGTTATTATCTATCGTCCACCTGGTCGTTACTGTGAGTTTCTCTGTGAATTTTCAGACCTTTTGTCTGACTTAGTGCTTAGCTCAGATAAGATAATTATAGTGGGCGATTTTAACATCCACACAGATGCTGAGAATGACAGCCTCAACACTGCATTTAATCTATTATTAGACTCAATTGGCTTTGCTCAAAATGTAAATGAGTCCACCCACCACTTTAATCATATCTTAGATCTTGTTCTGACTTATGGTATGGAAATTGAAGACTTAACAGTATTCCCTGAAAACTCCCTTCTGTCTGATCATTTCTTAATAACATTTACATTTACTCTGACGGACTACCCAGCAGTGGGGAATAAGTTTCATTACACTATAAGTCTTTCACAAAGCGCTGTAACTAGGTTTAAGGATATGATTCCTTCTTTATGTTCTCTAATGCCATATACCAACACAGTGCAGAGTAGCTACCTAAACTCTGTGAGTGAGATAGAGTATCTTGTCAATAGTTTTACATCCTCATTGAAGACAACTTTGGATGCTGTAGCTCCTCTGAAAAAGAGAGCCTTAAATCAGAAGTGCCTGACTCCGTGGTATAACTCACTAATTTAGAAGATCTTCACTTAGCCTGGAAAAAGAGTATGTTGCTCTATAAAAAAGCCATCCGTAAAGCTAGGACATCTTACTACTCATCACTAATTGAAGAAAATAAGAACAACCCCAGGTTTCTTTTCAGCACTGTAGCCAGGCTGACAGAGTCAGAGCTCTATTGAGCCGAGTATTCCTTTAACTTTAACTAGTAATGACTTCATGACTTTCTTTGCTAACAAAATGTTTAACTATTAGATTAAAAATTACTCATAACCATCCCAAAGACATATCGTTATCTTTGGCTGCTTTCAGTGATGCCGGTATTTGGTTAGACTCTTTCTCTCCGATTGTTCTGTCTGAGTTACTTACTCCAAACTATCAACATCTCTATTAGACCCCATTCCTACCAGGCTGCTCAAGGAAGCCCTACCATTAATTAATGCTTCAATCTTAAATATGATCAATCTATCTTTATTAGTTGGCTATGTACGACAGGCTTTTAAGGTGGCAGTAATTAAACCATTACTTAAAAAGCCATCACTTGACCCAGCTATCTTAGCTAATTATAGGCCAATCTCCAACCTTCCTTTTCTCTCAAAAATTCTTGAAAGGGTAGTTGTAAAACAGCTAACTGATCATCTGCAGAGGAATGGTCTATTTGAAGAGTTTCAGTCAGGTTTTAGAATTCATCATAGTACAGAAACAGCATTAGTGAAGGTTACAAATGATCTTATGGCCTCAGACAGTGGACTCATCTCTGTGCTTGTTCTGTTAGACCTCATTGCTGCTTTTGATACTGTTGACCATAAAATTTTATTACAGAGATTAGAGCATGCCATAGGTATTAAAGGCACTGCGCTGCAGTGGTTTGAATCATATTTATCTAATAGATTACAATTTGTTCATGTAAATGGGGAGTCTTCTTCACAGACTAAGGTTAATTATGGAGTTCCACAAGGTTCTGTGCTAGGACCAATTTTATTCACTTTATACATGCTTCCCTTAGGCAGTATTATTAGAAAGCATTGCTTAAATTTTCATTGTTATGCAGATGATACCCAGCTTTATCTATCCATGAAGCCAGAGGACACACACCAATTAGTTAAACTGCAGGATTGTCTTACAGACATAAAGACATGGATGACCTCTAATTTCCTGCTTTTAAATTCAGATAAAACTGAAGTTATTGTACTTGGCCCCACAAATCTTAGAAACATGGTGTCTAACCAGATCCTTACTCTGGATGGCAATACCCTGACCTCTAGTAATACTGTGAGAAATCTTGGAGTCATTTTTGATCAGGATAAGTCCTTCAATGCGCGTATTAAGCAAATATGAAGGACTGCTTTTTTGCATTTGTGCAATATCTCTAAAATTAGAAAGGTCTTGTCTCAGAGTGATGCTGAAAAACTAATTCATGCATTTATTTCCTCTAGGCTGGACTATTGTAATTCATTATTATCAGGTTGTCCTAAAAGTTCCCTGAAAAGCCTTCAGTTAATTCAAAATGCTGCAGCTAGAGTATTGATGGGGACTAGAAGGAGAGAGCATATCTCACCCATATTGGCCTCTCTTCATTGGCTTCCTGTTAATTCTAGAATAGAATTTAAAATTCTTCTTCTTACTTATAAGGTTTTGAATAATCAGGTCCCATCTTATCTTAGGGACCTCATAGTACCATATCACCCCAATAGAGCGCTTCGCTCTCAGACTGCAGGCTTACTTGTAGTTCCTAGGGTTTGTAAGAGTAGAATGGGAGGCAGAGCCTTCAGCTTTCAGGCTCCTCTCCTGTGGAACCAGCTCCCAATTCGGATCAGGGAGACAGACACCCTCTCTACTTTTAAGATTAGGCTTAAAACTTTCCTTTTTGCTAAAGCTTATAGTTAGGGCTGGATCAGCTGACCCTGAACCATCCCTTAGTTATGCTGCTATAGACTTAGACTGCTGGGGGGTTCCCATGATGCACTGTTTCTTTCTCTTTTTGCTCTGTATGCACCACTCTGCATTTAATCATTAGTGATTGATCTCTGCTCCCCTCCACAGCATGTCTTTTTCCTGGTTCTCTCCCTCAGCCCCAACCAGTCCCAGCAGAAGACTGCCCCTCCCTGAGCCTGGTTCTGCTGGAGGTTTCTTCCTGTTAAAAGGGAGTTTTTCCTTCCCACTGTTGCCAAGTGCTTGCTCACAGGGGGTCGTTTTGACAGTTGGGGTTTTTCTGTAATTATTGTATGGCTTTTGCCTTACAATATAAAGCGCCTTGGGGCAACTGTTTGCTGTGATTTGGCGCTATATAAATAAAATTTGATTTGATTTGTCTGTCTCTCTGCCTGTCTGTCTCTCTGCCTGTCTGCCAGTCTCTTTGTCTGTCTCTCTGTCTGAGGAGGTGCACGGATGTGATGTCCTCAAGCATGAACAGTGGAAATATGATGTCATGCGTTTAGCAAATTTCACTCAGCTCCTAAGTATCTGTCTATAAACCACATAGATCAAGAAATGAGCTCTTGAGAACGCTGAAGGAACACAGGGGGACGCTGAAGCACATGTGAGCATCCTGACAAACTGTGAGTGATAACCGCTTCTCCACATGTACAAATGTAAAAGAACAAAATAAGTCAGATTCATAGTTTACATGCACCCAAGAAATAATAACTGGACTGCATTCATATAGCGCTTTTCCATCCGCATCAGACACTCAAGGCGCTTTTCAATGATGTCTCACATTCACACAAACACATTCACACCCCAATGCCAGGGTGCTGCCAAGCAAGATGCCCACCAGGGGATTAAGGACCTTGCCCAAGGGCCCTTAGTGATTTTCTGGTCTGGCTGGGTTTTGAACAGAGGATCCTTTGGTCTCAAGCCCAACGCTTAGGGCCCCTTCACACATAGTGCAAATACATACAACTCCGGGCAACTCACAGCGGTAGAGTTCAAATTAGCACACTATGAAACATCGCACCGATGGGCAGGCATGCACGATCCCGGTGTGATGGTTCGTGCACAAGACGGTGTCTTTCAAGCAGGAACACACCGTGTTCCATGGGACAAGGTGCACCACCATCATGCTGTTGATGTGGAGGAAAATAAAACAAAAAACAGCTGTATAATTAGTGAGTATCACTGGGGTGATATGCAGTGGCTTACAAAAGTATTCAGCCCCTTGGTATTTCACACATTTTAATTTGTTTCTGGCATTTCAAATACTAAAAGTAAACCAGGCTTCTCAATATAAAAAATTATAAAATTATCTTCCTTAGACTCAAACTGAAAACAAATCTCTATAACTTGATATGAATTAATTCAATATATAAAAGCCAAGATGATGGGTTCCATAAGTAATCGGCCCCTTTGGTATAACACCTGTAAATAATCAGTTTAATTGCCAATTTTCTCTAATTTCTCCAATCACAGCCACAGAAGCCTGTAACTTCTTCTGGGTTGTCTGGGTGTTGTAGCAGAATCAGGAAGAATATAATATGTGTTTTAGGATATTTGAAATGATCACTTGTGGATAATTTTACCTTGAAGAAGGGCACCACCTATTTGAAGCATAGGTACTTTAATTTAAACATTCCTTAATTAATTCATCTCAATTTAATTAGACTCAGTCTTTCAGTCATGCTTTTTTCAGGTCAGATCCGACACCCTCTGTAAAACCATACAAAATCACAGACAACTTCACACGTTTAAGATATTTATTTAACTCAGGCAGGAGTTAAATAACAGGACATATCACAGTAAGCAATTTGATGATGACGAAATTCAATGAGCAATGATTATTGATGTTTAGATAATTTGGTTTAGTAGTGGGAGTTTAGGACTAAAATTCGTCCTAATCAGCAGGGAATTTACTTTGGTATTTATTAACGTGAAAGAAGATAAGTACTGTTGGATAGAGTTAAATAAAGCCACTCTGTTTTTTATTTTATCTGACATCGTAGCCCGGTCTTACTTTGGAAGCGCTGTGCAGATCGGTCTCCGTTGGTCAGGTGCTGGAATCATCTCCTTTTCAGTCGATGCTCCGTCTGTCACACAGCTGCTTCAGGGACCTTGACAAAGAGACTCTGCCAGTCAACCTGCCCGGTTTCATTGGTTAACGAGGGACGCTTTCAGTTGTTACGCTGTGACTTGTGGCAGCGGTTCAAATCGCTGTTGATGTCTCAGCTGACCCGGGTGTTTTATCTCTGCAGCGCATGTAGTCTGGGCTCGTCAGAATAAAGGTTTGAGCGTCTTTATTCTCTATCAAAAAAAAAAAAAAAAAAAAATCAAAAATTCATCTTTTGTCGTTGTCTGTGAGAGCCGGGTCAAATCAAAAACTCAATACAAAAATATTGTATAAAATGTTCACGAGAGGAATTTGGAGTTTAAGAAGAAAAAGGTTTTAAATTGAAAAATCGAAAAAGGAAGTTAAATGCGCCTGCGCGTTTAAGTTTACAAAAGTTGAGCAAAAGTTATCTGTGGGAAAAAAAAAAGAAAAAAGTAATTTCTTGTTGGCGCGCACAAACAAGAAATAAGTTTAAGCCACGTGGTGGTGGACAAAGGGTCGTAAAATCTGGATGGCGAGGCAGCGTTTCAAGACCCAGGAAAAGAGAGCGTAAGAGGAAGCGCGAAGAGGAAGCAAGAGAAAGAGGGCAATTCCGCGGGGGCACAGGCTTTTTCTGGGTACTGTAGTTTTTTCTGTGTTTCTTTGGTCTTATATATAAATCACTGTACAAAGATTCCCGCTTTAAAACCAAGCAAGTCCTGTATTGCAAAACTCTAGTAAACAAGGGTTTCCGTGGAGATACCACACAACATAATTATATGAAAAACACACTTGATAAACTTCCTACAGTCTATAATCCAAGTACAAAATACCAGATATATATAAATCTCACGTGTAAGTTTAAATGGTCACATGTTGTTTCTTTTCTTTTTTTCTGTTACAACAATACAATGCACTTTTTAAAATGTGGTTACAATTTAACACTCCACAAGTTGGTCACATGCCCTTCCCCAATTCGTCCAACAGGGGTCAATCTTGTTCCATGGACTGGAAGGGACTGGGTTTTTGATTACATCACTAAATGTGAACTCGGTCAATACTGGGTCGATTTTGATCAGAAAAACTGGACTGTGAACAACAAGTTGATGGCAATTCTTCAGTGAGATGTTTTTACTTGAATTTTGTTGTAAAGATATATTTCTAGGACTTTGGGGGAGAAAGTATGTTCTTCTGGTGTCTGTGTTTTTTTTTTAGATGAGAAAGGAATTAGCCCATCTGGTTTCGGGCTGATAAGGGAATTCGCAGCTCCGTGAGGAATGCACTTTGGGGAGTCTTAAATCTTGGAAAAGGTGGGGGTTTATGACACCGAGCCATCCTGTGTTGGCTTGGAGGGTCTCCCTTTGACACCTGGAGATATACCAGGCCTTGCTGTGTTGAGTTTCACCTTTTGAAGAAATTTCATGACCTCTGCTTGATGCAAACTTAGGACGCTGAAGGTTGGCACAGCTTTCCACTACAGTGTCTTGGTGGCTTTCCTCACTCTTCTCCTTCTTGCACAGTCACTCAGTTTTTGAGAACTGTCTACTCCACACAGATTTACCACAGAGTGTCATACTGTTTGTATATCTTCATAACTGATGTAAATAAAGTCCAAGACATATTCAGTGACTTGGAAATGTTCATGTATCCATCCCCTGACTCATCTGAAGAAAATTGTCAATTAAACTGATTATTTACAGGTATTACACCAAAGGGGCTGATTACTTATGCAACCCATCATCTTGGCTTTTATAGTTTCAATAAATTTATATCAGGTTGTAGAGATTTGTTTTCAGTTTGAATTTAAGGAAGATCATTTAAAAAAAAATATATATTGAGAAGCCTGGTTTACTTTTTATATTTGAAATGCCATAAAACAAATGAAAATATGTGAAATACCAAGGGGCTGAATACTTTTGCAAGCTACTGTAAATAATACATAAAGGGGGCGCAATACAGAACCCTGCGGTTAAATAACCCTGGTTAAAATAAAAAAATGACACTCATGGGATTTTAACCCACATGCTCTGATTACCAGACGGAAACTTTACCACTGTACTACAATCACTGTCTTATAACAGGAGCGTGAAATGGCTAAAATCAACAAGCAGATAAACATATTTTCTAAAGAAAGAGAAAAGCACTGTGATAACTGACCAAACGGTGTTTGGTACAGCGTATTTCTGCTGATACGTGACTCAAAGTAGCGTATTTATCATACTGTTGGCTTGTCCTGGTCCTGGGGTGTGCTGCTCACAGCCTGACATGGGTGTCCTGTCAGATGTGACATTTGGATCGTCTGCTGCGTGTCCAAACGGACTGACGGTCCGTTTTTATGTACACTCAACAAAAATATAAACGCAACACTTTTGGTTTTGCTCCCATTTTGTATGAGATGAACTCAAAGATCTAAAACTTTTTCCACATACACAATATCACCATTTCCCTCAAATATTGTTCACAAACCAGTCGAAATCTGTGATAGTGAGCACTTCTCCTTTGCTAAGATAATCCATCCCACCTCACAGGTGTGTCATACCAAGATGCTGATTAGACACCATGATTAGTGCACAGGTGTGCCTTAGACTGCCCACAATAAAAGGCCACTCTGAAAGGTGCGGTTTTTTCACACAGCACAATGCCACAGATGTCGCAAGATTTGAGGGAGCGTGCAGTTGGCATGCTGACAGCAGCAATGTCAACCAGAGCTGTTGCTCGTGTATTGAATGTTCATTTCTCTACCATAAGCCGTCTGCAAAGGCGTTTCAGAGAATTTGGCAGTACATCCAACCAGCCTCACAACCGCAGACCACGTGTAACCACACCAGCCCAGGACCTCCACATCCAGCATGTTCACTTCCAAGATCGTCGGAGACCAGCCACTCGGACAGCTGCTGAAACAATCGGTTTGCATAACCAAAGAATTTCTGCACAGACTGTCAGAAATCGTCTCAGGAAAGCTCATCTGCATGCTCGTCGTCCTCATCGGGGTCTCGACCTGACTCCAGTTCGTCGTTGCAACTTCGCACAGCCATTGAAGAGGAGTGGACCAACATTCCACAGGCCACAATTGACAACCTGATCAACTCTATGCGAAGGAGATGTGTTGCACTGCATGAGGCAAATGGTGGTCACACCAGAAACTGACTGGTATCCCCCCCCCCAATAAAACAAAACTGCACCTTTCAGAGTGGCCTTTTATTGTGGACAGTCTAAGGCACACCTGTGCACTAATCATGGTGTCTAATCAGTATCTTGATATGGCACACCTGTGAGGTGGGATGGATTATCTCAGCAAAGGAGAAGTGCTCACTATCACAGATTTAGACTGGTTTGTGAACAATATTTGAGGGAAATGGTGATATTGTGTATGTGGAAAAAGTTTTAGATCTTTGAGTTCATCTCATACAAAATGGGAGCAAAACCAAAAGTGTTGCGTTTATATTTTTGTTGAGTATATTTCCACACAAGCACACACACGTGTGTCCATCAAAACATGGGACGTGTACTGCAGCTGTGATGTCCAGGACCAGATCGTCTCAACAGCTGTGTGGCAGCCAGCCACGCCCCCTGTCCTATCAGTGCACAGACCAAGATGTCACCCTGTGATCAGATGACAGGTACCTCGCGAAGCAGGGGAGAGCACGCAAAACACACGCACATGTGTTGTGGGGGAGCCAACATTCTGGCACGCCACATGTGCACTTGGCATCTTCACACTCGTGGGGGCACTTACACAAATTTCACATGCAGCGCAACAGTGATTGTCTGCAGACTGTTTTTGTGTTACCAGTGTGAACGTCCACACATTTTCTAAGTGCCATGTGAGCGGTGTTAGGCGTTCGTGTGTGTCAGCTGGAATTTGGCCGACAACTGCCACGAGAAGATTCGATGGGCTCTTACAGTGCACACTCCGTCTTTCAGCCGCTGGTGTGCGCAAATAGTTGTAGCAACAGGTGTACGAGGTGTTTGAGACAGCTCTGATTTTACACGTTTTGCACACGATTCCTGCTTCATACACACTTTATGCGCAAATTGACCAAATTCGCACTACATGTGAAGGGGCCCTTAACCACGAAACCATCACCTCCCCAAGAAATCAGAGTATTTGGGAGAAATCCAGGTCTGTTAATGTGATTGATCACGGCCGTTATCAGATTTGCCACTTAATAACCAGAGTGTGCATGCAGACGGGGTCATTGACTCCTCACTCCACAGCACCGTCTGCACATACAGAGAAACAAGCTTTCTGAGGAGCCGTAAACACTTGGAAAATAAACTCAACTAATAAGTATAACGCTGTGAGTCAGGTGTTGCCTGTGGCAGGAAAAAAGAAAGAAATAAAAGAAAATGTGTCTGAAGTCGACATGTACAAACCCTCCAGCGTGTAGATGTCCCGGCCCCACGGATATCTGTGATACTTCTTGACATCGCCTTCTGTCCTCGTAGCCTCGGGAAAGAACTCGTATTTGATCAACTCCCTAAAAGACAGAAAAATAAACATTCGATGACTTCAGGATGTCACAGACCTGCAATGTTTGATTTAGTAGCTCAATATTCATTACTCAATATCCACACACACACACACACACACACACACACACACACACACACACACACACACACACACACACACACACACACACTCAGCAGCCCACATGCCGATCTGATGTTTCATTAAAAAATGTATTTTAAAGAGTGTGCATGGAGTGTGTTTGCAAAGACCTAATAAAATCTTTCACCCTCATCAGAAACAGAGTCCGTCCAATCTGCTCTCATAAATGAGCTTCACTGTGGCAGATCTTGTGTCCATCTGTCCAGATCTGACTCCATGGTATAACTCTCAAACTCGTAGCTTAAAGCAGATAACCCGTAAGTTGGAGAGGAAATGGCGTCTCACTAATTTAGAAGATCTTCACTTAGCCTGGAAAAAGAGTCTGTTGCTCTATAAAAAAGCCCTCCGTAAAGCTAGGACATCTTTCTACTCATCACTAATTGAAGAAAATAAGAACAACCCCAGGTTTCTTTTCAGCACTGTAGCCAGGCTGACAAAGAGTCAGAGCTCTATTGAGCTGAGTATTCCATTAACTTTAACTAGTAATGAGTTCATGACTTTCTTTGCTAACAAAATTTTAACTATTAGAGAAAAAATTACTCATAACCATCCCAAAGACGTATCGTTATCTTTGGCTGCTTTCAGTGATGCCGGTATTTGGTTAGACTCTTTCTCTCCGATTGTTCTGTCTGAGTTATTTTCATTAGTTACTTCATCCAAACCATCAACATGTTTATTAGACCCCATTCCTACCAGGCTGCTCAAGGAAGCCCTACCATTATTTAATGCTTCGATCTTAAATATGATCAATCTATCTTTGTTAGTTGGCTATGTACCACAGGCTTTTAAGGTGGCAGTAATTAAACCATTACTTAAAAAGCCATCACTTGACCCAGTTATCTTAGCTAATTATAGGCCAATCTCCAACCTTCCTTTTCTCTCAAAAATTCTTGAAAGGGTAGTTGTAAAACAGCTAACTGATCATCTGCAGAGGAATGGTCTATTTGAAGAGTTTCAGTCAGGTTTTAGAATTCATCATAGTACAGAAACAGCATTAGTGAAGGTTACAAATGATCTTCTTATGGCCTCGGACAGTGGACTCATCTCTGTGCTTGTTCTGTTAGACCTCAGTGCTGCTTTTGATACTGTTGACCATAAAATTTTATTACAGAGATTAGAGCATGCCATAGGTATTAAAGGCACTGCGCTGCGGTGGTTTGAATCATATTTGTCTAATAGATTACAATTTGTTCATGTAAATGGGGAATCTTCTTCACAGACTAAAGTTAATTATGGAGTTCCACAAGGTTCTGTGCTAGGACCAATTTTATTCACTTTATATATGCTTCCCTTAGGCAGTATTATTAGACGGTATTGCTTAAATTTTCATTGTTACGCAGATGATACCCAGCTTTATCTATCCATGAAGCCAGACAACACACACCAATTAGCTAAACTGCAGGATTGTCTTACAGACATAAAGACATGGATGACCTCTAATTTCCTGCTTTTAAACTCAGATAAAACTGAAGTTATTGTACTTGGCCCCACAAATCTTAGAAACATGGTGTCTAACCAGATCCTTACTGTGGATGGCATTACCCTGACCTCTAGTAATACTGTGAGAAATCTTGGAGTCATTTTTGATCAGGATATGTCATTCAAAGCGCATATTAAACAAATATGTAGGACTGCTTTTTTGCATTTACGCAATATCTCTAAAATCAGAAAGGTCTTGTCTCAGAGTGATGCTGAAAAACTAATTCATGCATTTATTTCCTCTAGGCTGGACTATTGTAATTCATTATTATCAGGTTGTCCTAAAAGTTCCCTAAAAAGCCTTCAGTTAATTCAAAATGCTGCAGCTAGAGTACTGACGGGGACTAGAAGGAGAGAGCATATCTCACCCATATTGGCCTCTCTTCATTGGCTTCCTGTTAATTCTAGAATAGAATTTAAAATTCTTCTTCTTACTTATAAGGTTTTGAATAATCAGGTCCCATCTTATCTTAGGGACCTCGTAGTACCATATCACCCCAATAGAGCGCTTCGCTCTCAGACTGCAGGCTTACTTGTAGTTCCTAGGGTTTGTAAGAGTAGAATGGGAGGCAGAGCCTTCAGCTTTCAGGCTCCTCTCCTGTGGAACCAGCTCCCAATTCAGATCAGGGAGACAGACACCCTCTCTACTTTTAAGATTAGGCTTAAAACTTTCCTTTTTGCTAAAGCTTATAGTTAGGGCTGGATCAGGTGACCCTGAACCATCCCTTAGTTATGCTGCTATAGACGTAGACTGCTGGGGGGTTCCCATGATGCACTGTTTCTTTCTCTTTTTGCTCTGTATGCACCACTCTGCATTTAATCATTAGTGATCGATCTCTGCTCCCCTCCACAGCATGTCTTTTTCCTGGTTCTCTCCCTCAGCCCCAACCAGTCCCAGCAGAAGACTGCCCCTCCCTGAGCCTGGTTCTGCTGGAGGTTTCTTCCTGTTAAAAGGGAGTTTTTCCTTCCCACTGTAGCCAAGTGCTTGCTCACAGGGGGTCGTTTTGACCGTTGGGGTTTTACATAATTATTGTATGGCCTTGCCTTACAATATAAAGCGCCTTGGGGCAACTGTTTGTTGTGATTTGGCGCTATATAAAAAAAATTGATTGATTGATTGATTGATGTCAGGAAATACAAGCAGCTTCTTCCATTTTCTTGGTTGTCAGGGTGATGTAATGACCTTTTACCCCACAATTCTGTGTTACATCGTACAGTCCAGAAAGATCAAACGTGGAGTCTTACCTACGGTAAATAGAGCCGCGTCACACAGTGGTGCCTAACAGTGAGCTTTGGTGTGACGGTCTTGGGTGAGGTTTCAGCCGCCTGTTTATCTGAGTGTTCTAGGTCGTGACAGAAGCGTGTCTGCTCCAACTCCAGCTGGTGGTGGCGTCAGATGGGAGTATTTTAGTACTTTTAGTATTTTAGTAAGATAAGACTTTATTGATCTCACAGTGGAGAAATTCACGTTACGCCAGCTCTTAAAAAACACACAAGATGGGTGCGAGTGGAGGAAAATGTGCATCAAACAGCATGTGCAAGGATAAGCAATAATAATAATACTACTACTTGTAACAGTACAATGTAAGTCCCTTCAGCTGCTCTCTTGTTTGCACTCGGGGTCGCCACAGCAAATCCAAGGTGGATCTGCTTGTTGAATTGGCACAGGTTTTACACCGGATGCCCTTCCTGACGCAACTCCACATTACATGGAGAAATGTGGCAGGGGTGGGGTTTGAACCTGGAACCTTCGGCACTGAAACCAAGCGCAATAACCACTTGGCTAAAATAAGAAAATTAGGTAGAAATAGAATATGTATATACACACATACATATATATATACATACATCCACACACATACACACAAGAAGAAAAGTATCTGACCTTTTTATTTTTTTCAAAAACCATATGGATTTGAATCACGTGTGATTGCATCAGCCAAGCGTGCGCATGCGTGAGTTTTTTCATGCCTGTCGGTTGCGTCATTCCCCTGTGAGCAGGCTTTGTGTGAGCAGTGGTCCACCCCTCTCGTCGGATTTTTATTGCGAATAAATGTCTGAACGATTTGGAGCTTTGCTGCATCAAATTTTTTCCAGAAACTGTGAGAGACCTTCAGGTGGACACCATTCGTAAAATTCAGATGGCTTTCAGGGACGATTTTATGGGGATTACACAGATTAAGGAGTGATCCATCGGGTTTAAAGACCACCCACAGCGTCTGAGAGCGTGCCACGCTCTGAGCGCTGATCGACAGGCTCAAACCCCGCTGAAACAACCAGATCATTTCCAATGTGAAGGCTTTGTTGATCCGCGACGTCGTCTTACACAAAAATGGCAGGAGAGGTGGACATCAGTACTTTTTCAGCACATTCCACTGTTACAGGAGTTTTTTTCATGGAAAGAAAAGTGGAGGGATGCCCCACTGTGCCGTTCATGGCGCGGCACAAAACCACCTCCGTGTTGGTCTCACAGGATGGCTTTCAGATGGCTGTCAGTGGGTTCCAAATCCATATGGTTTTTGGAAAAAATAAAAAGGTCGGATACTTTTCTAACAGACCTCGTATGTGTGTGTGTGTGTGTCATATATATATATATATATAAAAACATGATTGGGATTGAAAAAGAGATAGAAGCATCTTATTTACAATATGTGAAATGGAGTTTAGATGTGATAAGGTGACATTAGTGCTGGGATTTGTAAACGAGTTGTTATTGCACGTGATATGTGGACATAATAATAATATTGCACGTGATATGTGGACATAATAATATTGCACATGATATAGACATATTAATAATATTGCACGTGATATGTGGACATAATAATAATATTGCACGTGATATGTGGACATAATAATATTGCACGTGATGCGTGGACATAATAATAATATTGCACGTGATGCGTGGACATAATAATAATATTGCACGTGATGCGTGGACATAATAATATTGCACGTGATTTGTGGACATAATAATATTGCACGTGATTTGTGGACATAATATTGCACGTGATTTGTGGACATAATATTGCACGTGATTTGTGGACATAATATTGCACGTGATTTGTGGACATATTAATATTGCACGTGATTTGTGGACATATTAATATTGCACGTGATTTGTGGACATAATATTGCACGTGATTTGTGGACATAACAATATTGCACGTGATTTGTGGACATAACAATATTGCACGTGATTTGTGGACATATTAATATTGCACGTGATTTGTGGACATATTAATATTGCACGTGATTTGTGGACATAATAATATTGCACGTGATTTGTGGACATATTATTGCATGTGGTTATTTCACAGTGTTATTGTACAGTCTGACAGCAGCGGTATCGTTCCTTAATGCACTGAAGGTGCCTCAGTCTGTCACTGAACGAGCTGCTCAGCTCCACTACAGTCCGGTGCAGAGGGTGAGAGGAGTTGTCCATGATGGATTTGAACTTGGTTAACACCCTCCTCTCAGCCACCTCCTCCAGAGAGTCCAGAGGACAGCCCAGGACAGAGCTGGACTTCCTGACCAGCTTGTTCAGTCTCTTTCTCTCCCGCTCTGTGCTGCCCGGGGCCCAACAAATGACATCACAGAGGAGAGCAGAGACTACAACAGAGTCATAGCAGGTCTTAAGCAGAGGCCTGCTCACTCCAAAGGACCTCAGTCTCCTCAGGAGGTGGAGGCGACTCTGGCCTTTTTTCTACAGGGTGTCAACACCCAGGTATTTGAAACTGTCCACAGTCTCTATGTTCTCCCCCTGGATGTTCACCGGTGGGTGAGGTGGTGGTTTCCTCCTGAAGTCGATCACCATCTCCTTCGTCTTACTGGTGTTAAGACACAAGTGGTTGTGCTCACACCAGTCCACGAAGTCTGTGATGACCGACCGGTACTCCAGCTCGTTCCCCTCAGACACACAACCCACAATGACGGAGTCATCAGAGAACTTCTGGAGGTGGCAGCTGTCTGTGTTGTAGGTGAAGTCCGAGGTGTAGAGGGTGAAGAGGAAAGGTGAGAGGACGGGGCCCGCTGCACCTTACCACCTCAGACTGACAGCCGCACAGCCGCACGTACTGCAGACGGTCAGTGAGGTAGTCGATGGGTCCTTTTGTACTGTTGTCTTCTGTAAAAATGAGAGCTCGTGACCTCATGTTACACTCATCCTACGTGAACACAAAGATCTGTGGACAATGAGTCTGTCTGTTGTTTCTGTCAAGCATGGAGGTGTTTAAAGACACATTTAGAAAACACACCGTCTCTCTCTGGATCACCTACTCTGAAACAGACAGAAAACTTTAAGCTACTCAAGAGAAAGTGACTGTGGAGACACAGAAAAACGATGGATAGATTTTACAAAGATAAGATTCTGAGGTTTTGTTTTTTATCGTCTGTCTTGAACAAACAGCAGAAGTAAAGCTCAGCACAGAGTGAGAACGGTCTTCAAAACACCCAAATTACATCTGGAGACAAAAACAGCCCAGACTGACTGTGTGTCCTGGAGTAGAGATTCTTCATCTGGATTCTCTTCTTTTTTGTGAGAGATAGTGCTGATTGCAGTGAGATATGACCTTTAACCTTCTACATCTTATGGTTTTTACTGCTGCCGGTGGTGTCATCTTTCTCATGCTCTTTCCTTCAGATGTCATTTCAAACGGCAACCGCCACCTTTGTTTTTAAAACCATCCCTCTATGTGGTGAGCCTGCACCCAGGGCAGCACAGGAACAAGCCCTAAGAACCAGATCCATAGAGGCAGAAGTCCACCACAGCCTACAGGACCCAAGCTGCAGGCTGTGCAGATGTGTCCCAGAGACAGTTCAGCACATAGTAGCAGGATGCAAGCTGGGACTGCGCACACTGAGAGACACATCCAAGTGTCAGGAATTATGTACAGGAACATCTGTGCTGCATATGGATTACAAGTCCCGATGGGAGACACCGCAGAAAGTGGTTGAGAACGACGGGGCTCAGGTCCTGTGGGACTTCAAATCCCAGACAGACAAGCAGCTGTTGGACAACCAACCAGACATAGTGGTGGTTGACAAGGGAAAGAAAACCGGAGTTGTGATCGATGTGTCAATTCCAGCTTGACATCAACATCAAAAAGAAGGAGCATGAGAAAATCAAGAAGAACCAAGGGCTGAAGGAGCAACTGGAACAGAAGTAGAAGGTAAAGTCCAAAGTGGTCCCAGTGGTAACAAGAGCATGAGGAGCTGTAACCCCAAACTGGAAGAGTGGCACCAGCAGGTTCCAGGAACAACATCACAGGTCTCTGTCCAGTGCAGTCCTAGGAACAGTTAAGAACCTGAGCCGAACCCTCAAACTCCCAGACCTCTGGTGGAGGAGCCGAGCCTCCCTATAGATTAGAGACACACAATATTAGATTTGGTATCTGTTCCAGAAACCGTCCTGTGCACCGGCAAAATTTCCTGTATATTTGTTTTGTATATTGTTCTGTAATTTGTGTTTGTAGCATGGCCCAAGCAGAGGGTCGCCCCTTTGAGTCTGGTCTGCTTGAGGCTTCTTCCTTAGAGGTAGTTTTTTGCTCTGGGGGTTAGTAAGGTTAGACCTTACTTGTGTGAAGCACCTTGAGGCAACTCTGTTGTGATTTGGTACTACAAGGGTAGGCTGAAAAGTTCTAAGGCTCACTATAATGCAGTTAATGCATTACTCCTTCATGGGGAGCCTTAGAACTTTTCAGCCTACCCTCGTATATCAATGAGTGAAAATGTAAATTTGGGGCTGGAACCCATCAGCTGTTTCTGGCAACAATGACGACACTCCTGACTCTGTGCTGCTCGCACAACACGGACAAAATTGTGAGAGAAAAAATAAGATGAATAAGATGCAGGTTACATTTCACAACTCCACTGTGATGTGATGATGTCTCTTGCATGGATTTTTTCAGTGGATTTTGGGTAATTTGGTTGAGGTTGAAGCTGAATCTGAAGCACCATAAACGATATGACGGCTCTTTTCTGGTGAACCTGGTGTAAAAACGATGCTTTTGAAGCTGCTTGTGTGTGATTAGTGGCATCAAACTTGAGTAAATGAGCAACTTTTGCGTCATTCATCAATATGGAACATGCACATGGCAAAAAAACATGATGTGACGGAGGAAATCTGAGCTCACAGTCACATTCCGTGGCCCAACATGAGACCAAATAAGTTCTTAAAGTCCATGCAAGAAGACATTGTTATTTTTGACCAGTGTTATGTACGGGAGGGTGTGTCACTACATTAGTAATGGCTTCACAGAGAGATAAAAGTAGAAGAGAAGCGTAACGAAGGTGAGGACTCACTGGCTGATGTTTGCGATGGTGTCCATCCAGCTGCGAATGCGAACCTTATTGCGCATATTTGGAGGGTTGCTGAACTCGTGCACCAAAGCGATGTGATACGGATAAGGACCCTGGAAAAGCTGGCGCTCCAAGGACACAGAGTCAACCTAAGGACAAAAGCACAGAGAGGACAGAGGGATGGAGAGGGACCACGTGTCCACCGTCAATAGATCGTCAACACTCAAGAGCTGACACAGAAACTTCATCACAGGCAGCTGCTGTGCACGAGTGAGTTCCCCTGGAAAGAAAAGATCTGAAAAACCAACGGAGACAAAGAGCCCCACCAGATGTCAATTGAAACAAAGGAGAGGATTATCAAACTCTTAAAAGAGGGTAAATCATCACGCAATGTTGCAAAAGATGGTGGTTGTTCACAGTCAGTTGTGTCTAAACTCTGGACCAAATACAAACAACATGGGAAGGTTGTTAAAGGCAAACATACTGGTAGACCAAGGAAGACATCAAAGCGTCAAGACAGAAAACGTAAAGCAATATGTCTCAAAAATCGAAAATGCACAACAAAACAAATGAGGAACGAATGGGAGGAAACTGGAGTCAACGTCTGTGACCGAACTGTAAGAAACCGCCTAAAAGAAATGGGATTTACATACAGAAAAGCTAAACGAAAGCCATCATTAACACCTAAACAGAAAAAAACAAGGTTACAATGGGCTAAGGAAAAGCAATCGTGGACTGCGGATGACTGGATGAAAGTCATATTCAGTGATGAATCTCGAATCTGCATTGGGCAAGGTGATGATGCTGGAACTTTTGTTTGGTGCCGTTCCAATGAGATTTATAAAGATGACTGCCTGAAGAGAACATGTAAATTTCCACAGTCATTGATGATATGGGGCTGCATGTCAGGTAAAGGCACTGGGAAGATGGCTGTCATTACATCATCAATAAATGCACAAGTTTACGTTGATATTTTGGACACTTTTCTTATCCCATCAATTGAAAGGATGTTTGGGGATGATGAAATCATTTTTCAAACAACTGAATGAACATCCTCCGAGGACGGTGATTCCATAATTTTTGCCAGGGGTTGTATACACACACACACACACACACATATATACACACACACACACACACACACACACACACACACACACACACACACACACACACACACACACACACACACACACACACACACACACATATATATACACACACACATATATATATACATATATATCAATCAATCAATCAATTTTATTTATATAGCGCCAAATCACAACAAACAGTTGCCCCAAGGCGCTTTATATTGTAAGGCAAGGCCATACAATAATTACAGAAAAACCCCAACGGTCAAAACGACCCCCTGTGAGCAAGCACTTGGCGACAGTGGGAAGGAAAAACTCCCTTTTAACAGGAAGAAGCCTCCAGCAGAACCAGGCTCAGGGAGGGGCAGTCTTCTGCTGGGACTGGTTGGGGCTGAGGGAGAGAACCAGGAAAAAGACATGCTGTGGAGGGGAGCAGAGATCGATTACTAATGATTAAATGCAGAGTGGTGCATACAGAGCAAAAAGAGAAAGAAACACTCAGTGCATCATGGGAACCCCCCAGCAGTCTACGTCTATAGCAGCATAACTAAGGGATGGTTCAGGGTCACCTGATCCAGCCCTAACTATAAGCTTTAGCAAAAAGGAAAGTTTTAAGCCTAATCTTAAAAGTAGAGAGGGTGTCTGTCTCCCTGATCTGAATTGGGAGCTGGTTCCACAGGAGAGGAGCCTGAAAGCTGAAGGCTCTGCCTCCCATTCTACTCTTACAAACCCTAGGAACTACAAGTAAGCCTGCAGTCTGAGAGCGAAGCGCTCTATTGGGGTGATATGGTACTATGAGGTCCCTAAGATAAGATGGGACCTGATTATTCAAAACCTTATAAGTAAGAAGAAGAATTTTAAATTCTATTCTAGAATTAACAGGAAGGATAACAGGACATACACACACACACACACACACACACATACATTATATATATATATATATATATATATATATATATATATATATATATATATACACGAGGGCTGTCAAAGTAATGGTCCTTTTTATTTTTATCAAAAACTATATGGATTTCATTCATATGTTTTTACGTCAGACATGCTTGAACCCTCGTGCGCATGCGTGAGTTTTTCCACGCCTGTCGGTGACGTCATTCGCCTGTGAGCACTCCTTGTGGGAGGAGTCATCCAGCCCCTCGTCGGAATTCCTTTGTCTGAGAAGTTGCTGAAAGACTGGCACTTTTGATCAAAATTTTTTCTAAACCTGTGAGACACATCGAAGTGGACACGGTTCGAAAAATTAAGCTGGTTTTCAGTGAAAATTTTAACGTCTGATGAGAGATTTTGCGGTGATTCTGTCGCTTTAAGGACTTTTCACGGTGCGAGACGTCGCTCAGCGCTCTCAGGCAGCGTCATCAGCCTGTTCAAGCTGAAAACCTCCACATTTCAGGCTCTATTGATCCAGGACGTCGTGAGAGAACAGAGAAGTTTCAGAAGAAGCCGGTTTCAGCATTTTATCCGGATATTCCACTGTTAAAGGAGATTTTTTTAATGAAAGACGTGTGGACGGATCCGCGCGTCGGGACGCAGCCGACGCGGTGCGGCGGCACAGGAAAAACACCTCCGTGTTGATAACCATTTGTAAAATCCTGGCGGCTTTTGATGGCTTTCAGTGGAGTGAGTATATAAGAAATTGTTTAACAGGCAGGACATGTTCCAACTTGTCCTTAAGGCTTTCAACAGAGGTGTTTTTCCTGTGGCGGAGCGTCGCGGCGGCTGCGAGCCGACGCGCGGACCCGTCCGCACGTCTTTCATTAAAAAAATCTCCTTTAACAGTGGAATATCCAGATAAAATGCTGAAACCGACTTCTTCTGAAACTTCTCTGTTCTCTCACGACGTCCTGGATCAATAGAGCCTAAAATGTGGAGGTTTTCAGCTTGAACAGGCTGATGACGCCGCCTGAGAGCGCTGCACGACGTCTCGCACCGTGGGAAGTCCTTAAAGCGACAGTATCACCTCAAAATCTCTCATCAGCTGTTAAAATTTTCACTGAAAACCAGCTTAATTTTTCGAACCGTGTCCACTTCGATGTGTCTCACAGGTTTAGAAAAAATTTTGATCAAACAAAGCGCCAGTCTCTCAGCAACTTCTCAGACAAAGGAATTCCGACGAGGGGCTGGACGACTCCTCCCACAAGGAGTGCTCACAGGCGAATGACGTCACCGACAGGCGTGGAAAAACTCACGCATGCGCACGAGGGTTCAAGCATGTCTGACGTAAAAACATATGAATGAAATCCATATAGTTTTTGAAAAAAATAAAAAGGACCTATACTTTATTGACAGACCTCGTATATATATATATATATATATATATATATATATATATATATATATATATACACACACACACACACACACATTTATATATTAGGGCTGGGCAACGTTAATGCGCTAACGTTGCGTTAATTATTGAGGTCGTTATCGCCGACAATTTTGTTCCTCCCCTTAACGCTGCGGTTTTCTTTTTTTTTTTAGCCTTTTATGACTGTTGCTTGTTGCCTTTTATTTTGAAAGCGTCAGTCGGGGGTGAGCTTATGCTGCTGCTTCCTGCTGATAGCTGAGTTCACACAGAAAACGACACGAGGATCGAGAACAGTACAAGCTATGCAATGCACAACAAAACAAAATGCAGAAAGACGCCGAACTTTTGAATGGACATTTTCAGTACAAAGTTCTACAGGATCAGGCCCGGATCCAGACCGGTTTCGACAGATGCAGCTGCATCGGTCAAATTTTTTTTTTACGCATCGTTCGTCATCGGTAAAAAAAAAAAAAAAAAAAATCTTGAATAATATCGAATAGCCGAACGTGTCCCCGCGGTGAACACAGCTTTTCGGTGGGTTTCATGTCAACCTATAGTCCGTAAATGATACAGATTTTTCCGAGTTTCAGAGACATACGGACGTACAAATAAAGTCGGATATTCAGGGTTTGGTCTGTAATAAACTATTTCTGCAGCGCGGCTCCACTTTGAAACCATGAACCATTGAAGCAATGCTTCGATCCAGTAGCTCGTTGGTTCTTTGATTCACTGCTCTTCAGAAACGGCAAGCCGCTTCTTAACCCCTCGCAAAGCCATTCAAATATCGTCAGGCACTTTTGTGTGGATTAAAGTCACTAACTGGGACTCTTGTCTTGTTGCTGTAAAGAAACGAGAATCGTCCTTCATTCCGTTCACACAGCTCGAAACGCTGCACGGCTGAGACAGTGTCCGGTCGGAATTAATAACTTCAAAATGAATCGCCGCTTTAAATAAAATGACACCTCTTTCCAAATGTAATACAGACAAGAAACTACAATCGACTAAAACGTTTTTTTTTCATCCCAAAATGAAACGTGCTGTGTTTTCTTTTCAAATTCCATCCTGAAGTGAAGCACAGCAGCTGTAAGCTCAGCTCAGATATATGGAAACACATTCATGCCAATAATGTCTGAAAGGAAATGCTTTTGACAAAAACTACAGATTTTGTTTATTCCTATTTATGTCCAGAGATCAAGGATTCACCATGTAGAGTTCATTATGTAGAAAGTTTAAGGATCCAGTGACCAAATTCATATTTATTTACTTTAAGACTCAATAAAATGTTCAATTTCAATTCAATTTAATCGGCTTATAAAGTGCCAAATCACAACAAAATGTAAATATACTAAAACAAATACATCACAATTGTACACATATCAAATTGTGGTATGTGTACAATTGTGACGTATTTCTTTTAGTACATTTAGTCATGGACATGAATATTGTTATTTTGATATGAAACAGGATAACAAATGACCTACAAGTGATTTTATATTTGATTTCATTAGTGTGTTTCAGCTGAAATTTACATTTTCAAATTTATGCAATGTTCATTTACATTTTCAAATAAAACTGTGCTTTTAAGCGGCTTTTGAATTCATTTTTGGGTTTCACATATACCATGCGATTAATCATGATTAATCACAGAAAGTCATTGAGTTAATGCGATTAAGATTTTTTATGTTTGCCCACCCCTAAATATATATATATATATATATATACATATATATATATATATATATATATGTATATGTGTGTGTGTTTATATATATATAAAAAACAAGTGAACGCCTGAATATCGTAGTCAGAGCACAAATGAAGCTGTTTGCTTCAGCAGCGGAGGGGAAGTTAATATCCACAAAAAAAAAAAAAAAGAAAAAAAAGAACGGGTTCACCTCCTCTGCTCACTTCAGAGCTCTGCAGTGGAGCTGAGCAGCGGCTCTCCTCCGAGCTGACCAACTTGCTAACAGATGCTCCGTTCATTAGCTGGTTAGCTTTCAATCTGTGTGTTTTTTCAGATGCTGTTCAGATATTTATGGAGTACATTCATCTGGCCTCCCCCCAGGGCAGGCCAGTGCAAAGTTAGAATTTTATTTATTCATTTGTTTTTAACAGTTTTTGAGAGACTCTGTCAAATGTGTGATAACATTGTGATCTGTAGCATTCTGGGGGTGGGGGGGGGGGGGGGGGGGGTCTGGCGTGATTCAAGGCCTATGACATTTTTTCGTGTGTGTATCTAAACAGGTTTTAAGAAATATTCATCACAGTGAAGAAACAGCAGTTTGTCAGTATGCAGGCAGCCTTTTAATAAATCTTACACTAGAGAAAAAAAAAATTTCCACCCGTTCTTCTGCAATAAACTGATGAGAAATGCTAATTTGATGTTTTGGGGGGCCGGGGCCAGTGATGGGGTGGCAGTGTTTAGAATTATTCAATTGCAATGTCATTCCTTGCATTTATCTAACATCTTCATATTGATTCAAATACAGAATATTTTATCAGACAGATGTTTTGAAGTAAATTGGATGGTGTGAAAATGGCCCGCCTCTACTGCGGTATTGTATCACTTCCTGTTCCAGAGCACAGCGGTGTTTTTCTGTATCTGTTAGCTGTTTAATCTGCGCAGTTAGATTGATCTAGTTATCTAGATTACGATTTGTTTCCCAGTGTAATCTTTACGTGCCTTAACTAAAGCACTCCCTCTGCTGAATCACCTCTAAATTATTTACACATTATTCACTTTGTGTGTTTTTAGGAATCCGCTAGCTTAGCGCAGCTACTAGCTCTTAGCCGGTTTAGCATGGCGGCTTCTCCTGTCTCTCCCGCACTTTTCTGCTCTGGGTGTGAAATGTTTAGTTATTCCTCGGCCTCCTTTAGCAGTAATGGTACTTGTAATAAGTGTAGCTTATTCGTAGCTTTGGAGGCCAGGCTGGGCGAATTGGAGACTCGGCTCCGCACCGTGGAAAATTCTACAGCTAGCCAGGCCCCTGTAGTCGGTGCGGACCAAGGTAGCTTAGCCGCCGTTAGTTCACCTCCGGCAGATCCCGAGCTGCCGGGAAAGCAGGCCGACTGGGTGACTGAGAGGAGGAAGTGTAGTCCTAAACAGAAGCCCCCTGTACACCACCAACCCATTCACATCTCTAACCGTTCCCCACTCGGCGACACACCCGCCGAGGATCAAACTCTGGTTATTGGCGACTCTGTTTTGAGAAATGTGAAGTTAGCGACACCAGCAACCATAGTCAATTGTCTTCCGGGGGCCAGAGCAGGCGACATTGAAGGAAATTTGAAACTGCTGGCTAAGGCTAAGCGTAAATTTGGTAAGATTGTAATTCACGTCGGCAGTAATGACACCCGGTTACGCCAATCGGAGGTCACTAAAATTAACATTGAATCGGTGTATAACTTTGCAAAAACAATGTCGGACTCTGTAGTTTTCTCTGGGCCCCTCCCCAATCGGACCGGGAGTGACATGTTTAGCCGCATGTTCTCCTTGAATTGCTGGCTGTCTGAGTGGTGTCCAAAAAATGAGGTGGGCTTCATAGATAATTGGCAAAGCTTCTGCGGAAAACCTGGTCTTGTTAGGAGAGACGGCATCCATCCCACTTTGGATGGAGCAGCTCTCATTTCTAGAAATCTGGCCAATTTTCTTAAATCCTCCAAACCGTGACTATCCAGGGTTGGGACCAGGAAGCAGAGTTGTAGTCTTACACACCTCTCTGCAGCTTCTCTCCCCCTGCCATCCCCTCATTACCCCATACCCGTAGAGACGGTGCCTGCTCCCAGACCACCAATAACCAGTAAAAATCTATTTAAGCATAAAAATTCAAAAAGAAAAAATAATATAGCACC
The DNA here is from genome assembly GCF_902500255.1 of Thalassophryne amazonica. Lineage (NCBI taxonomy): Eukaryota > Metazoa > Chordata > Actinopteri > Batrachoidiformes > Batrachoididae > Thalassophryne > Thalassophryne amazonica. The sequence goes on from NC_047113.1 coordinate 108,785,294, forward strand.
TTCAACTGCACCACAGACTAAAACAGTTAAATGTGGTCTATTAAACATTAGGTCTCTCTCTTCTAAGTCCCTGTTAGTAAATGAGATAATAATTGATCAACATATTGATTTATTCTGCCTTACAGAAACCTGGTTACAGCAGGATGAATATGTTAGTTTAAATGAGTCAACACCCCCGAGTCACACTAACTGCCAGAATGCTCATAGCACGGGCCGAGGCGGAGGATTAGCAGCAATCTTCCACTCCAGCTTATTAATTAATCAAAAACCCAGACAGAGCTTTAATTCATTTGAAAGCTTGACTCTTAGTCTTGTCCATCCAAATTGGAAGTCCCAAAAACCAGTTTTATTTGTTGTTATCTATCGTCCACCTGGTTGTTACTGTGAGTTTCTCTGTGAATTTTCAGACCTTTTGTCTGACTTAGTGCTTAGCTCAGATAAGATAATTATAGTGGGCGATTTTAACATCCACACAGATGCTGAGAATGACAGCCTCAACACTGCATTTAATCTATTATTAGACTCAGTTGGCTTCGCTCAAAATGTAAATGAGTCCACCCACCACTTTAATCATATCTTAGATCTTGTTCTGACTTATGGTATGGAAATTGAAGACTTAACAGTATTCCCTGAAAACTCCCTTCTGTCTGATCATTTCTTAATAACATTTACATTTACTCTGATGGACTACGCAGCAGTGGGGAATAAGTTTCATTACACTAGAAGTCTTTCAGAAAGCGCTGTAACTAGGTTTAAGGATATGATTCCTTCTTTATGTTCTCTAATGCCATATACCAACACAGTGCAGAGTAGCTACCTAAACTCTGTGAGTGAGATAGAGTATCTCGTCAATAGTTTTATATCCTCATTGAAGACAACTTTGGATGCTGTAGCTCCTCTGAAAAAGAGAGCTTTAAATCAGAAGTGCCTGACTCCGTGGTATAACTCACAAACTCGCAGCTTAAAGCAGATAACCCGTATGTTGGAGAGGAAATGGCGTCTCACTAATTTAGAAGATCTTCACTTAGCCTGGAAAAAGAGTCTGTTGCTCTATAAAAAAGCCCTCCGTAAAGCTACGACATCTTACTACTCATCACTAATTGAAGAAAATAAGAACAACCCCAGGTTTCTTTTCAGCACTGTAGCCAGGCTGACAAAGAGTCAGAGCTCTATTGAGCCGAGTATTCCTTTAACTAGTGATGACTTCATGACTTTCTTTGCTAATAAAATTTTAACTATTTGAGAAAATATTACTCATAACCATCCCAAAGACATATCGTTCTCTTTGGCTGGTTTCAGTAATGCTGGTATTTGGTTAGACTCTTTCTCTCCGATTGTTCTGTCTGAGTTATTTTCATTAGTCACTTCCTCCAAACCATCAACATGTCTATTAGATCCCATTCCTACCAGGCTGCTCAAGGAAGCCGTACCATTAATTAATGCTTCGATCTTAAATATGATCAATCTATCTTTATTAGTTGGCTATGTACCACAGGCCTTTAAGGTGGCAGTAATTAAACCATTACTTAAAAAGCCATCACTTGACCCAGCTATCTTAGCTAATTATAGGCCAATCTCCAACCTTCCTTTTCTCTCAAAAATTCTTGAAAGGATAGTTGTAAAACAGCTAACTGATCATCTGCAGAGGAATGGTCTATTTGAAGAGTTTCAGTCAGGTTTTAGAATTCATAATAGTACAGAAACAGCATTAGTGAAGGTTACAAATGATCTTCTTATGGCCTCAGACAGTGGACTCATCTCTGTGCTTGTTCTGTTAGACCTCAGTGCTGCTTTTGATACTGTTGACCATAAAATTTTATTACAGAGATTAGAGCATGCCATAGGTATTAAAGGCACTGCGCTGCGGTGGTTTGAATCATATTTATCTAATAGATTACAATTTGTTCATGTAAATGGGGAATCTTCTTCACAGACTAAGGTTAATTATGGAGTTCCACAAGGTTCTGTGCTAGGACCAATTTTATTCACTTTATACATGCTTCCCTTAGGCAGTATTATTAGACTGCATTGCTTAAATTTTCATTGTTACGCAGATGATACCCAGCTTTATCTATCCATGAAACCAGAGGACACACACCAATTAGTTAAACTGCAGGATTGTCTTACAGACATAAAGACATGGATGACCTCTAATTTCCTGCTTTTAAACTCAGAATAAACTGAAGTTATTGTACTTGGCCCCACAAATCTTAGAAACATGGTGTCTAACCAGGTCCTTACTCTAGATGGCATTACCCTGACCTCTAGTAATACTGTGAGAAATCTTGGAGTCATTTTTGACCAGGATATGTCATTCAATGCGCATATTAAGCAAATATGTAGGACTGCTTTTTTGCATTTGCGCAATATCTCTAAAATTAGAAAGGTCTTGTCTCAGAGTGATGCTGAAAAACTAATTCATGCATTTATTTCCTCTAGGCTGGACTATTGTAATTCATTATTATCAGGTTGTCCTAAAAGTTCCCTGAAAAGCCTTCAGTTAATTCAAAATGCTGCAGCTAGAGTACTGACGGGGACTAGAAGGAGAGAGCATATCTCACCCATATTGGCCTCTCTTCAATGGCTTCCTGTTAATTCTAGAATAGAATTTAAAATTCTTCTTCTTACTTATAAGGTTTTGAATAATCAGGTCCCATCTTATCTTAGGGACCTCATAGTACCATATCACCCCAATAGAGCGCTTCGCTCTGACTGCAGGCTTACTTGTAGTTCCTAGGGTTTGTAAGAGTAGAATGGGAGGCAGAGCCTTCAGCTTTCAGGCTCCTCTCCTGTGGAACCAGCTCCCAATTCAGATCAGGGAGACAGACACCCTCTCTACTTTTAAGATTAGGCTTAAAACTTTCCTTTTTGCTAAAGCTTATAGTTAGGGCTGGATCAGGTGACCCTGAACCATCCCTTAGTTATGCTGCTATAGACTTAGACTGCTGGGGGGTTCCCATGATGCACTGTTTCTTTCTCTTTTTGCTCTGTATGTACCACTCTGCATTTAATCATTAGTGATCGATCTCTGCTCCCCTCCACAGCATGTCTTTTTCCTGGTTCTCTCCCTCAGCCCCAACCAGTCCCAGCAGAAGACTGCCCCTCCCTGAGCCTGGTTCTGCTGGAGGTTTCTTCCTGTTAAAAGGGAGTTTTTCCTTCCCACTGTCGCCAAGTGCTTGCTCACAGGGGGTCGTTTTGACCGTTGGGGTTTTTCTGTAATTATTGTATGGCCTTGTCTTACAATATAAAGCGCCTTGGGGCAACTGTTTGTTGTGATTTGGCGCTATATAAATAAAATTGATTGATTGAAAATACCATTTCTGAGATGGGGGGCTCAGGATGACTGCAGGGACAGGAGATTATTTTTCTACATGTCATGTCAAGAGTTGATCAGGGCAGCCTGGAGGGCCCTCAGGATGATCCAAGGGCAGTGAGACGTGTGTCAAAGACTTTCAGTCAGAGGTGGATTAGAGAAAAATGATCAGACTGTTTTTACAAGCAATAAATGTCCACTTTGGTCCTTCTGGGGGGGCCGAGGGGGATTCAACTCACTTCTATGACCAGACAGACCCCCAAGGAATGTCTTTGAGAAACCTCAGAAAAATTCACAAACAGTTTTGTAGAAAATGTCTGGACAGTGCGGCATGTCAGTGAGGAGGAGAGCTGTGCAGTCACGCATGCACAATGTGACCCTGCTGGACACCACGCACATTACCGCGGTGTGCAGACGGCGTCCGGGCTCACGCACAGTCTGCCCTACATACTGCCCTGTGTGAGGAAACAGAGGAGAGGACTCGCCTGGTGCATAGGACGCATGTAGATGATGCGGTTCCTCTCAGCTGGAATTCGCAAAATCTGATCCAGGACCTGATGCATGTCCAACTTCTTACACTGGGCGTAGTCGAACCTGTTGACGATGGGGGCACTTTCTATCTGGAGCTGCTTCAGCACTCGGCATCGAGTGGCTGCAGACAGAGAGAGAGGGAGAGAAATGAAGAGGAACAACCACACACACACACACACACACACACACACACACACACACACACACACACACACACACACACACACACACACACACACTCTAAAGCATGACATGTGTTTCTAAAACACAAAGACACAACATTGTTACGTCCACTCGTTTACTGACTGGACGGTGATGACTGCTGGGGGCAGGGTTTGGACCTGACTGACATCAGACTGTTTTCAGTCACCCGCCTTTAACCGCTGCCTCCGATGAAAGCAGACAGCGTTTTCAGTTACCCGTTAGAGTAAAACATGCTCAGCACGTGACCTTAAACACCCCACCATGACAAAAAGAGTTGGTTTATATCTTCTGTGAGGTAAAAGTGCACAATGGTCCAGACTTTGATGTGGACACCACAAAACTGTTAGTCTGAACCAGACAGAGAACACCAAAGACCGCCAGGAGCCCAGAGTGCCAGAGACTAATGGAACCAGAAGGTCAGACCAGCCAGCATCTAACATACTTTTGTTTGACTATGGAATTTTTTTTAATGCTACTGTGACAACGTCCCTAAAATCAGCCTGGTACAGGACACACTCCAGGACACAGAGGTCCTTCAGCTGGGGCATTGTGAGTGGGTAATGGTGATTTGTTCCTTAAATTAACCTGTTAAATTTACACCAAAGGTCTTATGCCTTTAGATTTTTCTCTAAAGGGTTTAGAGCACCCAAGACCAAACCCGTGTTAGTCTCAGGACTCGTCAGCCCACCTAGTCACCGGTCCACAGATGACAAAATCAGATACACCTTTACTGTGATGGATTTGGACACCCTGTGATACTCTGATTGTATAAGAGAGACCTAAGGGAGGGCAGCACACCGGCGTCATACGGGTGACAATACCATCAACACCGTGACAAACAGGCCAACAATCCACCAGGCCAGACATATTTACTTCATTTAACTGACAAAATCCTGACCTGAGATTTGTATTTTCCTGCCAACAGTCTAAATCAAAGACATTTGGTCTTTTTTCTGGTAAACTGCATTTGTTAATATTCATTTGTTCTTGGATGTCAGGACCACGACACATTCCAAAACAAAGTGGGAGCTCTGAAGCATTCATCACTTTGTGATGCTGCCATTCCTTCTGTCCACACTGAAGACCTTTTGGCACTGAAGCCATGACGTGTTTCAGGTGGTATTTTGTCCTATTTGTCCTGTAAACACGTCTGAAGGTAAGCAAATTAGTTGTTACTAATTTGTTGCTGTTCTACTCAATAATAATCTGAAAGGATCCCCAAAGCCATCACATACTGTAAATAATAACACATTTTACTGACAGTGCCCTCTTCATCAGTGATCTCAAAGGGCTACAGCTTAAAAAGATCAAATAAGAGCACAAAACAAGACAAGCAGTCATATTTTAAATGGAACATCTAAAAGTAGGGACCATAGGTTTTGTTAAAAAGAAATGTCTTTAGACTCCTTTTATTGATTGATTGTGGTGCCCTCGGCGTGTCAGGGAGGGCGTTCCACAGGCGCGGGGCAGCAGCACACAAGGCCCCATCAAAATGAGCAAATATTTGCACAAAAACAAAGTTTATCAGTTTGAACATTAAATATCTTGTCTTTGTGGTGTATTCAATTGAATATAGGTTGAAGAGGATTTGAAAATCATTGTATTCTGTTTTTATTTACAGTTCACACAACGTCCCAACTTCAATGGAATTGGGGTTGTAGTTTTTGTTTCTTCTTGTGCAGCGCTGCAGGTGTGCGCTCTGAATTCTGTTAAAGTTTATCATTCTTCCTGTGACTGTGGAGCTGTAGCTGGTGTCCATGAGATGGACGTGGACTGGAGGCACGCTGCAGTAACTGTGACCTTTGACCACAAACCTGTCTGGAGTGCGTATAGCCGGCACACATGTAGAGCAGGTTTGTGACACGTCAGAGTTTCTGAGAGAAAACTCTTTTTCCAGAGAATATTCCAGACATCCTCATCCCCACAGGACTAAGAGAACTGAACCGTCTGGATAATTTTAGAGATGGCAAAAAAAAAGAAACAAAAAAATACCGGCCTCTTTACAGACAAGTGAACCCATGTTGAGAAAAAAGGACTGATGTGGTGCATTCAGACGGCACAAAAATCACTGAAGAGCTCCATGATAATGACAGGCCTTAAAGAGTTCAGGTGATCGCAGCACTCTGCAGAACAGCACCGGACGTGGCGCACTCTGCTCTGACCAAACAACCTAAAGGCCTGGTCACACCGTGAACATTAGCCAGCGTACGCGACGGCCCCGTTTCCACCCAGTGGTTCGGTCGGCATTGCACGGTGTGGTGTGGGTCAGAAACAGAGTAATTTAACATTATTTTATTTTGTCTTGGTGGATCATTTTCCTTGCGAGCGGAGTGCTGATAAGTCGACTGATGGCTGTGGTAAACGCCGCTGTGAATGAATCAATCAGAGCGCGACAGCAGCATCCTCTGAGAAACGCACCTGGTGCAGAAAAAACACAGAGGGACTTGCTTTAAAATGCTACGTTTCAGACACAATAAGGAACTAAAGTATTTTCAGACGTCATTTTCCAAAATCAGGAGCTTTATGTGGATACGTGTTCATCAGAGTGTGATGGTGAATCAGACTGAAATGAACAGGTCAGACTTTATATTTACTCCGTGTGTGAATGAAACAGTCCGTCCTCATGAGGACACAGCTTTCAGCCAATCAGTGGACAGCATGGACGGACGTATTTACAGTTATGAGTAAATTACAAGAAACGTGTGTCAGCAATCACATAACTTACCTAAAACTTATGTCCAGCATATGCGGGACGTACGGGTCACACACTGGCAACTGTTGAATATTTTCAGTATGTCCAAAATTTTTCAAGGAGCTCAGTGTATCAGGACAAACATCAGCGAGCTTCAACGTGCTCTTAACTTATACAAAACTTACCCATAAGTTGTTAGATGTTTTTAATACGGTGTGCATACCAAAGGCCAAGGTGTGACCGGGCCTTCAGGCTAACAGGCTAACCTTGTTGGGGACTTTGATGGAAGCATATTATTGTTTTTATGACAGGAGGCTTCAGTGAGAGTATTAAAACTTCTGGCTCAGTAGCTGTGGAGTAACAGTGGAAGTAACGTCACCACAGATGCAGATACCTGCTAACGTACAAATTAAAGAACCCAAAAACGCCACTGGACAGAAACATTGGACGGACAGACGTCTGAGGCGGTCACTCAGGATAATTAATTCCTTAACCCCACAGAAAGCCACACTATCGCAGGTATTTGTAAGAAAATGCTGATAAAGGACAGACGTGGGTGTCCCTCAAGAGCTTGCGGCCTCTGCCAGCGGCGCACCGGGCACCGCTCACAGGCCACCGATGCCTGCTGTGGGGACAGAATACGGTGCTGTGATTGGCTGAACTCCTCCCTCACTGGCACAGATGGAGCTGGTTCATAATTTGAGCTTCTTTTTTTTTTTTTTTAACATACTAGCAGCGTACTTTGATGTCAAAATGTGTGCGTGGTACAAACAACATGTTCAAGCTAGCAGGTCTGCTCAGAAAGCGTAAGGGGAGTCTAAACGGGTTTGGGTCAATACGCTGCTCCTGACACACACACTGGAGTGACTTAATTCCACACACAGAGTGTGGAACTGCTTTGGGAACGAGCGTTTGCCAGTCAACTGGCGCAGAGAATTCCAGTCAGTCTGTTGTGGAATGTTGAGGTCCCAACAGAGTAACCTCAGATGTTGCACTGAACTCTAAATTAGTCATTTGCTGAGAGGCTAAAGATCATCACAGGAAGCAGAAAACATCACCACTGAGCACAGAAGACACGTTAGTGCGTTACCGTGAATAAACATCATCTTGGGGCAGTCTCTGAGCACCAGGTCAGTGATCCCACAGTTGGTCAAAGTGATCCCCACCAAGTTCTTACTCTTCAGAGACAGAACCTGCGCACACACACACACACACACACACACACACACACACACACACACACACACACACACACACACACACACACACACACACACACACACACACATCAATAAAACCAACAAACGATTAACACAAGCAACTACAGGATTTTCTGGAGTACAAGTCGCATTTTCTTTACTAGCTCGGGAGGTCCTGAAACTTACAAATCAGAGGCGACTTATACTAATAAAATCATGCCATTTGTTATTTCTAATGATAATTACAGTACATATTTATACAGGGCTTCCACATGAACCAAGGACTACATGAAATAATAAAAGCCAAGAAGAAGAACTGGGCCTGTGTCCGTGAAGCCTCTCAAAGAGCTCCTAACAGAGCCTAAAAATTCCTGACAAGGAATCTCAGCCTGAGAGTGATCCAGTAGGTGTCTGAGAGCAAGTCTGAGCAAGGAGGGGACAGAAACTCCTGTCTCTGTGAGGAGGCGGGGTTTACCCCGTTGCTAGTTATGACACAGTCCTCTAAGAGCTGTGATTGGTTGTCATGGAAAGGTGAGGAGAAATAAAAAACAAACGCGCTCCGCCCTCCTCGTCGTGAATGGACAGTGAAATAAACCAATTATATAACCTGAACTGCATTACAACGAGTAATCGTGAGGATAACTTTGTTATGATGATGGAACCCAGTAAAATTAAATGAATTAATACACAGCTTGAAAATGTTTGAACAAACCTCATTCACATGCAGATTATCTACATATTTAAAGAATTTATTTAGTAAGTTCTTGGCAGTACATAATATAATTGTAACTATGTTAAAAAATACATGCATGACACAAGAAAGTGAAAACACTTATTTCCAATGTGGTCCATTTAAAAATCAAATGACAAAATAAGAGTAAAAATAAAAGAAAATAACTATTAACAATACCACTAATAATAATGTTAAAAATAATGATAATATTAATAGTGTGTCTATGATAACAAGAACCTAAACTATTTTTAAATATATTAATAAATTACATAATTACATAAATAAATTAAGTTAAAATAATTTCGTAGATGAAGTGGGTAGTGTGTTACTGACTCTCTGTCATCCTACATACAGAGAATGTCTCTGCTTCCTCTCTGTCTTTTCTGAGACAGGCTTCTTAAAAGTCCTCCTCCCTCCTCTTACCAGTTTGGCACCTGAGGAGCTCTCTTAAGGTCTAAGGTACTTTGTGGACAACTTTCATCTTACCAAGGGAAAAGAATTTGAGGAATTCTAAGATTTTTCTTAGAATAATGTCACTAGGAGCTATTTTTGCCCATAGGCTGCTTCATGGATACAGGCCCAGGTACACAACAAAAAGCCTAAATTAATGAGTAAATACAGAAAAAAAGGTGCAACTTTTCAGGACTGCACAGACTGCCCCAAATTAAGCTCACAAAAAAAAAAAACAAAGAAAGAAAGAATGTCAGAGAGAGCTTAGGAGGGAAACAGTTCCTCCTCCGGAGAAGATGACCTGTGCCAATCCCAAGCACACTGACATGCTGCTTATACATAATTCCACATGTGACTTCCACTGTCAATAAGAGAAAAATCACATTCCACGAGTCACTTCTGTAAGGTTAATGCTTTCTCTCGACAGCAGTTGAGCATAAAAGGCCCCTATGCTGTGGTGTGGGCCCCCTATGCCGTGATGTGGACCCCCTATGCCGTGATGTGCATCCCTATGCCGTGATGTGCATCCCTATGCTGTGATGTGGGCTCCTATGTTGCGATTTGGGCCTCTACTTGGGACTTTTATGTTGGTCCCCCCCCTTTTCCCAGTTCACTCGCCTGGCATAAATGTTTTATTATCACTATTAAAAGCTCACCCTGCATCCCACAATCAAGTAGTATGTCTCTTTTTTCAGGACAACCTGTACTTTCAGAATATATATGCTATAGTGATGTTTTATAAGTACAATAAAGGTTTTACAATCAGAAATAAGAAAGGAAAAAATAAAGCACAAAATAATTTTCACACACATGTATTCAAAACACACACCAAACTATAATAACTATTTTGACACTTTATAAAGGTAGTTTGGGATCTTGTACAAAAGAATGTACAAATAAATGTTCCAACAATAAACACAAATGCACATTTTGAACTATATATACAAAATGGTCTATGCATTTTATTTGTCTTCATGCCACACCTCAAAGCAATTTCTGTCTGCTATTACACAAAGGCCCACATTACAAACTTTGCACTTCCATGGAGCTGACTGTTCTTTTTGGAATGCGTTCCTGCACTGAACATAACCTCTTCTCACACTTTGAGGGACCCCCCCCCTTCCATTCATATGCGTAAATGTGCTTTACGTGTCAACTGCTGGAGCGAGAGACCTTGCCATAGGCTTATTCAATAAAGCTTGGGTCCCACCGAATAATAAGCCATGAATAATGAGCCACGCATGGGTGTGTCAGTGATTATTCGAAGAATGACCCACGTTTTCATCTATCACGTATTTGCTATGAAGGTGCCTCTATGTGCCTCTCTGTACCCTGCATGTGTCACGTAGCAGCCTCTAATGAACCACGACCGACCGGTCATTAGAGCCTCGAATGGCTCGCATCAGCCACACTAAGCCATGTAGTGCCATGATAATGCAATGTTGGCGCACGTTTAGGCATGATAGGTTTGGTCCAAACCTCCAGCCCTCCCACACCTGGTCCCTTTAAAGTGTGAGTTTTCAATTCACAGATTCACAGCAGCATTTAAAGATGTCACATTTTTTAAATGCAGTCCAAAACTAGATGCTCCAGTACAGACCCACAGTTGTGCACTGTGCACCAGGGTGTTGTCCACCTGTAATGCACCAGACCAGCTAGAACCGAACCACGGGTTCCTGGACAGTCGCCTCTGTGCTCGCTGGCTCCGCGGCTTGCTGGCTTTATTTTTTCCCTGGCTTTAAACACACACCGTGATCTCACTTTTAACTTTATGTTTGTCCATTTATTTCTGCAAAATCACTCTGTTGCGTGCGTGCTGCTGTTCTCCATTCCTGGAAAGCCTCTGTGCTCCTTCTCACTGGCTTCCTTTCCATCCGTGGCTTGTTGGCTTTATTTTTTTCCCTGGTTTTAAACACAGTCATTTTCACATCGTGATCCCACTTTTAACTTTGTGTTCGTCCATTTATTTCTGCAAAAGCACTCTTTTGCGCGCAGTGCCGTTCTGCATACACAATGAGGTGGCTGCTTTAATTACATACTATATATATATATATTTCTTCCGCATCTTACAAGTCAGCGTGATAGAACTTGAACTTTGTGTTATGGCTTCAAAATCGGTCTTTTGCGTGCTCTCCTGTGTTGCTACACAGCTCTGCGCTGCTTTTAGCGGCTTCACTGGAGTTATTTCTTCCACTGCTTTAAACACACATCCACTTTCACGCAGTCATCCAAATTTTAACTTTGCGTTCATTCATTACTGACGGAAAAATCACTCTTTTGTGAGCTGGCATTCTGCCTAAATGCTCTGTTGAAGTGTGATGATGAGTCTGGTCTCCTAACAAACCTGGTCTTGTTAGGAGAGACGGCATCCATCCCACTTTGGATGGAGCAGCTCTCATTTCTAGAAATCTGGACAATTTTCTTAAATCCTCCAAACCGTGACTATCCAGGGTTGGGACCAGGAAGCAGAGTTGTAGTCTTACACACCTCTCTGCAGCTTCTCTCCCCCTGCCATCGCCTCATTACCCCATCCCCGTAGAGACGGTGCCTGCTCCCAGACCACCACCAACCAGTAAAAATCTATTTAAGCATAAAAATTCAAAAAGAAAAATAATATAGCACCTTCAACTGCACCACAGACTAAAACAGTTAAATGTGGTCTATCAAACATTAGGTCTCTCTCTTCTAAGTCCCTGTTAGTAAATGATATAATAACTGATCAACATATTGATTTATTCTGCCTTACAGAAACCTGGTTACAGCAGGATGAATATGTTAGTTTAAATGAGTCAACACCCCCGAGTCACACTAACTGCCAGAATGCTCGTAGCACGGGCCGAGGCAGAGGATTAGCAGCAATCTTCCACTCCAGCTTATTAATTATTCAAAAACCCAGACAGAGCTTTAATTCATTTGAAAGCTTGTCTCTTAGTCTTGTCCATCCAAATTGGAAGTCCCAAAAACCAGTTTTATTTGTTGTTATCTATCGTCCTCCTGGTCGTTACTGTGAGTTTCTCTGTGAATTTTCGGACCTTTTGTCTGACTTAGTGCTTAGCTCAGATAAGATAATTATAGTGGGCGATTTTAACATCCATACAGATGCTGAGAATAACAGCCTCAACACTGCATTTAATCTATTGTTAGACTCGATTGGCTTTGCTCAAAATGTAAATGAGTCCACCCACCACTTTAATCATACCTTAGATCTTGTTCTGACTTATGGTATGGAAATTGAAGACTTAACAGTATTCCTTGAAAACCCCCTTCTGTCTGATCATTTCTTAATAACATTTACATTTACTCTGATGGACTACCCAGTAGTGGGGAATAAGTTTCATTACAGTAGAAGTCTTTCAGAAAGCGCTGTAACTAGGTTTAAGGATATGATTCCTTCTTTATGTTCTCCAATGCCATATACCAACACAGGGCAGAGTAGCTACCTAAACTCTGTGAGTGAGATAGATTATCTCGTCAATAGTTTTATATCCTCATTGAGGACAACTTTGGATGCTGTAGCTCCTCTGAAAAAGAGAGCCTTAAATCATAAGTGCCTGACTCCGTGGTATAACTCACAATCTCGCAGCTTAAAGCAGATAACCCGTATGTTGGAGAGGAAATGGCATCTCACTAATTTAGAAGATCTTCACTTAGCCTGGAAAAAGAGTCTGTTGCTCTATAAAAAAGCCCTCTGTAAAGCTAGGACATCTTACTACTCATCACTAATTGAAAAAAATAAGAACAACCCCAGGTTTTTTTTCAGCACTGTAGCCAGGCTGACAAAGAGTCAGAGCTCTATTGAGCCGAGTATTCCTTTAACTTTAACTAGTAATGACTTCATGACTTTCATTGCTAATAAAATTTTAACTATTAGAGAAAAAATTACTCATAACCATCCCAAAGACATATCGTTCTCTTTGGCTGCTTTCAGTGATGCCGGTATTTGGTTAGACTCTTTCTCTCCGATTGTTCTGTCTGAGTTATTTTCATTAGTTACTTCCTCCAAACCATCAACATGTCTATTAGACCCCATTCCTACCAGGCTGCTCAAGGAAGCCCTACCATTAATTAATGCTTCGATCTTAAATATGATCAATCTGTCTTTATTAGTTTGAAAGTCCATGGAGTGTACTTTTCAGCAAAAAAGTAGGTTTCTATCTGATATCATTAAAACGCTGTGTATCATTAAATAAAACTTGTATTCCGCCATCGTATACAACAGGGTTGACCCTAGAGGGTTAAAGGACATGTCACACATTATTTAATGTCCCAATTAGCAACAAAAAGTGGCCCTCAAAATGCAGGAAATGGTGCATTTTTCTGGGGGGGGGGGGGGGGGGGTGTTGGTGGTGGTGAGGAGAATGCCCCTGGATCCTCCTACAATACTCATGCCTGCAACACTCGTTGCGTAGCTATGACCCGCTAAGTTCCCCCTTATGCTGTGAAAAATATCCTGGTGAGAATCCTGATACACCAATTTATTTTATTTATACAGCACCAGATCACCACATGGCTGTGTCAAGGCGCTTCACAGGAGTGAGGTCTACAGGTCTAACCTCACCAAGCCCCGGAACAGGAACACAGGAGACTGCGGGGAGGACGAACAACGTCTAAAAACAGTCTGATATAACAGGTGACGGCATGTTCAACAACCAGAAGAAGGCTTAGAATTTAGTAAGAATCCTTTATTACTTGTCTCAACAGAAACACCTCCAATAGCCCAGCCCACGGGCCGCCATCTGGTGGTGAGAAAATCAAGCCCATCCTCTTCACAGGGGCACTTTCAAATAGCACACGTCAGTCACGTCCTGACAGAAAATGTCTGAGCTTCGGTCTGTGACGCTGGAATAAGAATACACAATCCTGTGCAAGAGTCGGACAGTTTATTTATCAGCAGACGTCCTCCTGGTTCAACTGTCACGGTGAACAACAGTGAGCAGTTAACCTCCGACATGTCTCGAGGACACTTCAGATGGACTATCCAGGACGACCAATAAACATCCCGTGAGGAGGACGTGTTTCAGATGACTTACTGTCAGCAGACGGGTTCATGCTCAAACTCTCTCTCTCCCTCCATTAATGTCAGCGGTTCCTCAGGCAGACCCGGTTGAACAGAACTAACACAGTCACATGGCACATGTTCCTGAGCACAGGCACCTTGGCATTTAAGCCCGTCATGACTGGACACGGTTAAAGAGGTCCTCACATGGAACAGGTTTTAGGAGCTCAGGATACACAGCCATCTGTCTGAGTGGCTAACCATCTGGACCACAAGCACATCATCTGAAGCCCACACTTACTTTAATCATAGGTTTTTATCTTCCTGGTAGAAAAGCACATTGATGCCACTGAGAAGCACATCATCCCAGGACCTCATTTCAGCACTTTCTTAAAAATAAACACAGTCCTCGTGGGATCTGATTGCATGGCAATCAACAGCTAGTGATTACTTTATAATGTATGGTGATAAAAAGCACTCACCCTCAGTAGGAACACAATGTCAGTCCAATCTGCTGTCACAGATAAGGATTTTTGTCTCTATTGTGTGGCATATCAGCTGACGATAGACAGAAGCAAAAGCTCCATCTGATTGGTTGTCTGAAAAGGCGTTGCAGTGATGTCACAGCTCTTTTCTGAAATGTTCTGAGATTTTCAACTTTAAGTGCTAAGAGCGGCCACACAAAAAGGTTGCGCTCTGATAAAAGATGCTGGGTGCAGTGCTTTGTGTCTGGGAGGCCACATACGAGGTCTGTCAATAAAGTATCGTACCTTTTTATTTTTTTCAAAAACTATGTGGATTTCATGCATATGTTTTTACGTCAGACAAGCTTGAACCCTCGTGCGCATGCGTGAGTTTTTCCACACCTGTCGGTGACGTCATTCGCCTGTGAGCACACCTTGTGGAAGGACTGGTCCCGCCTCCTTGTCGGATTTTCATTGTCTGGAAATAGCGGAATGATTTGGACTTTTTTTCCATCAGAAGTTTTTCAGAAGTTGTTAGAGACTGGCAGCTGGAAACCATTAGAAAAATTTATCTGGCTTTCGGTGAAAATTTTATGGGCTTCCCAGAGAATAAGGACTGTTACTACTAAATTTTCACCGAAAAACAACCGAATCTTCGAAATGGTTTCCAGCTGGTTGTCTGGCAGAGCTCCTGAAAAAAATTTCATGGAACAAAGCGGTAGTAGCTCAGCTGTTTGCTGAGAATGAAAATCCGACGAGGGGGCGGGACCACTCCTTCCACAAGGTGTGCTCACAGGCGAATGACGTCACCGACAGGCGTGGAAAAACTCACACATGTGCACGAGGGTTCAAGCTTGTCTGAAGTAAAAACATAAGAATCAAATCCATATAGTTAAAAAAAATAAAATAAAAAGGACCGTTACTTTATTGACAGACCTCGTACACTCCATTCTCATTCAATGCAACTGAAGAAAAATAAAGAAACAAAAAAGAGACACTCACATTCAAAGGAAAAAGTGATATGGCCCCTGGGGCCTTATAAGTGATCACGTGTCATCAAACCAGGGTGGATAACACACTGGACTGACTCATTGTGACCGAGCACGATGATGTACAAAGCTCTCTGAGCAGGAGCTAAGGAGATGTTCTTCAGTCGGGTGCTGCTGTGTGTGTTTGTGTGCCCACCTGTACGTGGTCGTCCTCTGTGACGGGGTCTGACGTGCTGGTTGATTTGTCAGCTGTTCGTTTCCTCTTGACTGCCGGTCGAGGCCTGGTTCTGGAAAGGTCTTCATAAAATAGCAGCAGTGTCTTATTAATTTTACACACCAGGTAAATTAGCACATACACTTACGACAAAATAATAAATAATCATTCAAATAAATGCAGACTGCATCGTGCAAAAATATTACCACATCATTAATCTAAATAACACCTACAGAGTCAGCACAATTACAATGTTTTCCACTTCTTATTGATTGAACTGAACTCTGTGGGATGTAGCCACTGACATGAAATCACAGCTGTGAGATTTGTATAAAGTACTCTGAATTTTTAAATTTTGATGTTCTTTTGGAGAGTCTAGAAAAGTGCTGAGCTTCAGGATGTCGGCGTTCCTTTGTGACGACACCCTGACAGCTGCCACAGTAGTGACAAGAGGAGGTGACCTCTGCTGGCACTGACAGCAGTTCTAACACAGAGCACGTGGGACGCTCCAGACTACTGTGAGCAGAGGTCGAGCCTCCTGACAGGATGTCTGATATCTCTAGTACCAGGAACCTCAGTGAGATTTCAGAGGTGGTGAAAGCAATGAGGGTAGGGCAAGCTGAAGGGACTTGTGGTATCAGGACAGAACTCCTTCAGGAGGGTGCACATGCTGGAATCTTTGCTTCCACTTAAGAAATGGGGAACTGCTGTTCCTCTCTAGTAAGGAAAGGGTAACTGTCTGGACTGAAACAACTGCAGGAGTGTTACACTGCTCTCTGTGCCAGGGGAGGCACCTGCAAGCATCACTTTCAACAAGACTCAGTCCCCAGAATTCAACCATCACCCTCATCCTAGATGCGAATATCGACAGTGTTTCTTTGTGTTCTAGTTGTAGGCAGAGAGCTTAATCATAAAACTGCTCCACAAGAAAGTTATTCTGTTCAGGGTCAGATACTTTCATAAGCTACCAATACTTCAAGACAGCCAAGCTTAGTTCCATCTGTAGCAGCTACTTTGAGCAAATCTACCATGGCCGCTGGTATTTAAGACCATAAAATGCATCTTCTTGGAAAAACATCAGAAGGATGCATGAGCACTGGATGGAGATAAAGCAAAGACAGACTAAGATTAACTTGAGAGAGCCCCATGCATCCTCTGTCGCCACCATACAAGTTTGGTCGAAGACGGGGTCCCTCTTGGAACAGTCAGGCACCTTCTCTGTGCCGAGCCTGAAGGCGTCCTCAGTCCGGTATCACAGACCGACCACACCGCACAATCTGTCACAGCTTCCTCACACACATACAGTTCTATGTAAAAGTTTGGGCACCCCTGATAATTTTCATGATTTTCCTTTATAAATTATTGGAACACAAAATTGCTTTGGTAAGCTCACTGACCCTTGACCTCCTTACACAGGTGAATCCAATCAGGAGAAAGGGTATTTAAGGTGGCCATTTGCAAATGTTTCTCTTCTTTGCATCTTGCATCTCCAAAGACCTACAACATGATCTTGCTGCAGATAGTGTGTCTGTGCATCGTTCAACTATACAGCGCATTTTGCACAAAGAGATGCTGTATGATGCCTTAATGCAGAGGAAGCCTTTTCTGCGTACACGCCACAAACAGAGTCACTTGAGGTATGCTAAAGCACATTTGGACAAGCCAGCTTCATTTTGGAATAAGGTGCTGTGGACTGATAAAACTAAAATTGAGTTATTTGGACATAACAAGGGGCGGTATGCATGGCTGAAAAAGAACACAGCATACCAAGAAAAACACTTGCTACCTACAGTAAAATTTGGAGGTGGTTCCATCATGCTGTGGGGCTGTGTGGCCAGTGCAGGTACTGGGAATCTTGTTAAAGTTGAGGGTCACATGGATTCCAGTCAATATCAGCAGATTCTTGAGAACAATGTTCATGATTCATTGAAAAAAGTTGAAGTTGCGTCGGGGCTGGATCTTTCAACAAGACAGCGACCCTAAAAATCAAAATCTACCAAGGCATTCATGCAGAGGAACAAGTACAACGTTCTGGAATGGCCATCTCAGTCCCCAGACCCGAATATTATTGAAAATCTGTGGTGTGATTTTAAGTGGGCAGAAGAAGTCCCACCCCTATTGTGCATAATTTTAAAACATTCACAACACTAGAATCTTGAAATTCATATTTTAGTAATTACTCTGTCCTGATTCCAACATTAAAATCAATCACCTAGTCAATGAGTGTGTAATTAAATGCTGAAATGACTCAATTAAAGACACTTTGACAGAACGAGGTAGAGGACATGTGACCCGGCCCGGAGGAAGCCCAGGGCCCTTATCTGGAGCCAGGCCTGGATGTAGTTAAGCACAAAGCTTATTGATGTCGGTGGATCGAATCATTTCTTAACAATACCCGAAAAGAACCGGTTCTCGATACCCATCCCTATACATTACACTGACAAAGTGAGGAACCCTGGGGTAATTTATGATCCTGTGTTGTCCTTTGACCTCCACAGAGACATTACTAGGACTGCTTTCTTCCACCTGCAAAATACAGCGAAGATTCGTCCAATCCTGTCTATGGCTGATGCTGAGATGCTGAGCCATGTGTTTATCTCTTCTAGACTGGACTACTGCAATGTTCTATTTTCTGGTTTACTGCAATCCAGCATTAGGGCTCTCCAATTGGTTCAAAATGTTGCTGCCAGAGTTTTGACACAAAGCAGAAAGACTGACCACATTACACCTCCTTACCTAGCTGACGTAATTAACCCCTTAAGCCCTAGAGCCTATTTCACCAAAATCACATATCCATACATTATGATCTCAGCTTGTACAAGGTCAAAAATACAAAAGACTGGCTCAGCTAAAAGACTGGTCCTAGGGGATGTTGTGGATGCAAAAAAACTGAAAGTAAATAATACTTAGTAGGAGTACATGAGGTTTTTTTTCCCCAAAAAATGAATTCCGTTTGTCTATTTGCTTGGCGTTTCAGCTGTGGTTAGTTGATATGTGATTGAAGTAGATACTTAGCTTGACATTTTAATGTATAATAAGTGTATGTTGGTGTCAGCATTGGTTAGTTATGAGTGTTCAAATGTTCCAAAACAGGGCAAGTCCCCAAATTTGGGGACTCTAGGGTTTAAGAGGTTAAACCTTACGTACGGCTTTGTGTTATCAGGGTACAGGACTACTTTGTGTCCCTAGGGTGAATTATTAAAATAAATTGAAATTGAAATTCCGGGATATGTTATCTCAGAGGACTCCAGAGGCAGTTGCAAGGTACCGACAGGCCCGAAAGACAGCAGCCTCTGCTCTGAGGGAGGAAAAGCAGCGGGTGTGGGAGGAGTTCGGAGCAACCATGGAAAAGGACTTTCAGTTGACACCAAGGTGCTTCTGGCAGACTGTGAGGCAACTCAGGAGGGGAAAATGGAGAACCATCCAAGCTGTCTTCAGTAAGGATGGGACTCTGTTGACCTCAACTGAGGATGTAATCAGGCGTTGGAAGGAACACTTTGAGGAACTCCTGCATCAGACCAGCACGCCCTCTATAGTAGGGGCAGAGCTGGATGCTGATGGAGGATTTTCCTCAATTTCTCTGGTGGAAGCCACTGAGGTAGTTAAACAACTCTACAGTGGTAAGGGTTAATGAGATCAGTCCAGAAATGCTGAAGGCTTTGGGTGTGGAGGGACTGTCTGGGATGAGATGTCTCTTCAACACTGTGTTGAGGTCTGCAACAGTGCCTAAGGAATGGCAAACTGGGGTGGTGGTCCCCATATTTATAAAGGGGGACCAGAGAGTGTGTGCCAACTACAGGGGCCTCACAGTACTCAACCTCCCTGGTAAAGTCTACTCCAGGGTGCTGGAAAGAGGGTTCGGCTGATAGTCGAACCTCTGATTGAAGAGGAACAATGCGGGTTCCGTCCTGGTCGTGGGACAACCGACCAGTTCTTTACTCTCACAAGGATCCTGGAGGGTGCCTGGGAGTATGCCCATCCAGTCTACATGTGTTTTGTGGACTTGAAGAAGGCATATGATCAGGTACCACGGGAGATACTGTGGGAGGTGCTGTGGGAGTATGGAGTGAGGGGGTCCTTTCTCAGGGCCATCCAATCTCTGTACTCGCAAAGCGAAAGCTGTGTTCGGGTGCTCAACAGTAAGTTGGACTTGTTTCCGGTGGAGGATGGCCTCCGCCAGGGGTGCGCCTTGTCACCAATCCTGTTTGTGATATTCATGGACAGGATATCGAGGCGTCGTCGGGGGGAGGAGGGTTTCCGGTTTGGTGGGCTCAGGGTCTCATCGCTTTCTGCAGATGACGGGGTTCTGTTGGCTTCATTGGCCAGTGACCTCCAACACTCACTGGATTGGTGCCAACTGAGATAGTAAGAATGCTTCCTGGGCGCCTCCCTAGGGAGGTGTTCCAGGCATGTCCATCTCGGAGGAGACCCCGGGGAAGACCCAGGACTAAGTGGAGAGATTACATCTCCACATTGGCCTGGGAACGCCTTGGGATCCCCCAGTCAGATGTGGTCAATGTGGCACGGGAAAGGGAAGTCTGGGGTCTCCTGCTGGAGCTGATGCCCCGTGACCCGAACCCGGAAAAGCAGTTGAATATGAATGATTGAATGACTCAATTAAATAATGATTTCATCATGAGGTTTATGTCACATTGAGAAATGCTAATGAACAGACACACTGCAGTCATTGTTACATCAACTCCTGTTGTGTTTACAATAAATATTTATATTTATTTCTGGTGTCTTTTTCCTGGTTGAAATGCAGATATGAATGAATGAACCTACCATACTTAAAAATGTACACATTACTTTTTATGCTATGTTGTCTAAAAGTAAATGCCCAAGGTTCATTATGTTAATCAAGAAATCATCTAATCTGAAACAACAGATATGTTGTGGTTTTAATTTACAGACACAAATACTTCTAAAGAATCTTTTTACATATACTTAAAACTATTTTAATTACAAGCTATTTAATGTAAGAAACATTTTTTACTTCAAAATGTACAGTAATTAGAAATTAATCTGAAAGTAAAAAGAAAAAAAGATTTTCTTGAATAAACTGCTGTGTATAACTTAGCAGTTCTGATGTTCGTGACATGTCTACAATGTTTTGTGTTTTGGCCTGATGCATCGTTTCTTTTGGGTTTAAAGTAAGGCTGTAACAAAAAAAAAAAAAAAAAAAAAAAAAAAAACTATGGCTTTACGTCACAAAATTTGGTGCTCAAAATGCAGGCAATGGTGTTTCACAGGGTTAAAATTTTAAAAGGCTTCCGGGGTAAGCTGGCCCCGGCCCCGTTACCTGCAGCGCTCGGCTCGCTGCAAGGAGAACTTTAGCGGCTGTAAGAGAACTTTTTTTCCACACCAGAGAACCACTGGGTGCTGTCCCATGGAAAAGACACGTTTATTTTTCCCAACATTATCTTTATATTTTAACAACAGCAGCAAAACCACATATACTATACAACTGCACAATTAAAGATCTGGTACTGGTATACACACAGCAGCTTTAACACTCTCTCATCAGAATCCGAACCAGAAGCTTTAACATTCACTTATGAGAACCAGAACCAGAAGCAGATTTATCACTCACTCATCAGAATCAGAACCAGAAGCTTTAACATTCACTTATGAGAATCAGAATCAGAACCAGATTTATCACTCACTCATCAGAATCAGAACCAGAAGCAGATTTAACACTCACTCATCAGAATCAGAACCAGAAGCAGATTTATCACCACTCATCAGAACCAGAATCAGAACCAGAAGCTTTAACTTTCACTTATGAGAATCAGAACCAGAAGCAGATTTAACACTCACTCATCAGAACCAGAATCAGAAGCAGATTTAACACTCACTCATCAGAATCAGAAGCAGAACCAGATTTAACACTCACTCATCAGAATCAGATTCATCACTCACTCATCAGAACCAGAACCAGATTTAACACTCACTCATCAGAATCAGATTCATCACTCGCTCATCAGAATCAGAACCAGAAGCAGATTTAACACTCACTCATCAGAATCAGAACCAGAAGCAGATTTATCACTCACTCATCAGAATCAGAAGCAGATTCATCACTTACTCATCAGAACCAGAATCAGAACCAGATTTAACACTCACTCATCAGAATCAGATTCATCACTCACTCACTCATCAGAATCAGAACCAGAACCAGATTTAACACTCACTCATCAGAATCAGATTCATCACTCACTCATCAGAATCAGAACCAGATTTAACACTCACTCATCAGAATCAGATTCATCACTCACTCATCAGAACCAGAACCAGATTTAACACTCACTCATCAGAACCAGAACCAGATTTAACACTCACTCATCAGAACCAGAACCAGAAGCAGATTTAACACTCACTCATCAGAACCAGAAGCAGATTTAACACTCACTCATCAGAACCAGAACCAGAAGCAGATTTATCACTCACTCATCAGAACCAGAACCAGAAGCAGATTTAACACTCACTTATCAGAATCAGAACCAGCAAAACACATATACTATACAACTGCACAATTAAAGATCTGGTACTGGTATACACACAGCAGATTTAACACTCACTCATCAGAATCCGAACCAGAAGCTTTAACATTCACTTATGAGAAACAGAATCAGAACCAGAAGCAGATTTATCACTCACTCATTAGAATCAGAACGAGAAGCAGATTTAACACTCGCTCATCAGAATCAGAATGAGAACCAGAAGCACATTTAACACTCACTCATCAAAATCAGAATGAGAACCAGAAGCAGATTTAACACTCACTCATCAGAATCAGAATCAGAACCAGAAGCACATTTATCAGTCACTCATCAGAATCAGAACCAGAAGCACATTTATCAGTCACTCATCAGAATCAGAACCAGAAGCAGATTTAACACTCACTCATCAGAATCAGAACCAGAAGCACATTTATCACTCACTCATCAGAATCAGAACCAGAAGCAGATTTATCACTCACTCATCAGAATCAGAACCAGATTTATCACTCACTCATCAGAATCAGAACCAGAAGCAGATTTATCACTCACTCATCAGAATCAGAACCAGAAGCAGATTTAACACTCACTCATCAGAATCAGAATCAGAACCAGAAGCACATTTATCACTCACTCATCAGAATCAGAAGCAGATTTAACACTCACTCATCAGAATGAGAACCAGAAGCAGATTTAACACTCACTTATCAGAATCAGAACCAGCAAAACACATATACTATACAACTGCACAATTAAAGATCTGGTACTGGTATACACACAGCAGATTTAACACTCACTCATCAAAATCCGAACCAGAAGCTTTAACACTCACTCATCAGAATCAGAACCAGAAGCACATTTATCAGTCACTCATCAGAATCAGAACCAGAAGCACATTTAACACTCACTCATCAGAAGCAGATTTAACACTCACTCATCAGAATCAGAAACAGAAGCAGATTTATCACTCACTCATCAGAATCAGAACCAGATTTAACACTCACTCATCAGAATCAGAACAAGAAGCTTTAACATTCACTTATGAGAATCAGAACCAGAACCACAAGCAGATTTAACACTCACTCATCAGAATCAGAACCAGAAGCTTTAACACTCAGTCATCAAAATCAGAACCAGAAGCAGATTTATCACTCACTCATCAGAATCAGAACCAGAAGCAGATTTATCACTCACTCATCAGAATCAGAACCAGAAGCAGATTTAACACTCACTCATCAGAACCAGAAGCAGATTTAACACTCACTCATCAGAACCAGAACCAGAAGCAGATTTAACACTCACTCATCAGAACCAGAATCAGAAGCAGATTTAACACTCACTCATCAGAACCAGAACCAGAAGCAGATTTAACACTCACTCATCAGAACCAGAAGCAGATTTATCACTCACTCATCAGAACCAGAAGCAGATTTAACACTCACTCATCAGAACCAGAACCAGAAGCAGATTTAACACTCACTCATCAGAACCAGAACCAGAAGCAGATTTAACACTCACTCATCAGAATCAGAAGCAGATTTATCACTCACTCATCAGAACCAGAACCAGAACCAGAAGCAGATTTAACACTCACTTATCAGAATCAGAAACAGCAAAACACATATACTATACAACTGCACAATTAAAGATCTGGTACTGGTATACACACAGCAGATTTAACACTCACTCATCAGAATCCGAACCAGAAGCTTTAACATTCACTTATCAATCAATCAATCAATCAATTATTTTATATAGCGCCAAATCACAACAAACAGTTGCCCCAAGGCGCTTTATATTGTAAGGCAAGGCCATACAATAATTATGTAAAACCCCAACGGTCAAAACGACCCCCTGTGAGCAAGCACTTGGCTACAGTGGGAAGGAAAAACTCCCTTTTAACAGGAAGAAACCTCCAGCAGAACCAGGCTCAGGGAGGGGCAGTCTTCTGCTGGGACTGGTTGGGGCTGGGACTGGTTGGGGCTGAGAACCAGGAAAAAGACATGCTGTGGAGGGGAGCAGAGATCGATCACTAATGATTAAATGCAGAGTGGTGCATACAGAGCAAAAAGAGAAAGAAACACTCAGTGCATCATGGGAACCCCCCAGCAGTCTACGTCTATAGCAGCATAACTAAGGGATGGTTCAGGGTCACCTGATCCAGCCCTAACTATAAGCTTTAGCAAAAAGGAAAGTTTTAAGCCTAATCTTAAAAGTAGAGAGGGTGTCTGTCTCCCTGATCTGAATTGGGAGCTGGTTCCACAGGAGAGGAGCCTGAAAGCTGAAGGCTCTGCCTCCCATTCTACTCTTACAAACCCTAGGAACTACAAGTAAGCCTGCAGTCTGAGAGCGAAGCGCTCTATTGGGGTGATATGGTACTACGAGGTCCCTAAGATAAGATGGGACCTGATTATTCAAAACCTTATAAGTAAGAAGAAGAATTTTAAATTCTATTCTAGAATTAACAGGAAGCCAATGAAGAGAGGCCAATATGGGTGAGATATGCTCTCTCCTTCTAGTCCCCGTCAGTACTCTAACTGCAGCATTTTGAATTAACTGAAGGCTTTTTAGGGAACTTTTAGGACAACCTGATAATAATGAATTACAATAGTCCAGTCTAGAGGAAATAAATGCATGAATTAGTTTTTCAGCATCACTCTGAGACAAGACCTTTCTGATTTTAGAGATATTGCGTAAATGCAAAAAAGCAGTCCTACATATTTGTTTAATATGCGCTTTGAATGACATATCCTGATCAAAAATGACTCCAAGATTTCTCACAGTATTACTAGAGGTCAGGGTAATGCCATCCAGAGTAAGGATCTGGTTAGACACCATGTTTCTAAGAATTGTGGGACCAAGTACAATAACTTCAGTTTTATCTGAGTTTAAAAGCAGGAAATTAGAGGTCATCCATGTCTTTATGTCTGTAAGACAATCCTGCAGTTTAGCTAATTGGTGTGTGTCCTCTGGCTTCATGGATAGATAAAGCTGGGTATCATCTGCGTAACAATGAAAATTTAAGCAATACCGTCTAATAATACTGCCTAAGGGAAGCATGTATAAAGTGAATAAAATTGGTCCTAGTACAGAACCTTGTGGAACTCCATAATTAACTTTAGTCTGTGAAGAAGATTCCCCATTTACATGAACAAATTGTAATCTATTAGACAAATATGATTCAAACCACCGCAGCGCAGTGCCTTTAATACCTATGGCATGCTCTAATCTCTGTAATAAAATTTTATGGTCAACAGTATCAAAAGCAGCACTGAGGTCTAACAGAACAAGCACAGAGATGAGTCCACTGTCCGAGGCCATAAGAAGATCATTTGTAACCTTCACTAATGCTGTTTCTGTACTATGATGAATTCTAAAACCTGACTGAAACTCTTCAAATAGACCATTCCTCTGCAGATGATCAGTTAGCTGTTTTACAACTACCCTTTCAAGAATTTTTGAGAGAAAAGGAAGGTTGGAGATTGGCCTATAATTAGCTAAGATAGCTGGGTCAAGTGATGGCTTTTTAAGTAATGGTTTAATTACTGCCACCTTAAAAGCCTGTGGTACATGGCCAACTAACAAAGATAGATTGATCATATTTAAGATCGAAGCATTAAATAATGGTAGGGCTTCCTTGAGCAGCCTGGTAGGAATGGGGTCTAATAAACATGTTGATGGTTTGGATGAAGTAACTAATGAAAATAACTCAGACAGAACAATCGGAGAGAAAGAGTCTAACCAAATACCGGCATCACTGAAAGCAGCCAAAGATAACGATACGTCTTTGGGATGGTTATGAGTAATTTTTTCTCTAATAGTTAAAATTTTGTTAGCAAAGAAAGTCATGAAGTCATTACTAGTTAAAGTTAATGGAATACTCAGCTCAATAGAGCTCTGACTCTTTGTCAGCCTGGCTACAGTGCTGAAAAGAAACCTGGGGTTGTTCTTATTTTCTTCAATTAGTGATGAGTAGAAAGATGTCCTAGCTTTACGGAGGGCTTCTTTATAGAGCAACAGACTCTTTTTCCAGGCTAAGTGAAGATCTTCTAAATTAGTGAGACGCCATTTCCTCTCCAACTTACGGGTTATCTGCTTTAAGCTACGAGTTTGTGAGTTATACCACGGAGTCAGGCACTTCTGATTTAAAGCTCTCTTTTTTAGAGGAGCTACGGCATCCAAAGTTGTCTTCAATGAGGATGTAAAACTATTGACGAGATACTCTATCTCCCTTACAGAGTTTAGGTAGCTACTCTGTACTGTGTTGGTATATGGCATTAGAGAACATAAAGAAGGAATCATATCCTTAAACCTAGTTACAGCGCTTTCTGAAAGACTTCTAGTGTAATGAAACTTATTCCCCACTGCTGGGTAGTCCATCAGAGTAAATGTAAATGTTATTAAGAAATGATCAGACAGAAGGGAGTTTTCAGGGAATACTGTTAAGTCTTCTATTTCCATACCATAAGTCAGAACAAGATCTAAGATATGATTAAAGTGGTGGGTGGACTCATTTACTTTTTGAGCAAAGCCAATAGAGTCTAATAATAGATTAAATGCAGTGTTGAGGCTGTCATTCTCAGCATCTGTGTGGATGTTAAAATCGCCCACTATAATTATCTTATCTGAGCTAAGCACTAAGTCAGACAAAAGGTCTGAAAATTCACAGAGAAACTCACAGTAACGACCAGGTGGACGATAGATAACAACAAATAAAACTGGTTTTTGGGACTTCCAATTTGGAAGGACAAGACTAAGAGTCAAGCTTTCAAATTAATTAATTAATTAATTAATAAGCTGGAATGGAAGATTGCTGCTAATCCTCCGCCCCGGCCCGTGCTACGAGCATTCTGACAGTTAGTGTGACTCGGGGGTGTTGACTCATTTAAACTAACATATTCATCCTGCTGTAACCAGGTTTCTGTTAGGCAGAATAAATCAATACGTTGATCAATTATTATATCATTTACCAACAGGGACTTAGAAGAGAGAGACCTAATGTTTAATAGACCACATTTAACTGTTTTAGTCTGTGGTGCAGTTGAAGGTGCTATATTATTTTTCTTTTTGAATTTATATGCTTAAATAGATTTGAGAAACAGAATCAGAACCAGAAGCAGATTTATCACTCACTCATCAGAATCAGAACAAGAAGCAGATTTAACACTCACTCATCAGAATCAGAATCAGAACCAGAAGCACATTTATCACTCACTCATCAGAATCAGAAACAGAAGCAGATTTAACACTCACTCATCAAAATCAGAATGAGAACCAGAAGCAGATTTAACACTCACTTATCAGAATCAGAACCAGCAAAACACATATACTATACAACTGCACAATTAAAGATCTGGTACTGGTATACACACAGCAGATTTAACACTCACTCATCAGAATCAGAACCAGAAGCACATTTATCAGTCACTCATCAGAATCCGAACCAGAAGCTTTAACATTCACTTATGAGAATCAAAATCAGAACCAGATTTATCACTCACTCATCAGAATCAGAACCAGAAGCAGATTTAACACTCACTCATCAGAATCAGAACCAGAAGCACATTTATCACTCACTCATCAGAATCAGAACGAGAAGCAGATTTAACACTCACTCATCAGAATCAGAATCAGAACCAGAAGCACATTTATCAGTCAGTCATCAGAATCAGAAACAGAAGCAGATTTAACACTCACTCATCAAAATCAGAATGAGAACCAGAAGCAGATTTAACACTCACTTATCAGAATCAGAACCAGCAAAACACATATACTATACAACTGCACAATTAAATATCTGGTACTGGTATACACACAGCAGATTTAACACTCACTCATCAGAATCAGAATCAGAACCAGAAGCACATTTATCAGTCAGTCATCAGAATCCGAACCAGAAGCTTTAACATTCACTTATGAGAATCAGAATCAGAACCAGATTTATCACTCACTCATCAGAATCAGAACCAGAAGCAGATTTAACACTCACTCATCAGAATCAGAACCAGAAGCACATTTATCACTCACTCATCAGAATCAGAACCAGAAGCAGATTTAACACTCACTCATCAGAATCAGAACCAGAAGCAGATTTATCACTCACTCATCAGAACCAGAAGCAGATTTAACACTCACTCATCAGAACCAGAAGCAGATTTAACACTCACTCATCAGAATCAGAACCAGATTTAACACTCACTCATCAGAACCAGAACCACAAGCAGATTTAACACTCACTCATCAGAAGCAGATTTATCACTCACTCATCTGAACCAGAACCAGAAGCAGATTTAACACTCACTTATCAAAATCAGAACCAGAAGCAGATTTAACACTCACTCATCAGAATCAGAACCAGCAAAACACATATACTATACAACTGCACAATTAAAGATCTGGTACTGGTATACACACAGCAGATTTAACACTCACTCATCAGAATCAGAATCAGAACCAGCAAAACACATACACTATACAACTGCACAATTAAAGATCTGGTACTGGTATACACACAGCAGATTTAACACTCACTCATCAGAATCAGAACCAGAAGCAGATTTAACACTCACTCATCAGAACCAGAACCAGAAGCAGATTTAACACTCACTTATCAGAATCAGAACCAGAAGCTTTAACATTCACTTATGAGAATCAGAACCAGAACCAGAAGCAGATTTAACACTCACTCATCAGAATCAGAACCAGAACCAGAAGCTTTAGCAGCAGCTTTAACACTGACTCATAGAACAGCCTCCCACCACCACATTAACTTGGTTGAGGTTTATACTTATTATATTCCAGTCTTTACATATTCCTGATGTTCAAGAATTATACGAGTGAAGCTCACTCTTATGGTTGACGAAGGCACAAACCGGAAACGGCACAAAAAATCTCCCCAGTGGAGAAAAAGCCACAAACCGGACAACATTGTCATAAAAAGCCAAATAAAAAGCCACAAACCGATGGTAAACAAAGCCACAAACCGGAAACGACACAAAATGATTCGATCCACCGGCATTAATAGCCTTTTTGCTTAACGATTCCCTTATCGGTCCTTCAGAGCGACCGTTGTTTTTGAGGGTGTTTTATCAGGAAAATGATCATTTCCTTACATTGATTACAGACCCTGCAGCGGGTCTGTAATCAACCGTCCTGCAGTGGCTGTTCTTGAAGCTTGAACCAACAAATTAGTGCTCCAATCCACTGCTTCACTGGTTCATTGCTTCGCTGTTTTTCAGAAGCAGCAAGTCTGCTTCTTAACCCCTCTCAAAGCCATTTAAAAATGTCAATCGTGAGTCACTTTTGTCCTGATTAAAGTCACTAACTGGGACTCTTGTCTTGTTGCAGGCAAGAAACGAGAATCGTCCTCTGTTTCACGTTAGAGTCCGGACGGAATTAATAACTTCAAAGTGAATCACTGTTTAAATCAAATGACACCTCTTTCCAAATGCAGTAACACAGACAACAAAATGCAACAAAACAAAAGTTTTTTTTCCCACCTAAAATTAGATGTCCTGCGTTCTTTCTATCAAAGCAAATTCCTAGTCTGTGAATCCTGTTCATTGGCAATGGCAATAAACTTCTTCTGATTCTGATTCTGAATGACACTGATGTTGACGTGCAGCAGCCAGCTGAGCTCAGCTCAGAGGTACGGAGTGACATTCATGTCATTAATGTCTGAAAGGAAATGCTTTTGACAAAAACTACAGATTTTGTTTATTTTTATTTATGTCCAGAGATCAAGGATCCAGTGACCAATTTTATTTTTATTTACTTTAACACTCAATAAAATATTGTTGACATAGAAAACCTGTAAAGCCGACTTTAAGTACACAGAAAATTCACAAGATGTATCGATAAGGGAATCGGATTGATAAGTGGAATTGATAATGGCACCGATATCAATAAAATTTTATCAATACCCATTCCTTAGACCTAAATCACATGGTGAGATGCTGAAGAGCTTCACTCATTCATGTCCGCGACATATTAAATGGAAGGAGGGAGAGAGAGAGACCTTGACAATTTGTGGCACTGCAGAGGGCCACTGATGGATCCCCAGATGCTTCCAGCAAAATAATTGATCTGTCCTTTCTAGATAACGTAAAAAGTGACCCCAGACATCCTCAAAGAGGGATTGTTTACCCCTGAGAGAAGAAGTCTTTTTTTTTTTTTTAAGGGCAGACTTATTGCTTATTCTGAAATCCATTTACCTACACTCGGCCCAGTCACATTTTTCCACAACAATGCAATCACGCTTTTAGCTAGGAAGAAGCCTAGAACTAAAAACAAAAAGTGTCGTCCGCTTGTGATCTTACAGGTGATTGGCTCTAATCCCAGTGTGCAGAATGTTGGCTCTAAAGGAAGTTGAATGTGTTTTATATCCTGAATACACTTTCTCACTGCTTCCCAGAACTTCCTTTTTTCAGAACTCTACCATGTACAGTGAAAACGTCTGTGCCACATTTAATACATGTATCGGGTTTGGCGCTGCTGTATTTATGGAGTTTTTCTGGAGTGATATACGTACATATAAGACAGTTATATTCTAGTAGTTTAAGACGCATGTTGATTGTTAATGTCCTCTTGTAAATCTCCACCTCCCTTACAGACGACTCGGAGGACTCAGCAGGTCATATAAATGAGATATTAACTCCCCAAATCACTGCAGTCATCACTCTTTCTACTGCAGGCACGGGTTGTGTTCTAATGAAATTTCTCAGTTGTAAATACCTGTAGAAATGGTTATGTGGTATACAAGGTCTATTAAATAATAAACCGACCCTTTTATTTATTTTTTTTAACTATATGGATTTGAATGACGTGCGATTACACCAATCATGCTTGAACCCTCGTGTGCATGCGTGAGTTTCTGAGCCATTCCTAAACAATGAAAAAACGACGAGGGGGTGGGCGACTCCTCACTCAAAGACTGCCCACAGGCGAATGACGTAACCGACAGGCGTGAAAAAACTCTTGCATGCCCACGAGGGTTCAAGCATGTCTGATGTAATCACACGTGATTCAAATCCATATGGATTTTGAAAAAAATAATAAGGTCGGATACTTTTCTAAGAGACCTCGTATTATCTTCAAATGATATCAAGTGTTGACTGTCAAAATGATACAAGTCCCCAGTTTTCTGCAATCTTTTTGCAACACACATTTTAAACCCTCTGTCAAGTTTCCCAGGGAGAAACAAGTCATTTCCTCATGTCGGGATGAAAACGGAGAGCGCTGTTTTGTCCTTCAGCTATTTTTTTAACTTGATGCCACACATTTATCATATTTCTAACAATAGGATTTTTTTGTATTCTTTTTAAGTTTTTTTTAATTGTAGTTGAGTACAGGTAACCGGGAAGAGGTAGATTTAATAGGTTATCTTCCATTTCCCTCCATAAGGGGACGATCTTCTTTGTGAAATAGAACATCATCAACATTTGAACCGAGGATCTCTGGTCTCAAGCACAACGCTTTAACCACTAGACAATCACCTACCCGAAACTTTCCTCCATTCCAAAATGGAGGAAATTCATTTTCCCCTCAAAATTCTACTCACAATACCCCATAATGACAACATGAAAAAAGTATTTTTTAATTTTTTTAAAACTGATTAGAAAAATTTTAAAAACTAAGAAAATGCATGTCCATTAGTATTCACATTCTTTGCTCAATACTTTTTTTATCCACCTTTGGCAGTAATTACAGCCTCAAATCTTATTGAATATGATGCCACAAGCTCGGTGCACCTATCTTTGGGCAGTTTGGTCCATTCCTCTTTGCAGCACCTCTCAAGCTCCATCAGGTTGGATGGGGAGTGTCGGTGCACAGACAGTCGGATTCAGGTCTGGGCTCTGGCTGGACCACTCAAGCACATTCACAGAGTTGTCCTGAAGCCACTCCTTTGATATCTTGGCTGTGTGCTTAGAGTCATTGCCCTGCTGAAAGATGAACCGTCGCCCCAGTGTGAGGTCAAGAGCGCTCTGGAGCAGGTTTTCATCCAGGATGTTTCAGTACATTGCTGCATTCATCTTTCCCTCAATCCTGACTAGTCTCCCAGTTCCTACTGCTGAAAAATGTCCCCACAGCATGATGCTGCCACCACCATGCTTCATTGTAGGGATGGTGCCTGGTTTCCTCCAAACATGATGCCAAAGAGTTCAATCTTTGTCTCATCAGACCAGTGAATTTTGTTTCTCCTGGTCTGAGAGTCCTTCAGGTGCCTTTTGTCAAACTCCAGGTGGGCTGCCATGTGTCTTTTACTAAGGAGTGGCTTGCGTATGGCCACTCTACCATACAGGCCTGATTGGTAGATTGCTGCAGAGATGGTTGTCCTTCTGAAAGGCTCTCCTCTTTCCACAGAGGAATGCTGGTGCTCTGAAAGAGTGACCATGGGGTTCTTGGTCATCTCCCTGACCAAGGCCCTTCTCCCCGATCATTCTGTTTAGACGGGCGGCCAGCTCTAGGAAGAGTCCTGGTGGATCTGAACATCAATGCCCAATGATTTAGCATATCTGAGATGTTGTCAACCTGTAGTTGGTTACAACAACATTTTCAAGACTTGGTACATTTTTAATTCCCAAATAAGTAAAGCAATCAGCAACTTTCAACTGTGCAACTTCCTTGGGTGAGTTTTTCCTTTCATTGTGGTTTAAACACATAATAGCAGTTTTGAGTTATTTACCTTATAACCTGAGATATTTCCAAAGGTCTTTATTTGATCCAACAGAGCTGGGATAGACGTTTTAATATCTTTAAGAAAGATGATGACATTATCCGCATACATAGCCAAACGGTGTTCTTGATGATTCTTTATTGCAAGTGCTAGAGGTTCAAATGGCATAATAAATAGCAACGGAGACAGAGGGTCACCTCGTCTACAACCTTGTTTAATCTGGACAGTTTTTGAAGTATTACTGTTAGTCATTATTTCAGCATAAGGTTCTGTATAGAGCAGTCTTATCCATTTACAAAAATGTTCCACTAAGCCAAAGCGTGTAAGGATTCGAAATACAGTGAGGAAAATAAGTATTTGAACACCCTGCAATTTTGCAAGTTCTCCCACTTAGAAATCATGGAGGGGTCTGAAATTTTCATCTTAGGTGCATGTCCACTGTGAGAGACATAATCTAAAAAAAAAAAAATCTGGAAATCACAATGTATGATTTTTTAATAATTTATTTGTATGTTACTGCTGCAAATAAGTATTTGAACACCTGTGAAAATCAATGTTAATATTTGGTACAGTAGCCTTCGTTTGCAATTACAGAGGTCAAACGTTTCCTGTAGTTTTTCACCAGGTTTGCACACACTGCAGCAAGGATTTTGGTCCACTCCTCCATACAGATCTCCTTTAGATCTTTCAGGTTTGGAGTTTCAGGTCCCTCCAAAGATTTTCTATTGAGTTCAGGTCTGGAGACTGGCCAGGCCACTCCAGGACCTTGAAATGCTTCTTACGGAGCCCCTCCTTCGTTCCCCTGGCTGTGTGTTTGGGGTCATTGTCATGCTGGAAGACCCAGCCATGACCCATCTTCAATGCTCTTACTGAGGGAAGGAGGTTGTTTGCCAAAATCTCGCAATATATGATCCCATCCATCCTCCCTTCAATACAGTGCAGTCGTCCTGTCCCCTTTGCAGAGTTGATTCCAAAAAGCTCTATTCTGGTCTCATCTGACCACATGACCTTCTCCCATGCCTCCTCTGGATCATCCAGATGGTCACTGATGAACTTCACACGGGCCTGGACATGTGCTGGCTTGAGCAGGGGGACCTTGCTGCCCTGCAGGATTTTAAACCATGACAGCATCATGTGTTACTAATGTAATCTTTGTGACTGTGGTCCCAGCTCTCTTCAGGTCATTGACCAGGTCCTCCTGTGTAGTTCTGAGCTTTCTCAGAACCATCCTTACCCCACAAAGTGAGATCTTGCATGGAATCCCAGACCGAGGGAGATTGACAGTCATCTTGTGTTTCTTCCACTGTCTAATAAATAATCATAACAGTTGCTGTCTTCTACCAAGTTGCTTGCCTGTTGTCCTGTAGTCCATCCCAGCCTTGTGCAGGTCTACAGTTTTGTCCCTGGTGTCCTTAGACAGCTCTTTGGTCTTGGCTATGGTGGACAGGTTGGAGTGTGATTGATTGTGTGAACAGGTGTCTTTTATACAGGTAACAAGTTCAAACAGGTGCAATTAATACAGGTAAAGAGTGCAGAATAAGAGGGCTTCTTAAAGAAGAACTAACAGGTTTATGAGAGCCAGAATTCTTACTGGTTTGTAGGGGCTCAAATACTTATTTGCAGCAGCAACATACAAATAAATTATTAAACAAAATCATACATTTTGATTTCCGGATTCTTTTTTTTTATTATTATTATTATGTCTCTCACAGTGGACATGCACCTAAGATGAAAATTTCAGACCCCTCCATGATTTCTAAGTGGGAGAACTTGCAAAACTGCAGGGTGTAAAAATACTTATTTTCCTCACTGGAGGTAGGGCAATTCCACTCTATCGAAAGCCTTTTCAGCATTCAATGACTTAACATTTGTATTGGGAGCCCCCTTTTGATTGTGGAGTATATTTAAAAGGCTCCTAACATTGTGGAAACCCTGCCTGCCCCTAATTAAGCTGTTCTGTTCCCTTCCAATTATCTCTGGTATAATTCCTTCAAACCTTCTTGCACAACACATTTAAATATGCATTTAGCAGACTAACTGCTCTCAGGTTTTCACATTCAGTATTTGGTTTACCAGCATTAGGGAGCAGGGTGATCAATGCTCCTCTCAAAGAGAGCAGCGATGTACCATGGTCAAAGGATTCCCTAGACATTTCCAAAAGTGGTGTCAGTAAGCTACCTTTACATTTATATTGGTAAACCCTCTGGGCCGGATGTTTTTCCTGCTTTCAGACTATCAATAGCTGCAGATATTTCCTTTAAAGTTATGACTTTGTTTGGGTCAGTTCTAAACTCTCCTGGGACTACGGGTATATGAATTCCATCTAAATAAAACATCTACTTCTGCTGCATCACTATTTATCTCGAACTGTAAAGCATTTCATAGAAATCTTTAAATGTTTCATTTATTTGAGTTGACTCTGTAACGGTCTCTCCTTGGTTATTCTTTAGTGAAGTGATCAGTGATCAGCCCCTCTCTCTCTGTAACTGCTTAATGTGCCGCGCCACCACCTTCCCTGGAACAAACAAAAACGCTGTATAGCTTTATTTGGTAAAAATAAAAATAGCCTGAACCATTTACAAATTAAAGCATTCACTCAGCTCAACTGTGCTAAAAGGCTAAGCAAACATTAGCTGAGCATTAAACCTTCAGCAATGCAGCAACGTCATGTTTTATTGTTAAATTATTCTTACCTCACACTAAGCTGCAGAACTAAGCTCTGTTGGTCAAACTGGGTGTTTGTATATATCCAAAGGTGAGGAGTTTTGGATTGAGTCCCGGCTGCGTGTCTTCCTCCGGAATGAAGCCTGACCTGCAGCTCCTCCATGCGGCTTTGCACACTGTCACGGTTTGATCGATCCCACCAAGTCATCAGTTCTCCCTCAGCTCCAAAAAGCAGCTGAAAATAAGAGCTTCTCCCAGTAGGATGATGGGAGACGCATTCTACTGCTCTTTCTTTACACTTTTTTTGTGGTTCTACAGATGCAAATCCAAGATGGCAATTGCTCAGCTATTTTGGGGTTTGGAAAAATTGAGTGTGTAACGTAGAAACTGCCACCCCCACTGCCACATCCAACGTGACATAACTGACCTGTTGGGGGGTGTTGTCTGCGGCGTCTGATGCATTCACTCTGAAAGGCCAATTGCACTTGCATAAACCTTACTTTTGTTTTACTGTTTAATGGACTGTGCAATTGTTGTCATATGGGAGATTTATTTCTCTCACCCTGCCTTGCAAAGAAAGATGTTGGAGACCAGGGAATATTCATGAATTGGATTTCAATGGTCAGAGGAGCCACAAATGGAATTTCTGTATCTCTCTGCCTAACCCAAAACATGGCAGCCTTATCAGCTACCAAAGGTCAAAACACTTCGCTTGTTTTCCTCCAGAAGGATTTCAATGGCCTTGGTGAAGCATTCGGCTCCCTCCTTATTTGCTCTCCCTTACAGCCTGCTGTTGTCAAGGAAACTCCAGATTTTATGCACACACAGACAGCACACATCCATGATTTCTAAAAACAATTAGAAATGTGGACTAATCAGACCACAGCACATTTTTCCACTTTGCATCTGTCCATTTCAAATGAGCTCGGGCCCAGAGAAGGCGGCAGTGTTTCTGGATGTTGATGTTTGGCTTTCACTTTGCATGGTAGAGTTTTAACTTGCACTTGTAGATGTAGTGACAAACTGTTTTAACTGACAATGGTTTTCTGAAGTGTTCCTGACCCACGCGGTAAGATCCTTTACACATTGATGTCAGTTTTAATGCAGTGCCACTTGAGGGATCGAAGGTTATGGACATTCAACGCTGGTTTTCGGCCTTGCTGCTTACATGTAGAAAGTTCTCCAGATTCTCTGAATCTTCTGACTATATTATGGACTGTAGATGATGGAATCCCTAAATTCCTTGCAACTGAACATTGAGAAACATTGTTCTTAAACTGTTGGACTATTTTTTCACGCAGTTGTTCACAAAGTGGTGATCCTCACCCCATCTTTGCTTGTGAACGGCTGAGCCTTTTGGGGATGCTCCTTTTATACCCAATCATGACACTCACCTGTTTCCAATTAACCTGTTCACCTGTGGAATGTTCCAAACAGGTGTTCTTTGAGCATTCATCAACTTTCCCAGTCTTTTGTTGCCACTGTCCCAGCTTTTTTGAAACATGTTGCAGGCATCCATTTCAAAATGAGCAAATATTTGCACAAAAACAATAAAGTTTATCAGTTTGAACATTAAATATCTCGTCTTTGTGGTGTATTCAACTGAATATCGGTTGAAGAGGATTTGCAAATCATTGTATTCTGTATTTTACACAACGTCCCAACTTCAATGGAATTGGGGTTGTACAATGTAGACTGACAGGACATAGTTTTGACTGTAGTGAATGTTTGGTGTTCAAAGTAAAGGTGACACAATGTCGACGTCCACTCGATTCTATGACATATCCTACCTTTAATGCCATAACCAAGTTAGAAATGTAACCTCTCTCCCATTCTTCAAATCCAAACTCAAACCCTTCTGTTTCAGACGGCTTTATCTGACAAACTGCACTGCCTGATTTGAATCAGTTTCTTATATCTTATCGGTGGTAATTTGTTTTTATTGTTGTTTTATTTGTTGTTAATCATGTGTGAGTGCTGAGAAAGGTGCCAATAAATAAAATGTATTATGTGGAAAGTGATACCTGATTGGCAGGTAAAAGGGTGATTTTTTTTTTCTCAAGACATCCTTAGAAATACAACTGTATGTACTGTTATATGCAAAAAAGTAGCCGCTGTGGGCTCCACACCAGCACAACCAGATGACGTGCACTGACTTTGACAGAAAACAAAGTGTAAAGATGTTAACTTCGCTGCTGATGTGCTGCTGATGTTCACTCAGACACAGCGAGATGACGACACAAACTGTTTGTTCAACTCTGAGCTGCTGCACAAACAGCAGACTACAAGGCTCGCCTCATCCAGCGCCGATACATCAACAACACGGGGACGGACTACGGCTCGCCGCTTCCAGCGCCGATACATCGACAACACAGGGACGGACTACTGGCTCGCCATGTCCAGTGGTAATACACCAACAACATCAATCAATCAATCAATTTCATTTATATAGCGCCAAATCACAACAAACAGTTGCCCCAAGGCGCTTTATATTGTAAGGCAAGGCCATACAATAATTATGTAAAAACCCCAATGGTCAAAATGACCCCCTGTGAGCAAGCACTTGCGACAGTGGGAAGGAAAAACTCCCTTTAAACAGGAAGAAACCTCCAGCAGAACCAGGCTCAGGGAGGGGCAGTCTTCTGCTAGGACTGGTTGGGGCTGAGAGAGAGAACAAGGAAAAAGACATGCTGTGGAGGGGAGCAGAGATCAATCACTAATGATTAAATGCAGAGTGGTGCATACAGAGCAAAAAGAGAAAGAAACAGTGTATCATGGGAACCCCCCAGCAGTCTAAGTCTATAGCAGCATAACTAAGGGATGGTTCAGGGTCACCTGATCCAGCCCTAACTATAAGCTTTAGCAAAAAGGAAAGTTTTAAGCCTAATTTTAAAAGTAGAGAGGGTGTCTGTCTCCCTGATCTGAATTGGGAGCTGGTTCCACAGGAGAGGAGCCTGAAAGCTGAAGGCTCTGCTTCCCATTCTACTCTTATAAACCCTAGGAACTACAAGTAAGCCTGCAGTCTGAGAGCGAAGCGCTCTATTGGGGTGGTATGGTACTATGAGGTCCCTAAGATAAGATGGGACCTGATTATTCAAAACCTTATAAGTAAGAAGAAGAATTTTAAATTCTATTCTAGAATTAACAGGAAGCCAATGAAGAGAGGCCAATATGGGTAAGATATGCTCTCTCCTAGTCCCCGTTAGTACTCTAGATGTAGCATTTTGAATTAACTCAAGGCTTTTCAGGGAACTTTTAGGACAACCTGATAATAATGAATTACAATAGTCCAGCCTAGAGGAAATAAATGCATGAATTAGTTTTTCAGTATCACTCTGAGACAAGACCTTTCTAATTTTAGAGATATTGCGTAAATGGAAAAAAGCAGTCGTACATATTTGTTTAATATGTGCATTGAATGACATATCCTGATCAAAAATGACTCCAAGATTTCTCACAGTATTACTAGAGGTCAGGGTAATGCCATCCAGAGTAAGGATCTGGTTAGACACCATGTTTCTAAGATTTGTGGGGCCAAGTACAATAACTTCAGTTTTATCTGAGTTTAAAAGCAGGAAATTAGAGGTCATCCATGTCTTTATGTCTGTAAGACAATCCTGCAGTTTAGCTAATTGTGTGTCCTCTGGCTTCATGGATAGATAAAGCTGGGTATCATCTGCGTAACAATGAAAATGTAAGCAATGCCGTCTAATAATACTGCCTAAGGGAAGCATGTATAAAGTGAATAAAATTGGTCCTAGCACAGAACCTTGTGGAACTCCATAATTAACCTTAGTCTGTGAAGAAGATTCCCCATTTACATGAACAAATTGTAATCTATTAGATAAATATGATTCAAACCACCGCAGTGCAGTGCCTTTAATACCTATGGCATGCTCTAATCTCTGTAATAAACTTTTATGGTCAACAGTATCAAAAGCAGCACTGAGGTCTAACAGAACAAGCACAGAGATGAGTCCACTGTCTGAGGCCATAAGAAGATCATTTGTAACCTTCACTAATGCTGTTTCTGTACTATGATGAATTCTAAAACCTGACTGAAACTCTTCAAATAGACCATTCCTCTGCAGATGATCAGATAGCTGTTTTACAACTACCCTTTCAAGAATTTTTGAGAGAAAAGGAAGGTTGGAGATTGGCCTATAATTAGCTAAGATAGCTGGGTCAAGTGATGGCTTTTTAAGTAATGGTTTAATTACTGCCACCTTAAAAGCCTGTGGTACATAGCCAACTAACAAAGATAGATTGATCATATTTAAGATCGAAGCATTAAATAATGGTAGGGCTTCCTTGAGCAGCCTGGTAGGAATGGGGTCTAATAGACATGTTGATGGTTTGGATGAAGTAACTAATGAAAATAACTCAGACAGAACAATCGGAGAGAAAGAGTCTAACCAAATACCGGCATCACTGAAAGCAGCAAAGGATAACGATACGTCTTTGGGATGGTTATGAGTAATATTTTCTCTAATAGTTAAAATTTTATTAGCAAAGAGAGCTCAATAGAGCTCTGACTCTGTCAGCCTGGCTACAGTGCTGAAAAGAAACCTGGGGTTGTTCTTATTTTCTTTAATTAGTGATGAGTAGAAAGATGTCCTAGCTTTACGGAGGGCTTCTTTATAGAGCAACAGACTCTTTTTCCAGGCTAAGTGAAGATCTTCTAAATTAGTGAGATGCCATTTCCTCTCCAACTTACGGGTTATCTGCTTTAAGCTGCGAGTTTGTGAGTTATACCACAGAGTCAGGCACTTCTGATTTAAAGCTCTCTTTTTCAGAGGAGCTACAGCATCCAAAGTTGTCTTCAATGAGGATGTAAAACTTTTGACGAGATACTCTATCTCACTTACAGAGTTTAGGTAGCT
The DNA here is from genome assembly GCF_902500255.1 of Thalassophryne amazonica. Taxonomy (NCBI): domain Eukaryota; kingdom Metazoa; phylum Chordata; class Actinopteri; order Batrachoidiformes; family Batrachoididae; genus Thalassophryne; species Thalassophryne amazonica. The sequence goes on from NC_047113.1 coordinate 108,825,801, forward strand.
ACTCTGCACTGTGTTGGTATATGGCATTAGAGAACATAAAGAAGGAATCATATCCTTAAACCTAGTTACAGTGCTTTCTGAAAGACTTCTAGTGTAATGAAACTTATTCCCCACTGCTGGGTAGTCCATCAGAGTAAATGTAAATGTTATTAAGAAATGATCAGACAGAAGGGAGTTTTCAGGGAATACTGTTAAGTCTTCAATTTCCATACCATAAGTCAGAACAAGATCTAAGATATGATTAAAGTGGTGGGTGGACTCATTTACATTTTGAGCAAAGCCAATTGAGTCTAATAATAGATTAAATGCAGTGTTGAGGCTGTCATTCTCAGCATCTGTGTGGATGTTAAAATCGCCCACTATAATGATCTTATCTGAGCTAAGCACTAAGTCAGACAAAAGGTCTGAAAATTCACAGAGAAACTCACAGTAACGACCAGGAGGACGATAGATAATAAATAAAACTGTTTTTTGGGACTTCCAATTTGGATGGACAAGACTAAGAGTCAAGCTTTCAAATGAATTAAAGCTCTGTCTGGGTTTTTGATTAATTAATAAGCTGAAATGGAAGATTGCTGCTAATCCTCCGCCTCGGCCCGTGCTATGAGCGTTCTGACAGTTAGTGTGACTTGGGGGTGTTGACTCATTTAAACTAACATATTCATCCTGCTGTAACCAGGTTTCTGTAAGGCAGAATAAATCAATATGTTGATCAATTATTATATCATTTACTAACAGGGACTTCGAAGAGAGAGACCTAATGTTTAATAGACCACATTTAACTGTTTTAGTCTGTGGTGCAGTTGAAGGTGCTATATTATTTTTTCTTTTTGAATTTTTATGCTTAAATAGATTTTTGCTGGTTATTGGTAGTCTGGGAGCAGGCACCGTCTCTACGGGGATGGGGTAATGAGGGGATGTCAGGGGGAGAGAAGCTGCAGAGAGGTGTGTAAGACTACAACTCTGCTTCCTGGTCCCAACCCTGGATAGTCACGGTTTGGAGGATTTAAGAAAATTGGCCAGATTTCTAGAAATGAGAGCTGCTCCATCCAAAGTGGGATGGATGCCGTATCTCCTAACAAGACCAGGTTTCCCCCAGAAGCTTTGCCAATTATCTATGAAGCCCACCCAAGCCCAACATGGGGATGGATGACCGGCTCCTGGCTTCCCAGGGCCTCCTCCCAGTTGGATGTGCCTGAAAGACCTCCCTACATAGACCACCAGGTGGCCTCCTCACCAGACGCCTGGACCAAATGAGCTGGATCCTTTGGATGAGAAGCAGCAACATCTCTGCTCCCCAAGCTTCTCACCCTGTCTGAGTGTAAGTCCAGATACTTGATGGAGGAATGTCATGTCCGCTGCGATAGCGGCAGAAATGACATTGATGACATGAGCTTCAAGCAGCTTGATGACATCAGTTTGACACTCTTCAAGAAATACAGTAAACTGGTCCATGACCTGCAGAAGCTGCATCAGGATGTTTCCAGGAACACTGGACACGATAAAAATATCTACTGTATGATTATCAGAGCTTGTCGTTACGTGAAAATATAACTGCCAGTTTTTTTAGCTTTTGTTGTCCAACCCTTCCCTTTTGACTAAATTAAATTTGATTTGTTGCCTTCATTATGAACCTGTAACTTACTGGGGGCCAGCTCACTAATGTAAGTATATCAGATTTGGGTAAGTTCAGCCGTTTTTAAGACTTGATTGGTTCATATAATGAGTAAGAGTGAATCTCACCCGGAAATCAGTCATTCACACAGTCTTACCTGTCTCAGGTAACAGGGACACTGAGGAGATACGGGTGCAAGATCGGGTTAAAGGTCGCCTGGGAACAAAGTCATCCTCCCTGCCCCGGCAGAGCTGTAAACTGGAGCCCACAGCCCCGTGGTGAGATCCAGGTGGGGGACGCCGTTTCCCCAACTGTCCACCCAGCAGCTCTGTTCTTGTAGAAGGCTGGGTTTCAGCAGCTCCTCTGAGCTCCACACGTTCCACTCCACTACCAACACTTTGACTCACGCCAACTCCACTCGTACAATTTCCTCCGTTGCTGACTCCAGAAAGGCCCTCTGTGTCTTCACTGGGACCAGCTCTGGCTGCCCTCTCAGTGGTTGTGCTTGGTATCTGGGCTGTTCCTGGAAACACCCTCCCACATCCATCCACTTGCTGTGATGTGGCCTGTCCCGCACCAATTTGACCCAGACTTCCAGGTCCTTGCACTGTTCTGGTCTGTGCAGCAGTTCCAGCAGTCCCAGTTCCACAGGTTAGTCCCCGGTCAGCCCCCTGCCTTGCTGCATGTTCCCCGCTCTCAGTAGAAGTTCCTTTATTTGTAGTCCTCCGGCTGTACTCGGACGCGGTCTTCATGTCTGCCTTGATCTGTTCACTGCTGACCTGACAGCTTTTCTCACAACTACTTTCGGGCATCCAGGTCTCTGAGTTGTCCAACGGTACCGTCACTTCAGCAGCCATATTGTTAGCCCGCCGCAATGGCGTCTTTCCTTTACCTGCAGACATACCGACAGTAATGTCAACATATACTTCAACACTGAAAAGAAGTTGGTTGGTTATACATTACTACCTACCACGTCATGCTGAAGTAGAAAGCAAACTAGAGATCTGTAATGCAGTGTGTGATGGTTAGCAGGGTTCTGCCCAGACAATGGAATAATGGCGTTGTGCCATTATACAGCCATCCAGCACTGCTATACGGTGGTGTCATCTCATGATGTTTTAGCGTGAGACTTGGTGGGAATCTGACGGTGCATAAACCCATTTTTGTGGGGAAATTTTCTATGGGCTGTCCGTTATCTACCAACTGACTAAAGTGTGCTCGCTCCATACTCCTCCTCCAGAGACATTGTTCGTGTCTGCACTACTTCAGCAATACCCACCAAAAGCAAGTGTGTTTCTGCTACACATTAACCCTCCACTGTTTGGCAGAACATATTCTACTGAAACGTCAATAAAAAGCACAACCTGTTTATTTGATCCTACAACCCCTGGCAAAAATTATGGAATCACCGGCCTCGGAGGATGTTCATTTAGTTGTTTAATTTTGTAGAAAGAAAGCAGATCACAGACATGACACAAAACTAAAGTCATTTCAAATGGCAACTTTCTGGCTTTAAGAAACACTGTAAGAAATCAGGAAAAATAATTGTGGCAGTCAGTAACGGTTACTTTTTTAGACCAAGCAGAGGGAAAAAACTATGGACTCACTCAATTCTGAGGAAAAAATTATGGAATCATGAAAAACAAAAGAACGCTCCAACACATCACTAGTATTTTGTTGCACCACCTCTGGCTTTTATAACAGCTTGCAGTCTCTGAGGCATGGACTTAATGAGTGACAAACAGTACTCTTCATCAATCTGGCTCCAACTTTCTCCGATTGCTGTTGCCAGATCAGCTTTGCAGGTTGGAGCCTTGTCATGGACCATTTTCTTCAACTTCCACCAAAGATTTTCAATTGGATTAAGATCCGGACTATTTGCAGGCCATGACATTGACCCTATGTGTCTTTTTGCAAGGAATGTTTTTGCAGTTTTTGCTCTATGGCAAGATGCATTATCATCTTGAAAAATGATTTCATCATCCCCAAACATCATTTCAATTGATGGGATAAGAAAAGTGTCCAAAATATCAACGTAAACTTGTGCATTTATTGATGATGTAATGACAGCCATCTCCCCAGTGCCTTTACCTGACATGCAGCCCCATATCATCAATGACTGTGGAAATTTACATGTTCTCTTCAGGCAGTCATCTTTATAAATCTCATTGGAACAGCACCAAACAAAAGTTCCAGCATCATCACCTTGCCCAATGCAGATTTGAGATTCATCACTGAATATGACTTTCATCCAGTCATCCACAGTCCACGATTGCTTTTCCTTAGCCCATTGTAACCTTGTTTTTTTCTGTTTAGGTGTTAATGATGGCTTTCGTTTAGCTTTTCTGTATGTAAATCCCATTTCCTTTAGGCGGTTTCTTACAGTTCGGTCACAGACGTTGACTCCAGTTTCCTCCCATTCGTTCCTCATTTGTTTTGTTGTGCATTTTCGATTTTTGGGACATATTGCTTTAAGTTTTCTGTCTTGACGCTTTGATGTCTTCCTTGGTCTACCAGTATGTTTGCCTTTAACAACCTTCCCATGTTGTTTGTATATGGTCCAGAGTTTAGACACAGCTGACTGTCAACAACCAACATCTTCTGCAACATTGCATGATGATTTACCCTCTTTCAAGAGTTTGATAATCCTCTCCTTTGTTTTAATTGACATCTCTCGTGTTGGAGCCATGATTCATGTCAGTCCACTTGGTGCAACAGCTCTCCAAGGTGTGTTCACTCCTTTTTAGATGCAGACTAACGAGCAGATCTGATTTGATGCAGGTGTTAGTTTTGGGGATGAAAATGTACAGGGTGATTCCATAATTTATTCCTCAGAATTGAGTGAGTCCATATTTTTTTCCCCTCTGCTTGGTCTAAAAAAGTAACCATTACTGACTGCCACAAATTTTTTTCCTGATTTCTTATAGTGTTTCTTAAAGCCAGAAAGCTGCCATTTGAAATTACTATTTTGTGTCATGTCTGTGATCTGCTTTTTTTCTACAAAATTAAACAACTGAATGAACATCCTCTGAGGTCGGTGATTCCATAATTATTGCCAGGGGTTGTATACAAACAAAACTGTTTAAGGACCTGTGGCCCACTCTTGGGCCGACTGTGCTGGAAATTATTAATCTTTCTTTAACTTCTGGATCTGTTCCTAAATGTTTCAAATCTGCAGTGATTAATCCACTACTTAAGAAACCTAATCTTAACCCTAGTGTACTGAAAAACTATCAGCCAATATCAAATCTATCATGTTGCTCTAAAATTCTGGAAAAAGTGGTTTCACGGCAGCTCGTGGACTATCTTACTGAGAATAATCTTTTTGAGCCACTGCAGTCTGCTTTAAAAAAATATCATTCCACAGAGACGGCTCTCACGAAAGTGGTGAATGATCTTCTGCTTGCAATGGATTCGGACACCACTACGGTTCTGGTGCTGTTTGATCTCAGTGCTGCATTTGATACAGTGGATCATCATATTCTACTTGATAGGCTGGAAAATCATTTTGGGATTACTGGGAGTGCCCTTGCATGGCTGACGTCATACTTGACCAGTCGTTCTCACTGTGTTTTGCACAATAACACTACCTCTAACCTTAGTGACATGAAATTTTGGGTTCCACAGGGGTCTGTCTTAGGCCCCCTGCTTTTCTCCCTTTATATAGCACCCCTTGGGCACATACTGTGGCGTTTTGGGATTACCTTTAACTGCTATGCTGATGATACTCAGTTATACAGTAGTGTTCAGAATAATAGTAGTGCTATGTGACTAAAAAGATTAATCCAGGTTTTGAGTATATTTCTTATTGTTACATGGGAAACAAGGTACCAGTAGATTCAGTAGATTCTCACAAATCCAACAAGACCAAGCATTCATGATATGCCCACTCTTAAGGCTATGAAATTGGGCTATTAGTAAAAAAAAAAGTAGAAAAGGGGGTGTTCACAATAATAGTAGTGTGGCATTCAGTCAGTGAGTTCGTCAATTTTGTGGAACAAACAGGTGTGAATCAGGTGTTCCCTATTTAAGGATGAAGCCAGCACCTGTTGAACATGCTTTTCTCTTTGAAAGCCTGAGGAAAATGGGACGTTCAAGACATTGTTCAGAAGAACAGCATAGTTTGATTAAAAAGTTGATTGGAGAGGGGGAAAACTTATACGCAGGTGCAAAAAATTATAGGCTGTTCATCTACAATGATCTCCAATGCTTTAAAATGGACAAAAAAAAACAGAGACGCGTGAAAGAAAATGGAAAACAACCATCAAAATGGATAGAAGAATAACCAGAATGGCAAAGGCTCACCCATTGATCAGCTCCAGGATGATCAAAGACAGTCTGGAGTTACCTGTAAGTGCTGTGACAGTTAGAAGACGCTTGTGTGAAGCTAATTTATTTGCAAGAATCCCCCGCAAAGTCCCTCTGTTAAATAAAAGACATGTGCAGAAGAGGTTACAATTTGCCAAAGAACACATCAACTGGCCTAAAGAGAAATGGAGGAATATTTTGTGGACTGATGAGAGTAAAATTGTTCTTTTTGGGTCCAAGGGCAGCAGACAGTTTGTGAGACGACCCCCAAAGTCTGAATTCAAGCCACAGTTCACAGTGAAGACAGTAAAGCATGGTGGTGCAAGCATCATGATATGGGCATGTTTCTCCTACTATGGTGTTGGGACTATATATCGCATACCAGGTATCATGGATCAGTTTGGATATGTCAAAATACTTGAAGAGGTCATGTTGCCTTATGCTGAAGAGGACATGCCCTTGAAATGGGTGTTTCAACAAGACAATGACCCCAAGCACACTAGTAAACCAGCAAAATCTTGGTTCCAAACCAACAAAATTAATGCCTCGCAGATGTGAAGAAATCATGAAAAACTGTGGTTATACAACTAAATACTAGTTTAGTGATTCACAGGATTGATAAAAAAGCAGTTTGAACATAATAGTTTTGAGTTTGTAGCGTCAACAGCAGACAGCCAACTATTATTGTGAACACCCCCTTTTCTACTTTTTGTTTTTTACTAATAGCCCAATTTCATAGCCTTAAGAGTGTGCATATCATGAATGCTGGGTCTTGTTGGATTTGTGAGAATCTACTGAATCTACTGGTACCTTGTTTCCCATGTAACAATAAGAAATATACTCAAAACCTGGATTAATCTTTTTAGTCACATAGCACTACTATTATTCTGAACACTATTGTACATGCTGATAACTGCTGGTAATCTCGTTCACATAAAATCCTTAGAAGATTGCCTTGCATCAGTGAAAAGTCCAGTGAGACATCGGCATCAATTTGACCAGTTAATGCTCAGCCTAGGCTCGTGTGTCATACATCACACTGACAAAGTGAGGAACCTTGGGGTAATTTTTGATCCTGCATTGTGCTTTGATCTCCACATTAGAAATATTACTAGGACTGCTTTCTTCCACCTGCGAAATATAGTGAAGATTCGTCCCATCCTGTCTATGGCTGATGCTGAGACCTTGATCCATGTGTTCATCTCTTCGAGATTGGACGACTGCAATGTTCTGTTTTCTGGTTTACCGCAGCCTAGCATTAGGGCTTTTGACACAAAGCAGAAAGTTTAACCACATTACACCCATTTTGGCATCCCTTCACTGGCTTCCTGTCCCAGTGAGATCAGATTTTAAGGTTCTGCTACTAACCTATAAAATTATTCATGGACTGACACCTCCCTACCTAGCTGACCTAATTAAACCTTACGTACCAGCCCGGGCTTTATGTTCTCAGGGTGCAGGACTACTTTGTGTCCCTAGGGTGAATAAGAAGTCTGCAGGTCACAGAGCTTTCTCTTATCGTGCCCCTGTTCTGTGGAATGATCTCTCTGCGTCAATAAAACAATCAGATTTTGTGGAGACTTTCAAGTCCAGACTTAAGACACACTTATTTTCCCTTTCATATGGCTAGCATACTGGTACAGTTTTGTTTTACACTTTTTACTCAATTCATTTCATTAGTAAACGGAGCGTGTCGCGGCCTCAACTTAATCTAAACCCTTAACCTAAATTCTGGGTCTTTTAGTGAAGTTTAGGGCTAGCGGCCGGCGATCACCTTAGTATTTCTGTTTTTCTTGTTGTTTAATGCTGACAAATTATACAGTATTTTTTGTCTTTCTGATGCCTGATTCTGTTTCTTCTCTCTGTTTAAGGTGCAGCTCCATCCAGAGATGGGAGTTGTGTTCGTGTTGGCGATCCTCCTGTCCTGTGCGCCAATAGCATTTCTTGTATATTCATCCTTGAATTGTTCTGTGAATTATGTCTGTATCATGGCCCAAGCAGAGGGTCACCCCTTTGAGTCTGGTCTGCTTGAGGTTTCTTCCTCAGAAGGAGTTTTTCCTTACCACTGTTGCTCTGGGGGTTGGTAAGGTTAGACTTTACCTGTGTGAAGCGCCTTGAGGCAACTCTGTTGTGATTTGGCGCTATATAAATTGAAATTGGCTTTGACACCAACAGACAACTTTGACAGATGTGACGTGTTGCCTCAACTCTACTGGAGGGAAAAGCAAATTAATATGAGCAAATGTTCTTCTTTATATTGAAGACTGGTATTATTTCCAACACAGTTGACAGTGTAGGAGTGAAAGTATTTCATACATGTGGTTGGCAAAGTAAATGTACACATTAATATAATCAAAGTGAAGTTGTAATCTTAACGACTGGCTGTGAACACTTTGCAATGTGTAGAAACGACTACCTTTTGAGGACATTAAGAACTGAAGGGTTTAAGCTGATACCTTCAATACAGGAGGTTGTTTGCTGGGAATGTGAAGCTGGCACGTGCCGCGGAACCATGCCCTCCTCTTCGTCACTCTCAGAGTCTGACATCACCACCAGAGGCTTGGGGACGGCCACGTCGGCTGGCCGGCACTGCTGCACCAAACCACTGGGACCTGGACAACAGCAAGGATGTGAAGGACAACATGAGCGGACGATTCCAGCATTTTTACTAATAAATACACATTTTAAACTAGAGCGCTTGCAGAGCGCAAACCTCCGACAACACTAGTTTCCATTTCCGTAAAAAAAGTTTACTTTGGAAAAAATTTAGAAGTCTTTTCATAAACTTAATTAGACGTGATCACATGTCAGGAGGACGTATTTAGTTCATGTATTTGAATCAAAGTGGGCTGTTTTTGTGGTGTTGTCAGTTTTTGTTTTTTTTTCTTTTCAGTTTCTGAATTGTTTTTCAGGTCATTTTCATAGAACAATGGTTCTCTCTGCTATGGACAATCTGCCGTTGCTTTTTGGCACTTTCTGACTGATACCTGGAAGACAAACAGGCATAAAAGTGGAACCTCCATCCCTTTTTGGTGGTGTAGGTAAATCCATAACAGGAAAATGAGAGTGACTGAGGCACTTTTGATTGCGATATCATGCAAAATGTGCTTTTCAATATTAAATTCAAATGTCCACAAAATCCACAATCCGGATCAGATCCGGACCAACTTTGTCAGGTGAGCGTGAGTGCCAGTCTGTACCTCACTTTCAAATATGAGCGTGTTTGCGGCACGTTTGATTAAGATATAAGGTAAAATATACACTAATGGGGTTTTCAGTGCTACATTTAAATGGCTACAAAATCTATAACATGGATCAAACTTTGTCAGTCGGCAGAGGACACCATCCTACATAAAACTCTTTTTTTATTTGTTCAATATTAAAGATAAGGATTTTTCCAATTTTACAACATTTTTCCTGACTTTCACCTTTGACCTTGAAAATTGAACCAGTTCTTGCCTATCAGGATATAAATCTTCAGTAAAAATTTCCTAATGATATTTGAAAAATTGTGGGCTCCAGACTGTTCACAAAGACGAACAAACAGGGGCGATAACATAACCTCTGTTTTTGCCCATGTGACAGACAGCAGAAGTGCAGCACTGATTGCATGTGGACTCAATTATTCAATTGCCAACCATCACAGTGGGCACAGATCTGCACCGCTACAATACTTTACCCATGATATCGATGTTACAGTCAGGCACCGACAGGTTAGGAGAAAATTATCAGTGCCCCTATGAAATTTAACATTTACCCAGCTGCTTTTTGAGCAGAGCAAGGAATTTTCACCACAGCATTTGTAAAGATTGTAGTTGTATTTGGGCTGTTCACAAAGACCAAAAACTACCCGGCTCTAAGTTATTAGGCGCTTAAGAGGTGATGTTGTTGTTGAAGCACAGCACAAACCACTACTGGGCAATTCTACGGTAATGGAATTACAATCTGAGCTAATCTGTCATGGTTAGATGCCATATGTCCAGATTTTGCTGCTGTTGTAATTCCGTTACCACAGAATTGCCCGCCTGTGTAATGATGAGCTCTAACTATCAAGTCCAAAGTGACCACACCTTCCAGTGTGAACACAGAAGAAAAAGCTCAGTCAAGGTTTGAGCCGTCACTGGGAAAGAATCCTGACAAAAACGACAGAAGTCAGAGAGTGAAAAAGTGAGGAGTGTTTTGTTTAGCTTTTCCTAGTTTGGGAGGTCCGGTGTGACTTAGACATACACAAAATAATTTTCTACATCTTGTTCCTGAACATCTCCAAGACCAAGGTGTAGCGCATGGCCTTGATTGGCCCTAATTAAATAAATACATTAATGCTGTCTCAACAAAAACCTGAGTTCTGAACTGCAGACAAAGACTGTGTTTTCCCTCTCAGTTGAGAAATTTCTAAGTCATCTGGAGATCTTAAGATAAGCTTGGAGACATCCCCCATGGGCCAACACTGGGATTCACAGCAAAACAAAACTAATTCAAAGTTCTTCAAAGGGAAGCTCTTGCCTTTTTATCAGTGAATTTTTGGTCATTATGAATTACATGACATTATAATGGGTTCACATCAGGATCCGAGTTTCTCCAGGCCGGGAGAACCCAAATTTTATGACCTCACGCCAAGGCCAGACCCTCCCAAGACTGTGAGACGATATCCCTTCCACAACACAGGCCCATAAAACTTTGTCTTGATAACAGCTATTATTTTTAGGTCTAAGCAAAGAAAGACATTCTTTTAAAATAAAAAAATTGCATCAGTACTCTTTGATTCACATATATGAAGACTTCTAATGGTGTTTGTATTGATTAATCAAACAAAATGCTTTGCATATAATTATTCCATTTTATTGACATGTGTTCCTGTAACTGATGTGTGTTTTTATCTTTCTGCTTTATCAATATGTTGATGGTGAAGTATTCTGTTTATCCCCCTTAAAAAGTAAGAACAGAGTGCTGTTCCGCGCTCTCTCGCCCCTTCTTCGCTCCTCTCGTTTGTCTCTCTTCTTTTCTTAAATGCTTAATTATTTCTGGGTCAACAAGGCCCCATGCTAAGCTAACCTAGCTGAAGCTACCACGTGGCATTCATTATTGTTTTATTCTTGTCTCAATTTTTGAGAATTTTAACATGACACTCTAAGGTGCATCAAGTCTTTCAAAGTTTTAAGAGAACTTCCGAGCTGAACTCTTTAAAATAGTGAATTTACAGAAAAGTGACTTTTCCTTTTTTGTAATTTTCCAACGCTCTTAAAGTTTTACTTTTTCTAAATTCACAAAGACTTTTAATCTGGCTCCAACAAACTTTTTAGAAGCTACCAGAAAGCATTTTCAACAAACGCCTTCCACCTCTGGGGTCCAGCAGTTGATGACGGAGCTGATTTCAAACCTGACTGCAAGCAGCCATCCTGTCGGTAAAGCAGGCCAACACAAGCCTTTGGGATTACTCGGGGAGACCACTGAGTTAACCCCTGACCCAAGTGAGCTCACGCTGCAGAGCCTACATTAACGACGGCCATCCGAACCACCTTTTCAGTGGACCAGCTAAGTGACCCAGTTAAAGGTTCCAGAAAAAGGGTTTGTTGTTAATGGATAAAGTGGCTCCTTCTCATTATTATTCTTATTTTTAAACGTATTCATATGTTTGTTTAATAATTTTCTTAAAAATAACTGGCTTACAATTTCATCACTAAATTCTAATCAGATTTATTCACTTAAAGTCTTTAAGCTTCATCTCTCTCTTTCACGTCTCATGAGTGAGTAAGAATTGTGTAAATAAATGAACTTATTTAATCACTGTCCACAAAAATGCCAGTAAACTGTTCATTCCTTGTATACTTGTAAATAAATTGTAAATATTTCTGCTGTAGCTCATTTTGTGTTCAGAAGGAAACCTTTGGACAATCATATTGTGAATTCAGACTTTCAGATTAGAGACTGATTAATTAAATTGAGACTGATTAATTAAATTAAGACTGATAATGAATGTCTAAATTAAAGTACCTATGCTATAAATAGGTGGTGCCCCAAGTAATAATTAAATTGTTGTTGTCCATTCAGCTGCTCCCTTTTTGTTCAGGGTCGCCACAGTGGATAGAGCCAGATCCGCACTGGTATTTGACAAAGGTTTTATGCCGGATGCCCTTCCTGATGCAACTCCAGTTTTACCTGGAGAAACACACAACCGCTGGTGTTCCAGAGAGGTCTCCCATCCAAGAACTAACCAGATGCTGCACTGCTTAGCTTCTGAGATCTGATGGGATCAGGCTTAGACAGAGCAGACGGCTGCTCCAAGTAATAATTAAATAATAAGTATTAACACTGGGAGGTCCAAGCTTTTCTCTTCTACCTGTAAAGCCCACGGAGAGTCAAATGACCCCAAGATACAGGACATGTTCACATCCTCAAACTCCAGACATCTCCACGTCACTACATATTCAGTCCCTGATTGGTCATCGCGGCGCGATGAGAACTGCGGCACTACAGGAAGCGGCAGGATGAAACGGCGATTATAAAGTATCACACGCCGTTGTTCGTCATCATGGAAGGTCTCCAGAAGCGCTCCTGGAATTATTCGACATGTTGATTAATTCCGGGAGCAATTCCTGGTAAAGCCGGAACTAAACCACGCCCCCTAGTGCCGGCGTTAACAACAGCGTGTGATTCTTAAGATGGCCAAAAACTCTTCCGGGACACTTCCGGGAGCTCTTACCGTCTGTGTGTAAACGGGGCTTTAGAGGTACATTGGTCATTTGACCAGTCCTTGGCCTTGTGTGTGTTAAACCCTAAATTGTTAATTATTTTGGTGACTCATCAGATGGGGCCTAGTCCAATCTAATTAAATTTGGGAGTGTAATTACTTATTCACTACATTCTTATGGTGCTCCGGTGTGAGCTGATGTAGAATTGACCAATGTTGTAGATGATAAGTTACTTTAGTGGACATGTCCCCACTGACCCTCAGCGGGGCCTGTGTGGAGATGGGGGGGGGCTGACTCCTGCCTCCTGTGTAGAGACGGGGGGGGGCTGACTCCTGCCTCCTGCGTGGAGAAGGGGGGGCTGACTCCTGCCTCCTGCGTGGTGACGGGAGGGGCTGACTCCTGCCTCCTGCGTGGTGACGGGAGGGGCTGACTCCTGCCTCCTGCGTGGAGACGGGAGGGGCTGCCTCCTGCGTGGAGACGGGAGGGGCTGCCTCCTGCCTCCTGCGTGGAGACGGGAGGGGCTGACTCCTGCCTCCTGCGTGGAGACGGGAGGGGCTGCCTCCTGCGTGGAGACGGGAGGGGCTGCCTCCTGCGTGGAGACGGGAGGGGCTGCCTCCTGCGTGGAGACGGGAGGGGCTGCCTCCTGCCTCCTTTGTAGAGACGGGAGGCTGACTCCTGCCTCCTTTGTAGAGACGGGAGGCTGACTCCTGCCTCCTTTGTAGAGACGGGGGGCTGACTCCTGCCTCCTTTGTAGAGACGGGAGGCTGACTCCTGCCTCCTTTGTAGAGACGGGAGGCTGACTCCTGCCTCCTTTGTAGAGACGGGGGGCTGACTCCTGCCTCCTTTGTAGAGACGGGAGGCTGACTCCTGCCTCCTTTGTAGAGACGGGAGGCTGACTCCTGCCTCCTTTGTAGAGACGGGGGGCTGACTCCTGCCTCCTTTGTAGAGACGGGAGGCTGACTCCTGCATCCTGTGTGGAGACGGGGGGCTGACTTCACCCCGTCACGGTCTGTGTGAACTGTCAGCGTCAGGCAGACGCTGCAAACCCGTTAAAGCAAAGACCAGCAGACCTGAGACGAGCTGGAATCCCTCAGCAGCTAATGTCCACACGGGACGGTGCAGTCGGTATGGACGTACATGTGCACGTGGGTTTGTGCTCATATCAAATGGATTTTATTTTTCCATTTTATTGTTTGCTTGTTTATTTATACTTTTATGCACTGACCAGATGGCTTTTCCAGTTTCATTCTACTTGTGACAATGACAATAAGGGATATAAAATCCACACCTGTTTGTTATTAAGACTCACTACTTATACTGGGTTTTTTGCACAAATCAATTTGTAAAAGTACACAACAACAACACACAAACATCCTGATTTACAGAGGCAAAGAGTGAAAAACCTTGACTCACATTTCTTTGTCACAAGCTTTTCATATCAAAACGTTAGGAATCATTGACTTTTATTTATTTTAAACATCAGCAGACATATCGGTACTGTAAATTTTTTACATTGCGATCACCCCCAAATAAATCTATGTTGGTTGGGCTGAATACAGAACCTTCTTCAATCACGTCGCTGCAGGCACAATATAAGACATGTTGCAAGAAGACTTGAATAAACATGGACACGCACAGTACGTCAGAGCAGACCGAGGCGCCCGCAGAAAGCACTTTACAGATGGCAGCAGCCCATCCGACACGCAGCGCGCCAGGAGCGGCACAGCCTGCTAACATCAGGAGAGTTTTTTTTTTTTTACTAACGCAGAGCAGCGTGGTGCCCAAGAACTCAGCGGACAGGGTTCAGAAACAGAAGCCTGACAGTTCCACACCACCCTGGGTGCCCATTCTCTGTGTACCTCCACACTGCACAGAGAATGGGCACCCAGGGGTCAAACGACCTCCAAATCAACACGCAGCGCCATATCAGACCTCCTGCAGTGAAACAGAGAGGAAAAAAGAACAACTCGTTTCCTTCATCCCACCAGGCTGCCTCTGACACGGCGACTCGAACCTGCTTGTTCTTCATCAGGCTGTTGTGGTGTTTCAGGAGGATGGCTTGGCCCCACAGCCACATCACGCTCTTCCACTTTAACATCCTGCTCTTCTTCCGGCTCCAGCTGGGGCTCAGCGTCCATGTGGTCCAACATCACCTCCTCCTCCTCCTCGTCCTCCTCCATCCCATTTACTTCCACTGGCACAGTCAAAGAAAAACACAAAACACAATGTTTTCTCACCTTTCAGCTCAACAGTATCACAATATTCTTCTCCTGCACCCATCAAATGAGCATATTTGTGAGCGCAGTATGTATATGTGTGTATTCCTGAAAGTGTCGCGCTCCTCCATGATGGCAGACTTTGAGCTCAGAAATGTGAATGTTTAAGTAAACAAACTCTAAAATAAAATAAAAATAAAACTAAATAAATCACATTAGCCAGGCGTGGCTGAGTGAAAATCGCCGTTGTTCTAATGCCACAGGAAGTGTTTGTGCCTGTAAAAAATACAGCAGATGTCAACAAGGCAATGCGTTCTGGGTGAATTTTTCCTACATGTGGTAGGGAGATTTGAATGGAGAATCAACTACAAGAAACCCAGTGCCAGAAATGTCTAACATTCCAGCAGGAGATCAGCCTGAAACAAGAGCTTAAAGCAAAAGGGCCGATGTCAGAGGACAGCAGAGGCTTCCGTCAGGACTGAACCATCTTCCACTGTGACTGCAGGGGGACGAGGTGCAGGTCTGGAGGAACACAGATATTAGCGAGGTGCCTGAAGTAATGTGCCATTTTCTCCATACGATGGGCCCTTCTCACACATCAGTCGGTCGACATGAAGAGAAACAAGATTAAATAAACACTTTAAGACTTGCAGTCTTTTTAAATCTATGTGCATGGGTGTCACATGTGGTTGTTAAATGGGGCAGTTTTAACAATTGGAGGCAAAATTGAAGAATTTTGGGGATATTTTTTGTCACATATGTCACAGGGGTCTTAACCAAGCTGTCTCGAGGTTAGATGGTGTTTATTACAGCAGGTGAATTTCTGTGAAAACAGAACTGCTGGACTCTGGATAAGATTAAACCTCAAACACATGGATGGGCAAAAGGAAGATTAAAAATTGGTTTGTTCTGCACCACTCAAATGTTCAAATCTGCTCCTTGCAACTTTAAATCAGAAGAAAATCCAAAAGAATCAATCATTCTTTCTTTTGTTTTCTTTTTTTTACAGGTTTAGGTACATGTTTTCACATAAACATGAGTGTTTAATGAACCCTGTGGTTCAAACAGAATCACAATTTAGATTTTATTTAAATCACACTTAACTCTAGGGCTGAGAGGGGGCAGGTTTTCTTCACAGCCACTGACTCCAGCAGGTGGTTTCACTGATTAACATCACTTTGAACAGGTGGGATGAGTTCACCAGTGAAACCACTTGCTGGAGTCAGTGGCTGTGAAGAAAGCCTGCCCCCTCTTGGTCCTTTCTGGAATAGTTTGGACACCACTGGACTAGATGATCCTCCCGTCACCTGACAGATATGCAGTAGTAATGACACACTTACTGCTTTCTAATAAATTATTCATACCCCTTGGCAGTGGTGGGCACATTTCCGATAACAGATAATTATCGAAGATAACGTTTTCATCATCGGATTATCTTTTCAGATAAATTTTAAAACCATTATCGGACCAATTATCTTCCGATACATTAAGTTCCGATAACGTTCAGTCCAATAACTTTTTTTGGTGGTGAAGTGAGTAAGGTTTAACAGTCAAAAAGGTTTGTAAACAGCTAAAATCGTTCCTGGCTCCTCCAGACTGTGTGCAACAGTCAGGCTGCTGTCGGAGCTCAGAAGGGGGAGGGCACGCTCACTGTGCCTTCACTGCACGTGGGTCTTTTCAGTTCTTCAGCAACAAGGTTATTGCCTCGTTTCTGCTTAAAACTGCGCTCCAGTCATCATCTATCTCAGCGACAGTTATCTGAAGCTTTTCTACAACAATCACTTCCCCATAAATTCATAATAACAGACGTGAGCACTCTCAGAGGCTGAGAGTTATAAATTTTACCATTCACATTGAATGCAACATGGGTGACGTTATACAGAGATAAACTGTGACTCCTGTGATTTACTGTTTTTTTATAGAAATGGTCTTTAAGTTACATATATATTATATCGATAGATTAAAAACAAAATTACAAAATAAAAACTTCACTGCGCTCTGCGCATGCTCTGACTGGCTGTTGCTGGCTGATGATGTCGACAGCCTCGTGTTTAGTAGTTAGTCTTCGTGCGTTTCGAACGTGACTAGCAGCGAGTGAGCGAGCCAGCATTATTATTTTTTTTCTGAGCTTATGGTGGTTTTTTTGGGGGGCAAAATGAGTGAGGAAAACATTGTGTTCCACGGCCTGAGGATGACGTCCAAGAGGAGCCTGGATCGAGTGGGGAGGTGTCTGGAGCAGCTCAGGCTGAGGCCCAGGCCTGACACGAGGTCCAGAACCCGTGGCCTCACCTGGAGGATTTCTTTGTTTTCCAGTCGGTGGACAAGAAGAACGCTAGCATCCTTTTTTTCCAGTGTGTCCTGTGTCACCCAAAGGAGACAACAATTAAAGGGCACACAACCAGCCTTTGTAATTTAAAGTCCCATGAGAAGAGGAACCACCCAGGCCATGCAATCCAATTTGAAGAAAGGATCAAGGCCGGTTCTTCACGTGGGAAACACAGGCGTTCGTCAGCTAGCAGCAGCAGTCTTCATTTGGTGGGCAGCCACCCGCAAAAAAAAGTCAGCTATCCCAGCCTACTATTCGGGGGGCCTTTGCACAGTCGGCTGCTGGCACTGGCGTCTGTGGTGGACTCGAAGATCGTGGACCTCTTCGTATGCAACATGCTGCCGCTGCATGTTGTGGAGTCCCCCACATTCATCAGTTTGGTCAAGACCTTGAACCCCAGCAAAACGTCGATGTCCCGCCGCACCCTGGGGAGGAAGATCTTGACCAGCCACAAACAGCTGGAGGAGTCTTATAAGGTATTTTTTGCAAAACAAAGTGCATTGTATTTTGAAATTCAAGTAGAAGCTTGCTTAACAGTACAGGATGATGAAATTTAAATTGTAAAAGATACCAAATTTCTTGGGAGTTATTGATGTTAAATTAATTTTGAAAACACACAAATTATGTTAAATCTAAAATGTAAAAGTCCATTGCAATTGTGTACAAAGCGAGATGTGCACTACTTATTGTTGTTAAGATGAGACATTTAAGTTTATTAATATCTTCAAATGTTTTTGTTTTGCTTGTTCTGCTCTCTTTTTGCTTCTGTTGTGAGGGGTAAAATGCAAAATGGGGACTGAAAAGTGAAAATCACAAAATGGGATAAAATGTAATGAAACTGAGCAGACTGAGTCCAAATAAGCACTTTTATTCAATTGTTTGGTCTTTGTTTTGTGCCCACTATAAATTGGGCCAGATACTGGTCTCTCTCTCTGTGTGTGTCTCTCTCCCTCTCTCCCCCCTAGCCTGTGATTGGTTGGTGGTTGAGACGCTGACGTCAGCGTTAGTGGGCCTCACTTTGGGCAAGTATGTGGCCCGTTGTCAGTCTAATGTATTCGAGGTATTCTGGTGTTCAACAGATAAAACTTCAGCCACTGGGTCAGTCTGCTCCATTTCGTGATGAGCCCCCGTTTTGCTCCATTGGATACTATTATTTTAGTGTAGCTGGTAAAATTTACTGAGGTAAAATGGGTAGTATAAGTGTGTATAAGCTTTTGCTGCCCATTCGGTTAATTAGGTCAACTGAGAAACCAGTTTTGTGTATTAATTTATTATTTATTTTTTAATATTATCATGTTTTCCTAATCTTCCTTTTTATCCAGATTTTCCGCATTTAGAAATGCAATTTCATTACACTTAGGTTGATTTGCACACTTTATTTGCATAGTAAAGGTACTACAATAATAATCCCAAAATAATTTTGTATGATTGTTTTATTATTGCTATTCACCTTATTGATGTTTCAAATCCTGCAAAACCTCGGAGCGGTCGCCGCACTGTGAGATCTCAGTAACATTGAGAACTGCATTGAGACGCTCTGATCACGCTGCACTGTAACTGCTGCACACAGACAACACCATTAACATCGCAATATAAAACTATTTTTATATTGTGTCTAAAACTCTCATGAATAGATTCTTTGCGTTTATAGACGTTGTTATTGTTTGCTTTATGTAAACATGTGAGAATCACAGTCTGTCTCTCTGTTATTTTCAATGGGAGCTGCTGTGAGCTACAATCGCTTCCTGATCATGTCGTTCTGGGGGAAAGTGAAGTTTGCTCTTTGTCTTGATTATTGTTCTTTACAACACTGTTTGTCCTCTTTGTTCCAGACTAATATATATAATATGTCTGAAATTCAGTTTGCGTTTATTAAATTCCGCGCAGATTAAACGTAACAGACACCGATTATTTGTTATAATTGTTTTAGCAAGTTTTCAGGGTAGCATGCAGCAGTCTCTTATTGACGTGATGAAAACAAAAGCATAAAAAAAATAAATTTTTGTAGTATAATATTATTTACAACTGTCATCGTGTTGATTCTCTATATTTGACTGCAGCGACTCTCTGGCACGCAAGGGATTATGGGATATGTCAATAGGGCAAATTCATTGTAATGTTGTCTAATGCTAAATTTCTTGTTTCAATTATTAAAAATAATTGATACAGATAGTCATTATTACATTTTAAATTTTACAATTTGTTTATTTATGATTTATAATTTTTAATTACAGATTGTTTGAGGATGTCCCCTGGGTGGCGACCACTACGGACTGTTGGTCAGCCCACAACAGGTCCTACATGGGGATGACTGCACACTGGCTGGACCCCAAGACCCGCACCAGACAGCACGCGGTCCTGGCCTGCTCTCGGCTCAAAGGGCACCACACCTTTGATGTTCTCGCCGAGGCCATGGTGGACACCCACTATAAATTCCACCTGCAGGAAAAGGTGACCAGGACCATGACCGACAATGGCAGCAACTTTGTCAAGGCATTTGTTCAGTTTGGCACAGTTTGAAGGGGATCCTGAGGCTAGTTACATACATACTAGTTACATACAAGTAATTTGATCTGGTGTCATTGGTGCATAATAAAAAAATACTTCTGTAAGAAGTAAATCTGATCTTTTAAAGATGAAACCCTGGATGAAAAACTTTCTGAATCAGTTTTTCACACTTTCCTGTTTCTCTCTCTCCCTCAGAGAGAGAGAGGAGGAGTCTCTGCGGGTGAACAAGAGACTTGTCACTAAGTCTCACACCGTCTTTATGGCTTATTTGAGCAAACTTTGGAAACAAGAGCCATGAGCTACGCAGGCAGAAGGAGCTGTTTTTATTGGAAGACTTTGATGGAGTTTGGTTCTTTCACTGAGAGATGTTGTGCTCTGCTCGGCTTGGGGCAAACAGAGCAGCACAAACAGCTTGGCTGGATTAAAAAAATATCTGAGAGCAGGGCACAGTATAACGGCGCTGCGCTAACAGTAAATGGTGCTACACTGTCGTTCCATTGTCTGGGGAGAACTCTGGATGTTTGCTGGGATACCAAACCAAAAGGGGCAGTGGGTGGTTGTCTTTAGGACAGTGGGTGGTTGTCTTTAGGACAGCGAGTGGGTGTCTTTAGGACAGTGTGTGGTTGTCTATAGGACAGTGAGTGGTTGTCTTTAGGACAGTGTGCGGATGTCTATAGGACAGTGTGTGGTTGTCTTTAGGACAGTGAGTGGTTGTCTTTAGGACAGTGAGTGGTTGTCTATAGGACAGTGTGTGGGTGTCTTTAGGACAGTGAGTGGGTGTCTTTAGGACAGTGAGTGGGTGTCTTTAGGACAGTGTGTGGTTGTCTGTAGGACAGTGGGTGGATATCTTTAGGACAGTGAGTGGGTGTGTGAGTGGAACACGTCCTGTTGAAGTTGTTAAAAATGACCATGAGGAGGACACGAGGAGCCCACTGAGAGTGTTTCTGTGCTGCTACTTGCCGTTTTCCTGCGGCTGCTGCTGCGGTTGCCTCTGGTTGATATTGACAGCCGGAGGAGGCAGGTTGCCATCGTCATTGTTGGGATGATGGTTGTGTTCATTGTCATTGTTGGGGTTCTGGTTGCTGACCAGAGCCGAGGACACGCCAATCCCAGTTCCTGCACTGAGGCCCACTCTGGCACAGCCCTGACACAGTCAGAAAGACACCCAGGTTAACACGGTGATTCACCTCCAACAGTCAGGCTGCAGCTCCGTTGCCGTTCATCTGCCCATCAGTTAACCGATTCCTCAACAAGATACAGATTTTGCTGACATTCTGAGAAGTGCAACTGCAGAAATAAGCACCGGCACACCTCAGCTGAAACATTCCAACTCACAGTTTACCCTGCTGGCATGGAGACCTACAACAGAGTAGAAGAAGAGTGAGGAGTGGGGGCTCACAGCTGAAGAAGAATTCATGGCTCAGGGGCTCCACCCAGCACCTGGACAGAGGCGCTCAACACTCCCCACCTTAGAAAAGACTTTGGGATGTCACGTACTTTACACTACTTTCGCATGTCAGAAATGCCTTTGAAGTAGTGAAAAACATTTTTAAAAAAAGCAGAAAATGATACAAGTTACACTGGAGTGTAAGTTGTAGTTTCATTGTTTGTATGTGGAACTCACTTCCCACATGGCATTTCTCTGAGAGGGAATTGAACAACACGCGCTCATTGGTGCACCTGCGTGCTCATCTCAATAATATAGTTTGTTTTGATGCTATTCTGGTTTTCCTATTTTCTGTTTCTTCAGCTCTGTAAAACTTTGTAAAAACCCTGTAACTGTTAGAATGGTCTAAGCAGCGGGTCACCCCTCTGAGTCTGGTCTGCTTGAGGTTTCTTCCTCATTATTATTATTCTCATCCATCATCCAGTCTGTCCTGTGCATCTCCATGTCTGTTTGGTTTCCCTCTGCCTCCAAACAGGACAGGCACAGAAAAATAATGATAATAATAAAAATAATCATCAGAGCCAGCCTGCCCTCCACCCAGGACTCATACTGGTCCAGGACCAGGAAGCCAGCTGGTACCATCTCTGCAGACCCCTCCCACCCTGGACACACCCTGTTTAAACTCCTCCCCTCTGGTCAACGTTACAGAGCTCTGTACGTCAGAACAACCAGACACAGGAACAGTTTCTGTCCACAGGCTGTCACACTGATGAACAACTTAACCTGACAAAAAAACTCACTCATTCATGTACAACTTAACTTCAATCTGTTGTCTGTTTCAGACATCCTTTTCTTTTTTATTTTCTCTTATTGCACATTTTATTTTCTTTCACATTTCATTTCATTTTATTACCGTGAATTATTCCGTGTTTAGTGTACAGATTCTACATGCTGTACAGAGAGTGCAGCTCAAACAGAAGTCACATTCCTTGTTTCCTTTGAAGATATTTGGTGAATAAAAGCCATTCTGATTCTGATTATCATCAAATAGTACAGAAACAAACCAACACATCCAACTGCTTATAGACCAATTTCTGAAACAACAACAACAACAAAAAAAACGTGAACAGTGAAGGTGGAAACAAGGCAGCAGAAAACCTCAATAATATATTTGACCTTTCAGCATCCCGAGCAAACCTAAAAGTCCCAAAGAAAAAGGCCAAAAACAACCACAACCAGGACAAATGGTTTGACGAGAAATGTAAAAATCTCAGAAAGAAATTAAGAAACATATGAAACCTAAAACACAGAGATCCAGATGACCAGAACACACACCTTCACAAAAGGAAAACATAAAAAACAGGATAAAAAAAACACAAGAGCAACATGGTAGAAACCAGCTACACACTATGGAAGAGTCCATAAAAACAAAGAGATTCTAGAAAAATTAGAACAGTGTAAATAACCAAAAACATGAAGAAACTGGAGCTGTGTGGGTAAACCACTTCACCAAGACATTTGGTCCAACAGAGGAAAACAAAGAGAACAAATGACAAAGCTGAGAGTCAGACATCAAAGATGACCAGGACCCACGAGATAACCCCATGAGCCTAAAAGAATTGTAGAACAAAATCAATTCCACCAAGAAGGTCTGTGGTGTCGACAACAACCTAAATGAAACAATCAAATCCACAGATCCCAAATTCCAGCTGGCCACATTAAAGCTCTTTAATATTGTCCTGAGCTGTGGGGTCTTCCCCAGTATTTGGACCCAAGGACTGATAACAAACTTGAGCCTAATTACTTCAGTGAAGTCTGTGTCAACAGCAACCTCAGGAACATCTTCTGTCTGAACATCAACCACAGACTCCAACACGTCCTGACTGAAAACACACCCTGATCCACAGAGACTGTAGAGAGACGCCCCCTCAGCCAGCTGGTTCTGGGACTCTCTACACAAACACAAGCAGACACAGCAAACACAAACCCTGTTAGACTAAACCAAATAAGAAAACCAAAAGATGTGACACACTGGGAAAAAAATCCACCAAAAACCAGAGTAAACTGGAATGCTGTTTGTCCTTAAACAGACAGAACTCGGTGGCAGAATACCTGAGCACTGTGACCAACCCAAAGCTCAGGAAGTCCTTGACCACATACAGACTCAGTGAGCACAGCCTGGCCGTGGAGAAAGGCCGCCACAGACAGACCTGGCTCCCCAGAGAAGACAGACTGCTCACAACACCAGGTGGACAGCGAGCTGCACTTTCTGACCACCTGCCCGCTGCACCAAAGAGACACGAACAGAGACACAGATCACAAACACCCAAACAGACTCTGAGAGCAACATCGACAAACTTCACTATCTGCTGGCTGAAGGACAACAAACACAGCAGCAAGGTTTGAGACACGAAAAGAAGCAACAACAGACACAAACCACCGTAAACCCAAAACAGGACATTAAACTGCTACGTCACTTTATCTACGTATAACACATTTTATAGGAGAGTATAGTTTTACACTGAATTTTTACTGTTATTTGAATCCAACATCTCCTGTTGACTTATTTATTTACTGTAGAATACTGTTAAGTGTATGTACATCTTTATTTTTATTTGTTTCTCTGTGTAGCACTTGGTTTGACAATGCAAACGTATGTTTCTCCTGTCAATAAAACTCCGCTGAAATTGATACTGACAGAGTGAGAGACAGAATGGCTGAAATGATTCCTTCAGAGCAGGTGGACAAAATGGTTTTATGTTGTGATTAGATGGTGTGATGGTTCTTGGTCCAGTGAGACTTCGGCATCAATTTTACCAGTTAACGCTCAACATAGGCTCGTGTGTTATACATCACACTGACAAAAGTGATGCTGAGACCCTGATTCATGCGTTTGTCTCTTCTAGATTGAACTACTGCAATGTTTTTGTTACTTAGATTTTATTTCCTTTTTGAACAAAAGCATGAATTTCAAGACAGTCCAATAACAATGCCGCTGAACATCTCAGGTCAAAGTAGAAAATATATTATCTTAGCAATTGGAACAGAGTTGTTTTTTTTTGTTTGTTTTTTTTTTATACAATCCCAGAGAAAAGGTAGAATGGGGAGGCGAACTCATCAGTCACATCACATCCCTTATTCCTTCCAGAACAGGACTGAAACGATTACTCAAATAATTTGAATAATTCGATTACAAAAAATGATTGAGGCAAATTCTGTGCCTCGAAGCTTCGTTTAACGTCGTAGTACATATGCCAGTCCTGTGTGTGGTGCTGTAACATCCCCAGAAAAACAACAGAAGACGACTAGAGCATGCGCTCAGGCTGTGTACCAGCTAATAATTTAGCCTTTAAAGCTACTGCTTTCCAATGCAACACAGAGTAAAATAAAGCCTTTTAAGAGAAAGAGGCTCCACACGGATCATCTGAAATATACTGACTGCACATTTAAAGTGAAGCAGTGTGTTTGTCTCTTTTTAAAAAACACACGGTCTGCTCCCCGTGGTGAGTGACGGCCGGGTACCCACAGTCGAAGCCAGTGTTCTGTCGAGATAAGGTGAGTCGTCAAGATGAGGATCCTCACGTAACTGCACATATGTGCACTGAAAAAATTACTTGACAAAGTTCGCTTATTTTGATGGGCAAGTAAATGTATAAATTGTTTATCCGAACATAGTAATGTATAAAATCTACTCACTATAAAACGATAAGTATTTTTAACCTGGAGTTAGCTTATTTCGACAGGCAAAATATACATATACATACATTTATGCTTCTAACGTAAAATACAGAAAATGTTTTACTTACTAGGCTATAAATACACTGAATACAATTAATAATAATAAAAAAAAATGATGTAAAAAAACAACAAAAAAATGTGCATGCGCAGTTGCATGTTGAGCGAGTTACATCATCTCCACATGTGTAGTTGCGCGAGGCACCTCATCTCGACGGGTGATGTCTTCAAGTCCGGGGTAGAGCGATGTGCGCATGCACAGTAGCACGATGCACCTCATCTTGACGGGACACCAGCTGCTGTCTGTTTTGTTCAGACCCACGCTGACTGTTTTGTTTTTTAATTTTCACTTTTTTTGGGCAACACACAATGCTTGGTTTCAGTGCAGAAGGTTCCTGGTTCAAATCCCACCCCTGCCACATTTCTCCATGTAATGTGGAGTTGCGTCAGGAAGGGCATCCGGCGTAAAACCTGTGCCAATTCAACATGCAGATCCACCTTGGATTTGCTGTGGTGACCCCGAGTGCAAACAAGAGAGCAGCTGAAGGGACTTACTTACACAACGCTTCACAAACACAGTAACTAAAAAACAAAACAAACAAAAAAAAACCAAAACAGTAAATGTGAGGCTGCATGTTCAACCTCCAGCTGAAATGCATCTGCTGAATCGCAGAGAAACAGGGATTAAAAAAAAAAAAAAAAATCACGTAGGGACCCAGTCCACCAACCTTTAAAAATAATAATAATAAAAAAAAAAACTTAAAATGGTTAAATTTTACAAGTTGGGGAAAAAAAAACAAAACAGAAAGCCACATCCCATCACCATTTCAGCACAATGTCAAGACTTTGGCACAGGGACATTGTGCCATTGCTCAGGAAGAGCCCTGGACTATTGATGTTTAAAAACGCAGAGGTACTTTTTATCTGATTACTCGATTAATCGCCAGAATAATCAATAGAACACTCGATTACTAAAATAATCGTTTGCTGCAGCCCTATTCCAGAATGAATTCCATTTTGCCCATTTGGCAATATATACATCTTTTTTCAGTCTCAGGTGGAAGGTCAGTCTGTCTAACTCATGAATCTCTGACTATTTTTAGCCAATTTTCGACTGTAGGTGGGTTGATTTCTAACCACTTGTGAGTGATTGCTTTTTTATTGCTCCAGTCAATATTTTAAGAAGATATCTATCATTTCCTTTTATTTCTTCTGGTAGGTCCCCCAAATATAGAGGGTTTTCAATCAGGTGACCGACCTGCTACAGGACAGGTGCCGTCTCCATTCTGGATTACAAGGAGGCTGGTGTGTGATAGAAAAATGGAGAGAATGTACGGTTATTACGATGCTCTAAACCAGGGGTGTCCAAACTACGGCCCGCGGGCCTGGCCCACAGCAAATTCTGAAAATATAATTAAATATGGCCCGCACAAGAAGCTTGAGGTCAACTTTGTTGCACTTCTCAGTTTCAACACTAGATGGAGCCAGCGGCTGGCTCCATCTAGCCAGCCACAGAAACGAAATTAAGCGAAGAAAACTTTTACAGCACTGAAGAAGAAGAAATGGCAGCACCGAAGAAACGCAAAATATTAAGTGAATGTAGAAGATTTCAAACACGGTGGGAAAATGAGTATTTTTTCAAAGAAATCAACGGAAAGTGTGTCTGTTTGATTTGTAATGAAGATGTTGCTGTGATGAAAGAGTATAATGTCCGTCGGCACTATGAGACCAAACATCAGGTTTTTTTTTCGTGCTAACAAAATACAGGAAAACGCCACAACAGCAAGTTATGAAGTCGCTAAACTTATTGCCCAGCACGGCAAACCGTTTTCAGACGGTGATTTCATAAAGCAGTGCCTCATCAAAGTCACAGAAATAATGTGCCCAGAAAAAGTGCCGGATTTCAACAATGTGAGCTTATCCAGAAATACAGTGGTGCGGAGAATCGAGGACTTGTCCGCTAACTTGAAACTTCAGCTGAGAGATAAAGCTTGTGCTTTTGATTTTTACTCGATAGCATGCGATGAGAGCACAGATGCCACAGACACCGCGCAACTGTTAATTTTTTTGCGGGGAGTAGATGATCATTTTTGCTTTACGGAGGAGCTGCTTGATATGATGAGCCTAAAAGGCACAACGACAGGAAAAGATATTTTTGAAGCTGTGTCAGAGGCAGTTGAAAAGATGGGGCTTAAATGGGACAAGCTCTGTGGAGTAACAACTGATGGAGCTCCGGCCATGGCGGGTGAGCGCAAAGGAATGGCATCGTTAGTGTGCGCCAAGGTAAAAGAGAGCGGAGGTGAGGCTGTTAGGATGCACTGTATAATCCACCAAGAAGCACTGTGTGCCAAGACTGTCCAGCTGGGTGATGTGATGAACACTGTTGTAAAAACTGTCAACATAATTCAAGCTAGAGGACTGTACCACAGAGAATTTCAGGCTTTCCTATCTGATGTGGATGCTGAATACGGGGATGTACTCTAACACTCTGATGTGCGCTGGCTCAGCCGCGGCTCTGTGCTGCACCGGTTTTATTCGCTGAGATCAGAAATCGACCAGTTTTTAAAAGAGAAGGGCCAACCTCTTCATGAACTAAGTGACCCTCTGTGGCTGGCAGACCTGGCATTTTTAGTTGATCTTACACATCATCTGAATTCACTGAACAAGAACCTACAAGGCAGAGAACAGCTGGTGCCACACCTGTATGCGCACATGAAAGCCTTCTGCGTAAAGCTCCGCCTGTTTGCGACACAACTACGAGGCTTTAATGCTGCACACTTCCCTGTGCTGTCTGAAATCAAGTCTGCTTTTCCAAAGGCCGACCTTTCTGCTAAAAAGGAGAAATATGTGTCTGTGATTGCATCTCTCATGACAGAATTCAACCAGCGTTTCCAAGATTTTTCTGTCATTGAAAAACAAATCAAGCTGTTCTCGACCCCCTTCCTGGTGGAAGCAGAAGTGGAAGAGAGTCTGCAGTTAGAACTGATTGAAATGCAATGTGATGATTCTCTGAAGAGTCAACATCAGCTTCTCTCCCTCCCTGAATTCTATCAGAGTTTGGATAATGCCAAGTTTCCTCTGATGAGACGCCATGCAAAAAGAATGATGAGCCTGTTCGGCTCAACATACATATGTGAACAAACATTTTCTCTGTTAAATCAGAACAAAAGCAGACTGAGAACCAGAATGACTGATAGCCATCTCTGTGAAGTCCTTCGTGTCTCAACCACCAAACTTTCTCCTGACATGTCAGCCATCCTTCAATCCAAAGGACAGCATCACTGCTCCCACTGAGTGCAATGTTCTTCACGTTATAGGTGAGTTAGAAATACACACAGTATTCATGTGTCAATATGTCACCTAGTGTGTGGCCCGGCCCTTTGTTTATTTTTCTGTATTTGGCCCTCACTAAAAAAAAGTTTGGACACCCCTGCTCTAAACCCTCGAGATAAAACTGTTTATTGTTTTATCATTTTGAAATATGAGAAAGTCCATTCTTGAATACACCCCATGTGGGGCAGAGTAAAAAGTGCAACACTTATTCTGAGGATGAAAATCTCTCCACACATCCAGCAAGCCCATCTCATCCAAACCCCTTCTCAATAATTTAGTAAGGGGAGACATAACTCTGTTATTATTAGATGTGTCCCATTTGTTATTTGAAGTCTCCAGTGCACATCAATGTGCCTTGTGATTCTGAGGTAATCAGATCAAGAAACTTTTTCATAACACTTTCCTTACTTTGGGGAGGTAGATACACGTTAAAAAGAGTGGTCAACTTATTTTCTATTTTACCTTGCACCAGGATATATCTGCCCTCATTATCCCTGATCTGCCTGACTAATTCAAAATTAACCGAATTGTGTCATAATATTGCAACTCCTCTTTTGTGACCAGATTTAAATGTACTATGAAAAATGTTCCTATATCCAAATCTTTTTAATTTTTCATGTTCAGATTAAGAAAGGTGAGTTTCCTGTAAAAATATATATGTGTGTTTTTTCATCTTTGCCTTCATGCTTCTCCTTTTAACAGGGTTATTCAAGCCATTCACATTTCAAGAGGTCACTTTAAAATGATTGTATCCATAACAGCAGTTCAACATATATGTAAGAGCAGCTCTAACTAATGGACTGTAATAAGAATAAAACCATTAACAACAAAATTAACAAAGACGTCCACACTCAGGGTCTGACGCTGCCCCGCTATCCTCACTAAACCATCCCTCTGCTGGTGGAGAGGCGTCCCTACGTAATGTGGGGACTCCGTCTTTGCAGAACCATTCAGACCTTTGTCCTCTTCCCAGTCACATGTTTTATGTTTATCCATTAGGAGATTCAGAGGTGAACAAGACCAGGAAGGAGATAATATGTGGGCAGAGTGTAATATCAGTCTGCCAATATTTCAAGACTCTTCAGGGGGACTTAAGGCGGGGGGTAAAGTGTATGTTTAAACCTGCTTGTTAGAAATAGCAGCTTGAAGCTTCAAGTCCATCGTTATTATTAATCTGGGGAACTCTCCTCATAGAATGTTCATACTTCTTGTCTCTGGAAGTTCCTGAGCCTCTCTAGGACACGTTCAGTGTGTTCTCCCTCTTTCCTGCTCCAATGTGTGCCTTGAGTGAGGCTCCGTTCCCCGTCGATGTCGGTGGTTTGTGTGAAGCCCCTCCTTTTCATGTCCTCGTGCACCTGTCTTGTAAAGGTGAGGGCCGTTTTCCCGGTGAATCCTCAGCTGAGCAGGGTAGGGTGTCTGGAAGCATATCCGTTTCTCCTTGAGAATTTTCTTCATGTCTTTATATTCTCTGAGTTTATTATTCACTTAGGTAGGTAGACCATGTGAAAATGTGACCACTTTCCCCTCAAAGCTGATCTTCTTCGCCCAGGCTGCTTTCAGTATCTCTGAAAGTTGATCCGTAGGGATCTTGAGACAGTTTCATCGTGCAGCTTTGGACCAACTGATTGATTGGTGGTGCTGCTGTCGAGTGATAGCTCCGCCTTCAAAAGGTTGTGAATAAAAGTTAGCATTGAGCTTCCCTCTGAACCCTCGTTAACGCGTATATACGCGGACATTATGACAATGCAACGTTCCCTCTAGGTCAGATACTTTGGCTTGCAGGGCTCTCTGTTGTTTGTGAGAATAAAGCAGAGCGTCTCTCAGCGCGGTGGTCGCTGTCTCTCCCACTTGCTGCTCTGCTTCGGTTAGCCCGGCGCCATGATTACACACGTCCCCGGAGATACTTTGTAACTTTTGATTTCCGTCCTGAAGCTGGTGAGTTCTCGTTTCACGTTGTTCCTCAAGTCATTTTTAAAGTCCTGTTCAAGCTCCATTCTCATGTTTTGTATGTCTCGAGCTGTCCCCCCTCCTCGTTGCCTTTGTTGGTAGTCGCTGAATTCTTTTCCTTTACCTTGTCGTTGCTCTTGCCTCTTCCCAAAACTTTCCTGTTTTTAATCCCACTCATTTTGAGTTATTTTAAATTTCTTTTAAGAACGGTTTCTGAGTTTTGGTGGGATTTAACAACAAACTGACTGGGAGCGCCACTTTGCCAGGCTCACTGGAAGTCCTGTTTTCCCAGTCTTATCGTTAGCATGCGCATGTGTTTGTTTTAATTCTTTTTACTCTTATGTTTTTACTCTTATTGCAATTTAAATCTTTTAATTCATTTTGTTCTGTTACTGAATTGTGTTGTGTGAAGCGCCTTGAGGCGACGTTTTTGTGAGTTAGTGCAATACAAATTAATAAATTTGATGGTGTGATTTGATATGATGGAAACCTGGACAACGTGGTATGTTTTGAAGAACTGAGGAATATCTCTTATCATATTAGCAAAAAGCTAGTGATGCCATCATGTGTTTTCCTCGCACTCACGTGGCCTGACAGACCATGTTCTAATTCCAAAACCACAGCCTCAAATTTTGTGGCACCACAACTTGACATGCAGGCGCAGCAGCACCAATGTCCCCGTGATGAAGGCACACAGCAGAATCCCTGTCAGCCAACATGAAGACACCAAGCCTTTAGAAAGGACTCACAGGAGACCCAGAGTGGAACATCTGCTGTTGACAACAACGACATTCGACACAAACCCACACGGCACCAAAACAGAGGACCAGCTCCTCACGCTCCTTGTCGGGACCTGCTGACAGTGGCACATGACCAGCACCCGTCAAAGGGTGACTGCCTGGAGTGCAAGAACTTTAGGGTGTCACGCTGCTCTTGCAAAGGGCTTTCTGAGCAACATTCAGTGCCGCTACTTAGTGTTCAGTCTAAACTCTGAGCACGAGTGTCAACATCAGCAGGACACGTCTGTTTTTGAAAAGTAATTCTGTTGACTGGACAACTTTGTCCGATGCGTGATGACTTGTCGAAGGTCGATGCCAGACACTGAGTGCTATGTGACGCGGGGGCACAACCTCTGACCTCTTTCTGGTGTATTCTGGTATCTGTCAGGCACAGAGGTTCCTGGGTGTGTGGAGCACAGCTTTAATGCACCGTTTTCATGAAATGACGCACTGAACTCCAGCACTGTGCTGCTGCCTGACACGACGCTACTTTAGAGCATTATGAACGTAAAATTAAGATTTAATCTGAAGGTATAAAGCCACAAATGCAGACTCCCACCCTGAGCTTGTGAGCAGTAGATGTGCAAACTGTGCAAATTTAACAAGGTGGTGCAAGTGGAGGAAATGGGAAATGTTTATCAGTACATTATTCTTGAATTTGTTCCCCTTTTTTTGGCACATACCTGCCCCTCCCCCAGAACCTTTGGTTGGCCTTCTAATGGAATCACCTTCTGCTCCCATTTGCCAGAATTCTGAATGCCTTAAAGGACATGTCACATGTTATGTAACGTCTCAGTTAGCAACACATCAACAAAGTATTCATGACTGTAAGTCTCTCTGCACACATGCAGTAGTACTGGTGGTCGCGGATGTATTTTATTGCTAATTATTTCTCTCACTCAGAGTTAACAGGTGCATTTCCAGAAAACATCTTACTCAGCATTTCTTGGCGTGTGATGCACATTTTAGGAAAAGCAGAAGCATCCCAATGGCCAACAGACAGAGTGAAGCAAACGCTGCTATGTCCGATAACAAAACTTCTGAGCTTTCATTCGAAAGTGATGGTTCAGATTTACAGAGGCTATTCAAACAGGAGATGACACACTTCAACCTGAAACTCTTAACTTCTTCAAAGCCTGTCAGATTTTGGATCCCAACGTGTGGTGACGCTGCTGTCTGTCACAGGATGCCCTTTTACTGCAGCTGTGTACATGGACGCAGAATGTTTCCACAACGCTGTTTTTACAGGCTGCCTGGACACGCACAAGTATTTCTGACATTGGAAAAAGTCAGAAGATGTTATTTTCAGGACATAATGGACTTTCTATCCAATGTGCCAGAATAAGCGAAGTGCACATCTTGGGCCGTGCAGTGCATTATGGGTACGCTAAATTTTTCGGCTACCAATCCACATGCTATGACGGAGAAAAGCAGTGAGAGTGCTATGATGTGGATCATTTCAACCGCTGGAAAGTTGACGATTTAAAGCATTTTTGTAAGCTCTGCAGATTGCCTGTTACAACCAGGACTACATACGGCAGTGGACAGAAACAGAAAGAAGAGCTTGCTGTGCTTGCGTGTGCTGCATCATTACAGAAACTACCGTTGGTGCCAACGAAGGAGGAAGAGAGAGCTGCTGTCGAAAATGACCAGTCCTTGTTGATAGTTGGAGACAAACAAATTTCTGACCCCTTGAAGGCAACTGACAGATGGTTAGACGAAGTCCAGAGTCTGAAACTGTGGATACCGCAGAACATCTGCTAAGCAGGGATGAGAAATCGCTACTCTGCCGGCTTCAGAATGAGTACAATGAAAGTGGGTCTCACATATAACCTCTTTGGTCTCACGTTTGTTTTGATAAGTTGACAGACATACAGTGATATGTGCATGCATGCAGGTCGTTTATAGAACATGTCAATATTACAATATTACGCACCACGTCATTCATGGCGCGACATTACATTCATAAGCTGATGCACGAAAACGGCGTCATCAGCCACATTATAATTCGGCACAGTTTCAGGATATTGACAAAATAAATATGTGCAAGAAACTTACAATTTTAGTCCGTCTGGATCTTTCTTTTCTGTGGGGAAATTGTGTAGAATGAACGGAGGTTTACAACCACATTTCTTCTTCTTTCCGTCTTTGGGTGGACTCAGAGGAGCTTTGCAATCATGTGTTTTCAGCCAACTTTCAAGCCTATGAATTCCGTTCCAGCATTTGAAAACAGCACAATGCGCACCTGTCATTATTGTATGTGTCGCTTAAGGCTTTAAGCCTTTGAAACAATCCTTGTAAGCCTTAAATTTCACAGTCCGCTAATGCTACTGTATACGAAATTCAATGGGAGTGGTGTGAGTTTGGTAGCTGGAATTTTTGCCCCCGTTTGACCCACGCATGCGCAGATGCGTTGTGCACTTCGCTAATTGTGAGAGAACTTGAGGACCTGACAGCAGAGCTGCAGTCATACATTATTCACCAGCTGGCATTATTCACTGTGCAGTGTGGACTTGTAGCAGACCTGGACATTGTTTTCTGGCTGGCGATTGTGCATGATCTGTGCATGGGGACTTATTTAATGGTGTGGACTTTACATATTTAATCTGGGAAATTATTCTGCAAGTGGGTGAGTGCTGTGTTCAGTTTTCTCCCTTTTGTATTTTGGTCTCCTCAGTGGAGCTGGTAGCCTTAATTTTATTATGCTTTCAGAGAGTCTGTCGGATTTTGGATTTTGATGTGTGCAGAGCAGCACGTCATTTTAACGACCATGTGCACCTCTCCACTGTTTTCAGGCTGTCTGATCACATGGATGTATTTCTTAGATTCTTCAGGGTTGTATCAATGACAACACTTACAAGCGTGCACAAAGCCGAGCCTCTACCAGAGACTTATTATCAGGCTGCGTTCATGACAAATGGACATGCATGTGGACTAACTCTTCTCACAGTGGAGAGCAGCTCCTGCTTTTACTGTGACTGCATCAAAATGAACAGTTATCACTTAAAAATGAGCAGCCAGAACATGACATCACACTTATGGAAACTTTGGAATTAATCTGTGGCTCTGTTCTTAATGTTAAGAGCTACATTCTATTCAAGCACGCGCTGGGACATTTCCTCAAAGGTGCTTAAAAACTTGGAAGACGAGTACTCACAAGCACTGTTTTGGGAGTCTCCATAGCCGTTTGTTGTGAATGGCGCACACTTCAAGCCCAGTCACGGGAGTGTAAAAAGTAAGCACAGTATATCATCGGCTGGTCACTAACAGCTTAAATCTAAGTTGTTATGATTTTGGTGAGATATGTCCTTTAAGGCAGGCTCCACAGCCCCACTCCTGGAGGGCAATAGTCCTGCATATTTTCCATGCCTTTCTGCTCTAGTCACACCTGGGGCCTCATGTACAAAGGTTGCATATGCACAAAAACATGGCATATGTCCTTCTCCATGCTAATGTTTAGATATATCTAAAGGTGAAATGACCATGGATATGTGCTGTATGCCACGCCAAGTTCATGTCTGGCATCTACAGATTTCTACAGCTGTTGGTCCACTGGTGACACACAGAGGTGATGCTGGGAAACTGTTAATAATAGAAAAACAAGAAGTCATCATAGTGACGTGCACATCAGAGAAACACTGATTAACAATTAACACACCCACGTCTTTGCAATTGTGTCGGGGGATATAAAAGCATGCATAAAGTGATGAGGAAAATGGCGCTAACAATGGCTGCGCTAGTTAGAGGTCTTTGCAAATGGTGCAATCTGATGTGAGCCTGTATTCAGGCAATCAATCAATCAATCAATTTTTTTATATAGCGCCAAATCACAACAAACAGTTGCCCCAAGGCGCTTTATATTGTAAGGCAAGGCCATACAATAATTATGTAAAACCCCAACGGTCAAAACGACCCCCTGTGAGCAAGCACTTGGCTACAGTGGGAAGGAAAAACTCCCTTTTAACAGGAAGAAACCTCCAGCAGAACCAGGCTCAGGGAGGGGCAGTCTTCTGCTGGGACTGGTTGGGGCTGAGGGAGAGAACCAGGAAAAAGACATGCTGTGGAGGGGAGCAGAGATCTATCACTAATGATTAAATGCAGAGTGGTGCATACAGAGTAAAAAGAGAAAGAAACACTCAGTGCATCATGGGAACCCCCCAGCAGTCTACGTCTATAGCAGCATAACTAAGGGATGGTTCAGGGTCACCTGATCCAGCCCTAACTATAAGCTTTAGCAAAAAGGAAAGTTTTAAGCCTAATCTTAAAAGTAGAGAGGGTGTCTGTCTCCCTGATCTGAATTGGGAGCTGGTTCCACAGGAGAGGAGCCTGAAAGCTGAAGGCTCTGCCTCCCATTCTACTCTTACAAACCATAGGAACTACAAGTAAGCCTGCAGTCTGAGAGCGAAGCGCTCTATTGGGGTGATATGGTACTACGAGGTCCCTAAGATAAGATGGGACCTGATTATTCAAAACCTTATAAGTAAGAAGAAGAATTTTAAATTCTATTCTAGAATTAACAGGAAGCCAATGAAGAGAGGCCAATATGGGTGAGATATGCTCTCTCCTTCTAGTCCCCGTCAGTACTCTAGCTGCAGCATTTTGAATTAACTGAAGGCTTTTTAGGGAACTTTTAGGACAACCTGATAATAATGAATTACAATAGTCCAGCCTAGAGGAAATAAATGCATGAATTAGTTTTTCAGCATCACTCTGAGACAAGACCTTTCTGATTTTAGAGATATTGCGTAAATGCAAAAAAGCAGTCCTACATATTGTTTAATATGCGCTTTGAATGACATATCCTGATCAAAATGACTCCAAGATTTCTCACAGTATTACTAGAGCTCAGGGTAATGCCATCCAGAGTAAGGATCTGGTTAGACACCATGTTTCTAAGATTTGTGGGGCCAAGTACAATAACTTCAGTTTTATCTGAGTTTAAAAGCAGGAAATTAGAGGTCATCCATGTCTTTATGTCTGTAAGACAATCCTGCAGTTTAGCTAATTGGTGTGTGTCCTCTGGCTTCATGGATAGATAAAGCTGGGTATCATCTGCGTAACAATGAAAATTTAAGCAATACCGTCTAATAATACTGCCTAAGGGAAGCATGTATAAAGTGAATAAAATTGGTCCTAGCACAGAACCCTGTGGAACTCCATAATTAACTTTAGTCTGTGAAGAAGATTCCCCATTTACATGAACAAATTGTAATCTATTAGACAAATATGATTCAAACCACCGCAGCGCAGTGCCTTTAATACCTATGGCATGCTCTAATCTCTGTAATAAAATTTTATGGTCAACAGTATCAAAAGCAGCACTGAGGTCTAACAGAACAAGCACAGAGATGAGTCCACTGTCCGAGGCCATAAGATCATTTGTAACCTTCACTAATGCTGTTTCTGTACTATGATGAATTCTAAAACCTGACTGAAACTCTTCAAATAGACCATTCCTCTGCAGATGATCAGTTAGCTGTTTTACAACTACCCTTTCAAGAATTTTTGAGAGAAAAGGAAGGTTGGAGATTGGCCTATAATTAGCTAAGATAGCTGGGTCAAGTGATGGCTTTTTAAGTAATGGTTTAATTACTGCCACCTTAAAAGCCTGTGGTACATAGCCAACTAACAAAGATAGATTGATCATATTTAAGATCGAAGCATTAAATAATGGTAGGGCTTCCTTGAGCAGCCTGGTAGGAATGGGGTCTAATAAACATGTTGATGGTTTGGATGAAGTAACTAATGAAAATAACTCAGACAGAACAATCGGAGAGAAAGAGTCTAACCAAATACCGGCATCACTGAAAGCAGCCAAAGATAACGATACGTCTTTGGGATGGTTATGAGTAATTTTTTCTCTAATAGTTAAAATTTTGTTAGCAAAGAAAGTCATGAAGTCATTACTAGTTAAAGTTAATGGAATACTCAGCTCAATAGAGCTCTGACTCTTTGTCAGCCTGGCTACAGTGCTGAAAAGAAACCTGGGGTTGTTCTTATTTATATTATATTCAATTTATATATTCAATTAGTGATGAGTAGAAAGATGTCCTAGCTTTATGGAGGGCTTTTTTATAGAGCAACAGACTCTTTTTCCAGGCTAAGTGAAGATCTTCTAAATTAGTGAGACGCCATTTCCTCTCCAACTTACGGGTTATCTGCTTTAAGCTACGAGTTTGTGAGTTATACCACAGAGTCAGACACTTCTGATTTAAAGCTCTCTTTTTCAGAGGAGCTACAGCATCCAAAGTTGTCTTCAATGAGGATGTAAAACTATTGACGAGATACTCTATCTCCCTTACAGAGTTTAGGTAGCTACTCTGCACTGTGTTGGTATATGGCATTAGAGAACATAAGAAGGAATCATATTCTTAAACCTAGTTACAGCGCTTTCTGAAAGACTTCTAGTGTAATGAAACTTATTCCCCACTGCTGGGTAGTCCATCAGAGTAAATGTAAATGTTATTAAGAAATGATCAGACAGAAGGGAGTTTTCAGGGAATACTGTTAAGTCTTCTATTTCCATACCATAAGTCAGAACAAGATCTAAGATATGATTAAAGTGGTGGGTGGACTCATTTACTTTTTGAGCAAAGCCAATAGAGTCTAATAATAGATTAAATGCAGTGTTGAGGCTGTCATTCTCAGCATTTGTGTGGATGTTAAAATCGCCCACTATAATTATCTTATCTGAGCTAAGCACTAAGTCAGACAAAAGGTCTGAAAATTCACAGAGAAACTCACAGTAACGACCAGGTGGACGATAGATAATAACAAATAAAACTGGTTTTTGGGACTTCCAATTTGGATGGACAAGACTAAGAGACAAGCTTTCAAATGAATTAAAGCTCTGTCT
The DNA here is from genome assembly GCF_902500255.1 of Thalassophryne amazonica. Classification (NCBI taxonomy): domain Eukaryota; kingdom Metazoa; phylum Chordata; class Actinopteri; order Batrachoidiformes; family Batrachoididae; genus Thalassophryne; species Thalassophryne amazonica. The sequence goes on from NC_047113.1 coordinate 108,863,500, forward strand.
GGGTTTTTGATTAATTAATAAGCTGGGATGGAAGATTGCTGCTAATCCTCCGCCCCGGCCCGTGCTACGAGCATTCTGACAGTTAGTGTGACTCGGGGGTGTTGACTCATTTAAACTAACATATTCATCCTGCTGTAACCAGGTTTCTGTTAGGCAGAATAAATCAATATGTTGATCAATTATTATATAATTTACCAACAGGGACTTAGAAGAGAGAGACCTAATGTTTAATAGACCACATTTAACTGTTTTAGTCTGTGGTGCAGTTGAAGGTGCTATATTATTTTTTCTTTTTGAATTTTTATGCTTAAATAGATTTTTGCTGGTTATTGGTGGTCTGGGAGCAGGCACCGTCTCTACAGGGATGGGGTAATGAGGCGATGGCAGGGGGAGAGAAGCTGCAGAGAGGTGTGTAAGACTACAACTCTGCTTCCTGGTCCCAACCCTGGATAGTCACGGTTTGGAGGATTTAAGAAAATTGGCCAGATTTCTAGAAATGAGAGCTGCTCCATCCGAAGTGGTATGGATGCCGTCTCTCCTAACAAGACCAGGTTTTCCCCAGAAGCTTTGCCAATTATCTATGAAGCCCACCTCATTTTTTGGACACCACTCAGACAGCCAGCAATTCAAGGAGAACATGCGGCTAAACATGTCACTCCCGGTCTGATTGGGGAGGGGCCCAGAGAAAACTACAGAGTCCGACATTGTTTTTGCAAAGTTACACACCGATTTAATGTTAATTTTAGTGACCTCCGATTGGCGAAACCGGGTGTCATTCCTGCCGACGTGAATTACAATCTTACCAAATTTACGCTTAGCCTTAGCCAGCAGTTTCAAATTTCCTTCAATGTCGCCTGCTCTGGCCCCCGGAAGACAATTGACTATGGTTGCTGGTGTCGCTAACTTCACATTTCTCAAAACAGAGTCGCCAATAACCAGAGTTGATCCTCGGCGGGTGTGTCGTCGAGTGGGGGAAAAACGGTTAGAGATGTGAACGGGTTGGCGGTGTACACGGGGCTTCTGTTTAGGGCTACGCTTCCTCCTCACAGTCACCCAGTCGGCCTGCTTTCCCGGCTGCTCGGGATCTGCCAGGGGGTAACTAACGGCGGCTAAGCTACCTTGGTCCGCACCGACTACAGGGGCCTGGCTAGCTGTAGAATTTTCCACGGTGCGGAGCCGAGTCTCCAATTCGCCCAGCCTGGCCTCCAAAGCTACGAATAAGCTACACTTATTACAAGTACCATTACTGCTAAAGGAGGCCGAGGAATAACTAAACATTTCACACCCAGAGCAGAAAAGTGCGGGAGAGACAGGAGAAGCCGCCATGCTAAATCGGCTAAGAGCTAGTAGCTACGCTAAGCTAGCAGATTTCTAAAAACACGCAAAGTGAATAATGTGTAAATAATTTAGAGGTGATTCAGCAGAAGGAGTGCTTTAGTTAAGGCACGTAAAGATTACACTGGGAAACAAATCGTAATCTAGATAACTAGATCAATCTAACTGCGCAGATTAAACAGCTAACAGATACAGAAAAACACAGCTGTGCTCCGGAACAGGAAGTGATACAATACCGCAGTGAGAGCCAACCACCAGTAGAGGCCCCAGCCACCAGGCTGGTTAAGCTTTATTTCTTTCTTCCAACGTCTCATGAGTGAGTAAGAAAAGTGTTTCCATGAATGAACTTATTTTAATCACTGTCCATAAATTCCAGTAAAATGTTCATTTCTTGTATAAATTGTAAATATTCCTGCTGTGGTTTATTTTGTGTACAGAAGGAAACTCTTGGTCAAACCTATCGTGAGAATTCAGACTTCAGATCAGAGACTGATTAAATTAAATCGAGACGGATTAATTCATTTGAGACTGATAAATTAATGTTTAAATTATAGTACCTATGCTATAAAAAAGAATAATAGGTGGTGCCCTGAGTAATAATTAAATAATATGTATTAAACCCTAAATTATTTTGGTGACCTGTTATATTGGGCCTAGTCCAAACTAATTCAATTTGGGAGTTTAACTACTCATTCACTATAAATTGCTACATATTAATGGTTCCCCGTGTGTGAGCGATTCAGTAATAAAATATTTTATTAAATAAATGTTACATCTTATGGTGCGCCTGTGTGGAGGCATAAAGATTATTACATAAATAAATGTTACATCTAATGGTTCCCCGTTGCGAGGCCTGAATATCTGTAAAGCCAAGTGTCTCCAATAAATAAATAAATACATTACATAATCATGATGATAATGTGAGAGATGCATACAGAGTCACACCCCTCCACCAACTAGGGAAGTCTGACCACAACCTGGTCCACCTACAGCCACAGTACACCCTCCTGATCCAAAGGCAGCTGATAACCATGGGCTCAGTCAGGAGGTGGTCCCCTGAAATACAAAGTGCCCTGAGAGACTGCTACAACACCACGGTTTTGGATTAGCTCATCAACCCGCACGGTCCAGATACAGAGGGGCTGACACACTGTCTGATGGATCATCTTAACTTCTGGGCAGTCGTGGTCTGCCCAACCAAGACTGTCCCCTGTTACTCCAATAGCAAACCATGGGTAACGTGGGAAGTGAAAACTGTCCTCAACAGGAAGAAGCCTTTAGAAGCAGAGACATGGAGGCGATGAAGGCAGCACAGTGGGAGGTGAAACTCTGCATGAGGGAAGCAAAGCACAGCTACAGAAGAAAGATGGAGAACAAACTGAAATAACATCAGGGAGGTCTGGGAAAGTGTGACAACCATCACAGGCCATAAAACAAAGACCAGAGACACAAGGGGGACAACGGAGAGGGCGAACAAATTTAACAACTTCTTCAACTAGTTCAACCAGTCCATGCCCCCACCCCCCCACTGCAGACATTTCTCCTCCTTCCCTCAGCACACCTCCCCCCAGACATCACTGTAGGCCAGGTCAGAGGACAGCTGAGGAAGTTTCATCACAGGAAAGCTGCAGGCTCGACTACTGAAGATTGAACTGGAAGAACCACTACAACGCATCTTCAACCTTAGCCTGCAGCTGGGGAGAGTGGCCACCCTCTGGAATACTTCATGCATCGTTCCAGTTCCTAAGAAGAACCGGCCCAGTGAGCTGAATGACCTCTGACCAGTGGCACTCACTTCACACCTGATGAAGATGTTGGAGTGGTTCTTGCAACACACCCACGACTGTCTGCAGTTTGCATATTGGACAGGTGTTGGTATGAAGGATGCTATCCTCTACCTGCTACACAGAGTCCACTCACACCTGGATAAGGGAAATGGCACAGTGAGGATTCTCTTCCTGGACTTCTTGAGTGCCTTCAACACCATCCGGCCCCTTGTGCTTCTGGACAAACTGAACAGGATGCGAGTGGACCCTGCCTGGTCACCTGGCTCTCCAGCTACCTCACCGACAGGCCACAGTATGTCAGGCTGAGGGATACTACATCTGACACTGTATCAGCAGCACCGGAGCACCCCAGGACATGGTGCTGGCCCCTCTTCTCTTCACCCAGTACACCTCTGACTTCTGCTACAACTCTGAGCTGTGTCACATCCAGACATTCACAGATGACACAGCCATTGTTGGATGCATCAGGGATGACAGAGACAGGAGCCTAGTGAGGGACTTTGAACCACCTCAGCTGGCTCCTTTCAATGCAAAGGAGCAGCAGCTCTACTCTGAACTCCCCCGGATGACCACACTTCTCACCCTATATAAAAGGGAGACACCAGCCATCCTCCTGAGGAAGCCCATTTCGGCCGCTTGTACCTGTGATCTAGTTCTTTCAGTCATGACTCAACCCTCATGACCATCCGTGAGAGTAGGAATGAAGACTGACCAGTAGATCAAGAGCTTTGCCTTTTGACTCAGCTCCTTTTTCATCACAACAGTACCATAGCATGAATGTAACACCAACCCTGCTGCACCAATTCTCTGGCTAATCTCACGCTCCATTGTCCCCTCACTCGTGAACAAGACCCTGAGGTACCTGAACTCCTTCACTTGGGGCAAGACCTCATTCCCTACCCGGAGCAGGCAATCCATCAGTTTCCTGCTTAGAACCATGGCCTCACATTTAGAGGTGCTGATCCTCATCCCAGCTGCTTCACACTCGGCTGCGAACTGATCCAGTGAATGTGGGGGGCCACAGGCTGATGAAGCCAACAGGACCACATCATCTGCAAAAAGCAGTAATGAGACCCTGAGCCAACCCAACTGGAAGCCCTCCTCCCCCGACTACCCCTCGATATCCTGTCCATGAATATCATAAACAGGATTGGTGACAAGGCACAGCCCTGGCGGAGGCCAACCCCCACTGGAAATGACAGACTTACTGCCGAGCACCTGAACACAGGTGATGCTTTGTGGGTACAGAGATTGGATGGCCCTGAGAAGGGACCCTCTCACTCCATACTCCCTCAGCACCTCCCACAGTATCTCCCAGGGTACCCGATCATAAGCCTTCTCCAAATCCACAAAACACATGCAGACTTGATGAGGATACTCCCAGGCACCTTCCAGGATCCTTGTGAGAGTGAAGAGCTGGTCGGTTGTTCCACGACCAGGATGGAACCCACATTGTTCCTCTTTAGTTAGAGGTTCAACAATCAGCTGTACCCTCCTTTCCAGCACCCTGGAGTAGACTTTACCAAGCAGGCTGAGTAGTGTGAAGCCCTTGTTGTTGGCACACACTCTCTGACCCCCTTTTTTAAATATGGGGACCAACCACCCCAGTTTGCCACTGCTTAGGCATTGTCCCAGACCTCAATGTAATGTTGAAGAGATGTCTCATCGAAGACAGTCCCTCCACACCCCGAGCCTTCAAACCCCTATCAAGGAGAGTGGTTCCAGACCTGAGGCTGTGCGTGGAGGTGAAGACCACCAGATCTAACTGGTACTGCTCCACCTTGAGCACAAGCGCCGGCTCCGTCCCCCACAGTGAGGTGACGTTCCACACCCCCAGAGCTAGCCCCTGCAACCCAGGTCTGGTCCGCTGAGGCCCTCGACTTTCACTGCCACCCATGGGACAGCGCACCCGACACCAGCAGTTTACCCTGTGGGTGGTGAGCTCACAGGGTGGAGAGGGAAGGTCCATGTTGCCTTTTTGGACTGTGCCCGAATGGGCTCAGTGGCAAGCCCAGCCACCAGGCGCTTGCTGACGGGCCCTACATCCAGGCCTGGCTCTAGATGGGGGCACCTGGCTTCCTCCGAGCCGGGTCACATTTCCTCTACCTCGTTCTGTCATGGTGTCTTATGAACAATTCTTAGTCTGGCATCTCGTCTGAGACCAATTTGCCATGGGAGACCCTATCAGGAGTACAAAGGCTCCAGACAACACAGCTCTCAGGTTCATAGCGACGCACAAACCTCTCCACCACGATAAGGTGATGGTTCCTGGAGAGGACAAATACATATTTATTTGTAAATTTGCAACTTGTGCGTTGGTTTTTAAAATTAAATAAATCAACCAACCAGTAATTGAGAGGAGATTAATTTCCCATAATGCCCACCACTGTCTGTCTGTGTGCGTGTGTGTATATAAACATATCACAAATAAACTACAGTTACCTTGGGTGGTTCTCTAAACATCTGATCCAGACAAATGAACTCCAGACTCGGCAGTAACTCTATGAACTGTGAGAATGAATCCAGTTTGACAGCATGACAGCGAACCAGAGTGAGATCCACCAGACGGCTCCACCTGGACTGATCTGACAACACAAAAGAAACAACCACAACAACATACGTCTTATTCATCAGTGTCTTGAGAAAAACACTATGAAGTACACACACACACAGTGTCAAAATAATGCATTCATTTAGATTAATTAGTTACAGCAGCTATAACACGTCACTTTTTAAAATCTAAACAGGATCTGTTCTGACGTCATTGAGTTGGTCAGTAAATAAAGAGAGTTTGTCGGCGTGCAGACACTTCCTGCTTTTCTTCATTTCCTCTCCAGCACAGAGCCTTTATGTGGTGTCCCCACCGTGAGACACAGACATGAGGCAGCCCTGAAACACCACTAGGTGGAGCTCACTGCTGACCGCTCAAACAATGTGCACAAAAGATGGAAAAACACGGGCACTATTTGTGAAAGAAGAGCCAAGCACCATTATTACAATGGAGGGAACAGGAAAGAGATGAATCAAACATCACAAAGCAGTGTCGAGATGAAGAAGCTGAAGCATCTGAAACACAACAGTAAGAGACAACCGGAGCACTAAACTGACAACAGTTTGGCACATACACATTCACAGACAGGGAACAGAAGAGACACCGCTTCTGGCTCGGATGGGGAACTGTGCTGTCATTTTTTACCAAAGGCAGGTGAAGTGCTTAGACCAAACATATTATGACGACGTGCAAACCCCAGAAGATGATTATGTTGTGTATTAGTGATAACATTTAACAGATGTTGCAACACATGTGGCTTGCATGTGTTGCACGCCCCCATCCCCTAAGACATGTGGTAGGGGTGCACACTTGCATCAAATGCTGATATGTATGTACAGATGGGGAGCAGCCAGCCATGTCTGAGCGCACACAGCAGGGCAAGTTGCCACTCAGCTGATGGGCAGCCAGAGACTCAGTGAAGCAGGAAATGACAGCACACGACGTGTCACGTTAAAAACACAGAGACCACAGCCAGGACAGGTATATAAATTAGTACTACAATAACCTCATCCACAGTTACATAACAAACAACTAAAATGACTGATCCCAGAACACAGAAACACAGAGTGACACTTTGGTCCGTGCACCGAACGGACAGGGGGGCGTGTCTGGCTGCCAACAGCAGCAGCTGTTGAGATCTCTGGTGCTGGATGTCACAGCTGGAGAACACGTTCTGTGTCTTGAAGGACATGACCTTACAACTGTCCACTGTGACGTGTGTGTCTGCTTGCTGTCCTCATGTGAAAATACATAAAAACACATATTGCTGTTGCAAACAGGCTGCAGCAAGTGAGCGCACAGTGCGCACACTGATAGTCTGTCCCAGGTGAAACAGACCATCAGACCGTGTGAACACGCAGCGGACAATCTGAACGTCAAGTCACCCACGTGAGCTCTGTTCCACATGATGCGGTGTGTGTCTTGCGGCGCGCCGTCCACAGGACACACAAGTCTGGCTAGATACAGGGACCAGCAGATGAGGACATGATAAGAGCGCACTGTTTCTTTCATGTCAAAGCTGTACGTCTGTGACCATGGGTCATCTACAGAGGAAGAGACAGATCATACTTGTATTGTTCGCTCGATAAGCGCTCCATGAACATTAACTGTGTTTGTTCCTTCCTCTGTCTCTCTGTGTGTATATATGTGTCTGACCATGTTGGATGGATGTCAATCTTTTTCTTCAAATAACTGCATTTGCGTGTCTCAGCCACATCTTAACAAACATCCACTTTGTTAAAACTAAGTAAGTACACCTCTCTGTACGTCCCACCTTCAAACACAGCCATGGAAAATCTACTTCAGCTCCCAGTTGGTGACCCCTGCTTTGTGACTTCATCCTCAATCACAAATCCTGACCATTATGAGCTGTTGTTCAAATCTGTATCTCAAGGGTCACCAACCCTGTTCCTGGAGAGCCCCCGCACTGCATGTGTCTTCCAGCTGTTGATTGGCTGAGCACACCTGAGAGTTAATTCCCTGAGAGTGGATCAGGAAGAGTTAGAAAACATGCAGGGCAGGTGTCCTCCAGGAACAGGGTTGGTAACCTCTGTTCTACAGGAATACAAACTTCCTATGGGCACTGCATGTGTGTATGCAAAAACATACGTTGCGTGAAAAATGTATGCTGTTTTATAAAAATGCCAAGGGACAATAAATCGAAATTAAGGGTTAAAATTTAAGTAAAGAACTTAATTTTTTTTTAAAAGGAAAATTGGAGAGGTGATGGTCTAGTGGTTAAGGCGTTGGGCTTGAGACCAGAAGATTATTATTCTGAATCATTATTATTATTAATCATTATTCAAGTTTTACTGGGTCTAGCAACAAAACTTAAAATACGGAATATAGGTTGAAGTCTGCACTTCTGACAAACATTCAAACTGAAACTGAAAGTGTGGGCAATTTGGTGGGAGGGTAAATGGACTGCATTTATATAGCGCTTTCCATCTGTGTCAGACGCTCAAAGCGCTTTACAATTATGCCTCACATTCACCCCGATGTGAGGGTGCTGCCATACAAGGCGCTCACTACAGACCGGGAGCAATAGGGGATTAAAGACCTTTTCCAAGGACCCTTAGTGATTTTCCAGTCAGGCTGGTATTTGAACCGAGGATCTTCTGGAGGGCTGCTTAATATGGTCATGTGACTGACATGTATCTGTGTTGAACAACTCCAGAGGGTTAAGAAGACCTTTTTGAATAACTTTGCACAGCTAAAACACTGAAGCCACCTTGACACTTGCACAAATTTGATACCCGCAATGGCACACAATCTTGCCAATGACTGAACTTGTGGTAAACTGTGCGTGAACTGTTTGTGGCTGTGTGCCAGTGTGCAAAGAAAATTTTGAAATGTTCAAAATTCTAGTCTAGTTGTGAACATTGTACTACCTATTCGAAAACACTGTCACTGCGTGCATCTGAACCTGAAATTTAATTATGACGAGATGTTACATCTATAATAAACATAACTTTACAGATACATTATCTAACTCATGAGAAGGAATGAAAATGCACCTATTTTACCATCAATTACAATATATTATAAATAATTACCTTTGAGACAAAATTCCAAATGCATTATCCATTGCACGACGCACACGAGACAAGCTGCAGCTGTAGATAATTTCTCTGTGATTCTGGGAGCGATGCGAGACGGTTTCATCAGCCAAGTTCTGAGAGTAAATGTGCCTATGAAATAACTATTTTCTATAGTGTGCCATCAGCGGGACAAAGGATGATGCATTGGCATGACGAATTGCGTGGCAGTGCGGGGATCAAATTCATGTGTCAAGGTGCCTTTAGACTCTCGTCTGGTGTCAAGGCCTCTGTCCGAAGTCTCTATAACAGAACGTTGCAGTTGATAAATCCAGAGACAGATAAACAATTAATTAAACACAGATGTTTAAGTTCTTATGATCCTGTACCCATGCGGGAAGACCCACCCAAAAAGAAAAGGAAGCATAAATTACTCCTGCATTTGCCTTAGGAACAGCATGATACCCTTGGATTCAGGCTAGGCAAGATAGGGCCATAAGTCCTTGCTCTGTATCTTCAGACTGAATGGCAATGCACAATATTATATCAGTATTTTATAAGAAATCTTAAATATTCAGTTTTAACTCAATGCCACATGGATGATGCTACAAGCACTGAAAGATGAATCAAACAGTCAACCTTATAGTGTTTCCTTTATTGCTCAATGAAGCACAGCTGTGCAAATACAACAAGAGGGGGGCTATTTTTTGACAGCTTTTTAAAGTCTTGTTCCACTGTTGTAACACAGACCACATCATTAGTGACGTGGAAGGCCACAGTGTGTGCTGCAGCCAGTCTCATTGTTTTAAAGTGTAGGTGACACCAAAAAATATGCACAAATAATCACTAAAAATGATGAAATGTTGATATTTTAAAAAAATCCTGAACAATAAAAGTCAATGATGTGTGCAGGTGAAGGATAAACTCCAGCTGTCTGAAGCCTGCGCACTATTTCAGCCCTCAGCCGCAGCAACTGTTGCTACGTCACCTGATGACCGGACCTGCTGATTCAAATCCAAATCAACTGGAAACACAGCGGAGCTTGAGCTGTTTTTGGACAATTTTTTTTTTCTAGTGTGGAAGTTTTTGTCTGAAGGTGATTCTGAAGAAGCTGTGGAGGACACAGACTGACGGTTTAGAGCCTAATTTAGACCACAATGAGGGAGACGAAACCTTGGAGGAAAACCTTCAGTCTGACAACGGTGACAATACTGGAAGAGTTCAGAATACAGAATGGCGATTATAAAATAAAAAAATTAATAAATAATGCAGGCGATTTCAGTATGCAGGTGGAGATGATGAACCCCCCCCCGGCTCTGAGGTCATAATCGACTGATTAAAAAAAAATTTGACAGGTCCGTTGATTTTGGTGTCTGCGGGCGCTGGGTCGAGTCTCTGCTGTATCAATCCCGTGACAGGTCCGTTGATTTTGGTGTCTGCGGGCGCTGGGTCGAGTCTCTGCTGTATCAATCCCGTGACAGGTCCGTTGATTTTGGTGTCTGCGGGCGCTGGGTCGAGTCTCTGCTGTATCAATCCCGTGACAGGTCCGTTGATTTTGGTGTCTGCGGGCGCTGGGTCGAGTCTCTGCTGTATCAATCCCGTGACAGGTCCGTTGATTTTGGTGTCTGCGGGCGCTGGGTCGAGTCTCTGCTGTATCAATCCCGTGACAGGTCCGTTGATTTTGGTGTCTGCGGGCGCTGGGTCGAGTCTCTGCTGTATCAATCCCGTGACAGGTCTGTTGATTTTGGTGTCTGCGGGCACTGGGTCGAGTCTCTGTTGCTGTGAGCGGAGACTGGTCTTCCTCCATCGGGCTGCTTTGCACCACAAGTTGAAAGACAACAGCGCCTCATTCATTAGCATCAGTGGAATTCTGTCAGCATGTGACTAAATTATCCCATGATCCCCAAACAAAAAAAATACTGTGAAAATACTCAGTTTTGCCTCAGTGTGGAGTGGAGAAGCTGCACGACAGCGTGCCACCCAGAATTAACCGTTCTGACACGTGTAACACCGTGCAGCACTGACCTGAACACTCGGTGGAAACGGGGCTGTCAGTAGTCTGTAACAACCCAGAAATGAATGGGACTATTAAGATAACAGTTCTCGTGCTGATGTCACTTCCTCCTCCTTGTCCAATGTCAGAAGTCGCTGGGAAGTTCCTGGTTTTTAGTGGTGCGCAATTCAAAATATGAATATTTATCTCTTCAGTAACTGTGCACCAGGAAATCATAAATTTCAAACTGCGGTTTAATTTTCACTTAGAGAAACATTACATGTCGTGTCACCTCCATGACCCACTCAGCCAGATCCTCGTCCACTCCTGGTGATTGCAGGAGCGGACGAGGATCTGGCTGAGTGGGTCCTGGACTACCTCACAAACGGGCCCCAGTTTGTGAGGATCAAGAACTGCGTGTCTGACCTCCTGACCTGCAGTGTGGGGGCCCCCCAGGGAACGGTCCTCGCACCCTTCCTCTTCACTCTTTACACTGCAGACTTCACACACAACACGGACAGCTGTGTCCTGCAAAAATTCTCCGATGACTCCGCCCTCATTGGACTCATTATGGCCGATGATGACGCGGGGTACAGAGGACTAACACAGGACTTTGTGGACTGGTGTCAGAGGAACCACCTCCTCATCAACGCGGGGAAGACCAAGGAGATGGTGGTGGACTTCAGACGCTGCCCCACTACACTCCCCCCAGTGAACATCCAGGGAAGGGACATTGAGAGAGTGGACTCATAAGTACCTGGGTGTTCATCTGAACAACAAACTGGACTGGACTCACAACACGGACGCACTTTACAGGAAGGGTCAGAGCTGCCTCTACCTCCTGAGGAGGCTGAGGTCTTTTGGAGTGAGGGGGCCACTCCTGAGGACCTTCTATGACTCTGTGGTGGCTTCAGCCATCCTGTACGGTGTGGTCTGCTGGAGCAGCAGCATCACAGACAGGGACAGGAAAAGACAGGATAAGATCATCAGGAAATCCTGCTCTGTCCTGGGCTGTCCTCTGGACTCTGTGCAGGAGGTGGGGGACAGGAGGGTCCTGGCTAAACTTACATCTATGCTGGACCACGAGTGTCACCCCCTGCTGGACGTTCTGTCTACTCTGGAGAGCAGTTTCAGCGACAGACTCATCCACCCTCGCTGTGTGAGGGAGAGATTCCGCAGATCGTTTCTACCGGCTGCTGTCAGACTGTACAATGATCAATGCTAGTACTGTGGTAACCATAGCAACCAGGACAATAATCATGTTATTACCTGCTGTATTTATTAGGTGCAATAATTTAACTTATGGTGCAAACTGAAGTCACTTTACATATATTACATTACATATTACGTATTACATATGTATTACTTATATTTTAACCTGTCCATATTGTAGATATCAGAGTAACTTGTTGTACATTTCATGCTGAAGTCATTTTATCTGATCACTCTCACATCATGACAGCGTACATCATCCTGGCAGTGCAGCACTGAACTGAACAATGGTAGCCTCAGCTTTACCCGGCACTCAGTGCTTTTTTTAGTTCTTGTTTTTTTAAGAGATGCTTGTTTGTTTTATCGCATGCCCTTCTATTCCTACTGTTCTATGCTGCGATGTGACACTGAAATTTCCCCATTGAGGGATGAATAAAGGCTTTTCTTATCTTACCTCCACTGTAACAATGGTACATCTTCTGTTTTTTCACTGTGAGCCAGGGGGCTTTCCACTGCAGTGGAGTCACAGAGGGCTGAGAAGAACAACCAAGGGTTCTGGCCTGTAGGCTAAATTCCAGAAAACAGACTTGAAGCTTACTACAACCACCTCTGGTACATTCCTTCAGCAGATCCTCCTGCCTTCCATCCACAAGCAGTCACAGGTGACTTTGGTGTATTTTAGTCACTCGACTGCACTGTTGCCACAGACCACAAACCACAGTTTGCAGGTGAGCTGTCTGGTTGAAGGGGCAGTCCACAGGTTTGCAGAGAACATTAATCTTCGATTATAATAACTTTACTGGGGAGGTGATGGTCTGGTGGTTAAGCGTTGGGCTTCAGAACCAGGGGGCCCTCAGTTCAAACCCCAGCCAGTCCAGACGATCACTAAGGTAAAGTGTTAATCCATGAGTTGCTCCTGCTGTGTAGTGAGCACTTTGCATGGCAGCACCCTGACATCAGGGTGTTTGTCTGAGGCATCATTGTAAAGTGCTCTGAGCTTCTGATTCAGATGGAAAAGTGCTATATAAATGCAGTCCATTTACCATTAATTGAAGGTAGCAATGCTATAATATTTCTTGGTTTGTAATTTTACTGCATAGCTGCCCTAAAATCAACAGGACTAATAAGGTGGACCTGAAGCGCCTGCTGTGGACGGACCAAGACTATGCTAGTCTGTGGTGCCCAATTTGCTCTCTAGAGGGCCGTGTTGGTGGTCTGATGTCTCATGTAACGTCTCAACTGTCTCACTTGTGTAGTGTAAATTTCATTTACCTGTTGCGGGACTAAGAAAAGAGTATTTTGGTTTATTGTATTTCAAATGAATGATATTAAGTTCACAACAAATTAAGTATGAGAGACTGGACAGGAAGGGGACAGGAGGGGGAGTGGCTTCACTCACAGCCACATGAAAACAGAACATTGGAACATTGATAAACTGTACAAGCTGTGTGATGTTTACAGACAATCACATGATAATTTGTAAACAGCAGACTTTAGCACAAAACGCTCATTAAAGTAGCTACCAATCTTAAATGATCATCTTCCGCACACAGCATCAGAGTGTAAGAGGAATGTGTGAAAAACTGATTCAGAAAGTTTTTCATCAAGGTTTTATCCTTAAAAGTGCAGGTTTTGGCACAATGGAAAGATATTGAGTGCAGTCTAATACCTGATTTACATATACAGGCCATACTACCGGATAAAAATCTACAACAGCACACAGACTCGAGAATCCATGAGTGAAATCCTCTCACGATTTGGAGATCACCAATTAGAAAATATAAACTGGACGTGGAGGTTAGAATTCTAAGTTGGTGTGCTTATGATTCAGATTTTATACCACACAAATTTGATGATAGATTCAAAGCTTGGATCGAAAAAGGCATCACATCAATGTGCAGCATTATACAAAAGGATACTCTTATGAGCTTTCAAAGTCTAAAGGATAATTTTTCATGACAAAGACAAGATTTCTACAGATACCTCCAGCTACGACATTATTATAATCAGAAAATAAAAACAGGTACAGTAGAGAAGCCAGTAAACCCTTTGGTCAATTATTTATTGATGCATACAAATCAAACATTGAGAGAGGGATTATCTCCCGACTGTATAAGAGTCTGCAGAATTAAGAAAGTAATTCACCAAAATATATACAAGTTAAATGGAAAAGGGAAGGAAACATGACAATAACAGATAAAGAATGGGAAGACATCTGCATATTTCAATGGAAAATTACAAAATCTCATGCATGGAAGGAATTTTGCTGGAAAAATGTAGCCTGAAATTCCATCACTCCACTTATGACGGTGCACCAAAACAATGGTAACGCTCACTGCTGGCAAGGCTGTGGGTGTCAGACTGCAAATCATTATCATGTCTTTTGGAATTGTCCAAAAATGCAAAATTATTGGAAAGACATGCATAACATAATACAGGAAGTTCTCAATACACGTATATCATTTGACTTCAAAATCATGTACTTAGGACTCATCCCACCAAAACTGATGGCTAAAGATAAGTAAAGAAAAAGCCTTAACTAAGAGATGGATGTTGCAAACCGGACCTACAATTAAAAAGTGGATAGATGTGACAATGGAAATATAACCCCAATTCCAGTGAAATTGGGACGTTGTGTAAAATGTAAATAAAAACAGAATACAATGATTTACAAATCCTCTTCAACCTATATTCAATTGAATACACCACAAAGACAAGATATTTAATGTTCAAACTTATAAACTTTATTGTTTTTGTGCAAATATTTGCTCATTTTGAAATGGATGTCTGCAACATGTTTCAAAAAAGCTGGGACAGTGGTATGTTTCCCACTGTGTTACATCACCTTTCCTTCTAACACTCAATAAGCATTTGGGAACTGAGGACACTAATTGTTGAAGCTTTGTAGGTGGAATTCTTTCCCATTCTTGCTTGATGTATGACTTCAGTTGTTCAACAGTCCGGGGTCTCCGTTGTCGTATTTTGTGCTTCACACATTTTCAATGGGTGACAGGTCTGGCCTGCAGGCAGGCCAGTCTAGTACCCGCACTCTTTTACTACGAAGCCACGCTGTTGTAACAGGTGCAGAATGTGGCTTGGCATTGTCTTGCTGAAATAAGCAGGAACGTCCCTGAAAAAGTCGTTTCTTGGATGGCAGCATGTGTTGCTCCAAAACCTGGATGAACCTTTCAGCATTGATGGTGCCATCACAGATGTATAAGTTGTCCATGCCATGGGCACTAACACACCCCCATACCATCACAGATGCTGGCTTTTGAACTTTGCGCTGGTAACAATCTGGATGGTCTTTTTCCTCTTTTGTCCAGAGGACACAATGTCCATGATTTCCAAAAACAATTTGAAATGTGGACTCATCAGACAACAGCACACTTTTCCACTTTGCGTCTGTCCATTTCAAATGAGCTCGGGCCCAGAGAAGGCGGCGGCGTTTCTGGATGTTGTTGATGTTTGGCTTTCACTTTGCATGGTAGAGTTTTAACTTGCACTTGTAGATGTAGCGACGAACTGTGTTAACTGACAATGGTTTTCTGAAGTGTTCCTGAGCCCACGCAGTAAGATCCTTTACACAGTGCCGCCTGAGGGATCGAAGGTCACAGGCATTCAATGTTGGTTTTTGGCCTTGCTGCTTATATGTAGAAAGTTCTCCAGATTCTCTGAATTTTATGATTATATTATGCGCTGTAGATGATGGAATCCCTAAATTCTTTGCCACTGAACATTGAGAAACATTGTTCTTAAACTGTTGGACTATTTTTTCACGCAGTTGTTCACAAAGTGGTGATCCTCATCCCATCTTTGCTTCTGAACAGCTGAGCCCTTTGGGGATGCTCCTTTTATACCCAATCATGAGACTCAACTGTTTCCAATTAACCTGTTCACCTGTGGAATGTTCCAAACAGGTGTTCTTTGAGCATTCATCAACTTTCCCAGTCTTTTGTTGCCACTGTCCCAGCTTTTTTTCATGCAGTTGTTCACAAAGTGGTGATCCTCACCCCATCTTTGCTTGTGAACGGCTGAGCCTTTTGGGGATGCTCCTTTTATACCCAATCATGACACTCACCTGTTTCCAATTAGGTGTTCTTTGAGCATTCATCAACTTTCCCAGTCCTTTGTTATCCCGTCCCAGCTTTTTTCTTCAACATACAGTATATTCAATTGAATATAGGTTGAAGAGGATTTGCAAATCATTGTATTCTGTTTTTATTTACATTTTACACAACGTCCCAACTTCATTGGAATTGGGGTTGTATACACTTTGGACATATTTATGAAACTCTGGAAAAGATGGGTCCAGTTTATTAGACCTCAAAGACCAGATTTTGTCAAGATAATAAATTAAAGGGAACAGCTACCACTCATCTCCTGCACAGGATCTCAATGATTAACACAACTGAATTAAACTAGACTGCTGCAGATACTCTTTAAAAAGTATTTTGTGTTTTTGACTGTTGTTTCCTAACCCCTCTGGATGTAAAAAGTTCAACTGCATATGTTCTGTTTTTGTTTTCTTTTTCCTGCCTTCTTTCTTTCTCTCACCCTCTTGTACCAGCCGTGTGGGCCACTACAAAAGCTTTGGAACAAGAAATTCCATTGCAACTACAAGAAACTCGGATCTGTATAACATAATAGTTAAAAAGTGTGGTTGTAGTTGTACTTGGGTGTAAAGTAACATGTATTTCCAAATAACAAGATAATTTTAAAAAACAAGTGCAGGTTTCATCATGAAATTAGTCCAGGTTTCAGCTCTCGTTCAAATAAGATAATTATTAAAGGGGTTAGACTGCTTAAAAAAAAAAAAAAAAAAAAAAGAAAAAGTAATGCAATCCCACTCAAAATTGTAGAAAGAAAAAAGGCAGTCAAGATGACAGAAAACACTACCTGACACAACTGGATTAAAGCTACTGAGTGTAAATTTACAGTCTGACACAGCAGCTTTTATCCAGTGAGGCAGAGACCTCCATCAGACAATTTTACACCGTGAGACAGTTTTGATGAAGGGAACAAATTTTATATCTATCAAATAATGTTTTTAACATTTTAACCGTTACTTATGACCTACACATAACATACAATGACATGAAACAACAGAAACATTAAATTTGCATCATTTATGTTAAACTGCCTCAACTTGTGGCTCTTGCAGTAAATTACAAAACATTTTCCATCTTACTTTGTTATTCTGCTCCACATAGACCAATGGATGTCTGAGTACCAAACATATGGAGCAAAAGGCCCCTTACATCAGGCACTGAGGGGCAGTTAGCCCATACCACTCTTTAATATATCAATCTCTGGTGTCTGGTTTGTAACAACACTACTGGATTTGTTAGAAAAGTTCAGCCTGTCGGTGATGCAGGCTGCTGTCCCCCAGACTGACACAGAAGAAGATGTATCAGCTATGTTTATTTATTTGTTCAACTTCATAATAATATTATTTATAGGTCCTTGCACTTTTTTATGAAGGTCATGTTGAAAGGTTCTGTGAATCAAACATATGCTGCAAAAAACATGTAAAGAAAGATTTGTATTAAGAGTGCGTTATACTAAAGTCTGACACCTTTTCAACACTTTTTACTGCAAGTAAATATCAGCCCCAAACATGTGTTATCAGCCTCCAAACCTTGCCAATAATCGGTTGACCTGTCCTCCATATTGCTGTGGGCAAACAATCTGCCTCCATCAAACAATGCATTTCATCCAAACGGTGTCAAACAACATCTAATATGTTATCCAACATACATTTATTTGTCCACCTTGCGACTTTTGAGAATTTAAGTCTATGTTAAGTCATGCACAGGCTGTGGTGTGCACATGTGCTACACTGACTTTCTCTCCATTGTTAAGCTCACCTTCAGGTGTTACAAAGCAAGTTCAACATACAGGAAAACAGTGTGACTTCTATTCCACAAAACACAGCAAACCACTGGTCTGCAACTCAAATGGCACAAATCTGCTTCAAACAAGGTTTCCACCACTGCCCAGTGTCAAACAGATGCACATCACACAGATACGAGCACGAGGAGAACATTAAAACTGGGTTTACCTGTGATCCAGTGATGAGGGTTATGGAGATGAGGACAGTTGTAGATCAGCAGATGTTTAATGTGCGTGAAGACTTCATTCACCACCTTCACACCAATATCTGTAATAATGCCTGGGTTCTCCATCACATCTGCCAGGCCGTACTTCACCAGCTCAGAATGACTCATCTTACCTGCGCACACACACACACACACACACACACACCTGTTAATCGACTCCCAATTGACTAACTTAATGCACGCACCATCAATTCAATTTATTTCATTTATATAGCGCCAAATCACAACAAGGCCGCCACAAGTAAGGTCTAACCTTACCAACCCTTAGAGCAAGAACACAGGTGACAGTGGAAAGGAAAAACTCCCTCTGATGAGTTGAGAAAGAAACCTCAAGCAGACCAGACTCAAAGGGGTGACCCTCTGCTTGGGCCATGATACACAATTTACAAAACAAATATACAGGAAATTCTGGGAGTCCATGCTGGTGGTCCAGGACGGAAGGCCTGCAGAAGACACCCAATCACATCTCTGGATAGAGCTGCACCTCAGAGAGAAAAACAGAATCAGGCATCAGAAAGCTCTGATGTGCTAAACTCTGATGAGACTGAAATGATGGTTCTTGGTCCAGCGAGACATCAGCATCAATCTGATCAGCTGGCGCTCAGCCTGGGTTCGTGTGTCATACATCATACGGACAAAGTGAGGAACCTTGGGGTGATTTTTGTTCCCACGCTGTCCTTTGACCTCCACATCAGGGATGTTACTAGGACTGCTTTTTTCCATCTGTGAAATATAGCGAGGATCCGCCCCATCCTGTCCCTGGCTGATGCTGAGACTCTGATTCACACTTTTGTTTCTTCTAGACTAGATTATTGTAATGTTCTATTTTCAGGGTTACCTCAAACGAACATTAAGGGTCTTCAGCTGGTTCCGAACGCTCCTGCTAGACGTTTGACACAAAGCAGGTTTGAACATATCACACCCATTTTGGCATTGTTACACTGGCTTCCTGTCTCTGTGAGAGCAGATTTTAAGGTTTTATTATTGACTTATAAGGTTGTTCATGGACTGGCGCTGTCTTATCTGGCCATTCTGGTGGAACCCTACGTGCCGGCTCAGGCTTTGCGGTCGCAGGACTTCTTTGCATTCCCAGAGTGAAGAAGTCAAAGAGTTTTTTGTTTTTTTTAATCGTGCACCGGCTCTGTAGAACGGTCTTCCTGTGACTGTGAGGCAGTCAGAGTCCGTGGACATTTTTAAGTCGACTTAAAACCTATTTTTATTCTCTTTCTTATGAGTAGTTTTTATTTTTTATCTGTTTTATTCTTTTACTTGTTTTTAATTAGGTACTTGATTTTGTAATTTTTTTTTATCTATTAATTTAAATTTTTATGTTGAACTGTTCTGTGTGAGGTGCCTTGTTATGATTTGGCGCTTTATAAGGTGATTAAATTGAATTGTATAGAAAGACAACAAATACAGTATAATTTGTCAGCATTAAGCAACAAGAAAAACAGAAGATATATAAGAAGGATTTTATGTGAACGAGATTACCAGCAGTTATCAGCATATATAATTGAGTATCATCAGCATAGCAGTGAAAGGTAATCCCAAAATGCCGTAATGTGTCCAAGGGGTGCTATATAAAGAGAGAAAAGCTGGGGGCCTAAGACACCATAATTTTCCACTGTTAATGTTCTGTTTGTTTATGACTTCATTTTTCACCATAGTCTGCAACCAGCTTCCTGGAATTCTAAGGAAGAAGTTCTATTCAGACAGTGTCTGTTCCAACAAGCTCGCCCAACTCACTGTACTGGATCTGCAGTTCAGTTCAAACACTTTCTTTATGGGCCTTCTGATAGTACTCTACATACCCTTTGCACAACACCTGTAATACAAGCAAAACACCCTCGAGCGTTCACATTCAGAGTAGACAGTCCTCAAAACCTGGGTGAAGCCACCAACACACCTACGACAACTCCGAAGGAGATAGAGGCTTCTGTGCTGTTACTGGAGAAACTGGGATTGGTGCAACATTCACCTGTTGCATCACCTGTCACAGTTTTCTAATGTTGGAGAGAAGACTCTTAAGATGAAACACTAAATCTGAGGGAAATTATATAGCTGCATGGACAGGTAATTTCACTTTACAAAAGGTCTTGAATTAAGATTGTTAAATCTAGAAATAAGCATGTCGAGGACTTAAAATAAGAAATTAAAACAGTGTATCGAGATTTAAAAAAAAAAAAAACACCTTTGCCATTAAATGCCATAGAAGAGAGGGGTACGCTTGACTTACTGCACAGGGACACATTTTGAGGAGCATGTTTCATGTCAAAATAAAGCCATAAAATGTGTGTGTGTACATACACACACACACACATATATATATATATATATATATATATATATATATATATATATATATACATACACACACACACACATACATACATACAGTAGTGTTCAGAATAATAGTAGTACTATGTGACTAAAAAGATTAATCCAGGTTTTGAGTATATTTCTTATTGTTACATGGGAAACAAGGTAGCAGTAGATTCAGTAGATTCTCACAAATCCAACAAGACCAAGCATTCATGATATGCACACTCTTAAGGCTATGAAATTGGGCTATTAGTAAAAAAAAAAAAAGTAGAAAAGGGTGTTCACAATAATAGTAGTGTGGCATTCAGTCAGTGAGTTTGTCAGTTTTGTGGAACAAACAGGTGTGAATCAGGTGTCCCCTATTTAAGGATGAAGCCAGCACCTGTTGAACATGCTTTTCTCTTTGAAAGCCTGAGGAAAATGGGACGTTCAAGACATTGTTCAGAAGAACAGCGTAGTTTGATTAAAAGTTGATTGGAGAGGGGAAAACTTATACGCAGGTGCAAAAAATTAGGCTGTTCATCTACAATGATCTCCAATGCTTTAAAATGGACAAAAAAACCAGAGACGCGTGGAAGAAAACGGAAAACACCCATCAAAATGGATAGAAGAATAACCAGAATGGCAAAGGCTCACCCATTGATCAGCTCCAGGATGATCAAAGACAGTCTGGAGTTACCTGTAAGTGCTGTGACAGTTAGAAGACGCCTGTGTTAAGTTAATTTATTTGCAAGAATCCCCCGCAAAGTCCCTCTGTTAAATAAAAGACGTGCAGAAGAGGTTCCAATTTGCCAAAGAACACATCAACTGGCCTAAAGAGAAATGAAGGAATATTTTGTGGATTGATGAGAGTAAAATTGTTCTTTTTGGGTCCAAGGGCCACAGATAGTTTGTGAGACGACCCCCAAACTCTGAATTCAAGCCACAGTTCACAGTGAAGACAGTGAAGCATGGTGGTGCAAGCATCATGATATGGGCATGTTTCTCCTACTATGGTGTTGGGCCTATATATCACATACCAGGTATCATGGATCAGTTTGGATATGTCAAAATACTTGAAGAGGTCATGTTGCCTTATGCTGAAGAGGACATGCCCTTGAAATGGGTGTTTCAACAAGACAATGACCCCAAGCACACTAGTAAACCAGCCAAATCTTGGTTCCAAACCAACAAAATGAATGCCTCACAGATGTGAAGAAATCATGAAAAACTGTGGTTATACAACTAAATACTAGTTTAGTGATTCACAGGATTGAAAAAAAAAAAAAGCAGTTTTAACATAATAGTTTTGAGTTTGTAGCATTAACAGCAGATGCTACTATTATTGTGAACACCCCCTTTTCTACTTTTTTTTTTTTACTAATAGCCCAATTTCATAGCCTTAAGAGTGTGCATATCATGAATGCTTGGTCTTGTTGGATTTGTGAGAATCTACTGAATCTACTGGTACCTTGTTTCTCATGTAACAATAAGAAATATACTCAAAACCTGGATTAATCTTTTTAGTCACATAGCACTACTATTATTCTCAACACTACTGTAGATTATATATATATATATATATATATATATACATATATATTATATATATATATACACATATATATACACACACACATACACATACATACACACACATATATATGTTTGCAGTTTTATATGACGATATAAATAGAACATGGAAACAAATGAACAGAATTCTGTATACAAACGGATGTTTTGCACCCATGTCTTTGCACTTCTTAATGAGTAGTGGAAAAGAAGCCTCAGACATTCACTGACTTGGAAATGTTTATATATCCATCCTCTGACTTGTCTGTCAACATTTAAATACATATGGAGCTGACTGTATTGGAACACGTGAATAAACACTGACACCAGCAACTAACATTGAAGCAGGAACTCGTCCACATATCCCAGATGAAGTGTCTCAAACTGTGGGAACTCAAGTTCGGCCATCTTGAGGGCTGAGAAGACACCATCTTTAGTCAATGAAGGCTGAATTCGCAGCTCATGAAGCCTGTTATGAAGACAACAACAACAAAAAAATGCTGTTAATTTTGGCAACATTTGTCACTTTGGATATTTACCACAGGATATTTTCCCCCTTTTTCCAAACTCTGTCTGTATATGTGTGTCCAGCATGAATATGAACTTTATGAGTATGAACTTTACTTATGTCTGTGAGGACTAAAAGCCTTTTTTGAAAACGTGAGGGCAGAGGCTTCTCTGTGTTATCAGCTGTGAGCCCGTTTCTGTTTTTAGCTACACTGTGTGACACTGAGATAACGGTCTTTAACAGTCTATTTTGATGCTTTTGATACTGTTGACCATAAAATTTTATTACAGAGATTAGAGCATGCCATAGGAATTAAAGGCACTGCGCTGCAGTGGTTTGAATCATATTTATCTAATAGATTACAATTTGTTCATGTAAATGGGGAGTCTTCTTCACAGACTAAGGTTAATTATGGAGTTCCACAAGGTTCTGTGCTAGGACCAATTTTATTCACTTTATACATGCTTCCCTTAGGCAGTATTATTAGAAAGCATTGCTTAAATTTTCATTGTTACGCAGATGATACCCAGCTTTATCTATCCATGAAGCCAGAGGACACACACCAATTAGTTAAACTGCAGGAATGTCTTACAGACATAAAGACATGGATGACCTCTAATTTCCTGCTTTTAAATTCAGATAAAACTGAAGTTAGGAGGCAAAACGGAGTCATTTTATCATTGTTTTATTTTATTTTTTTTTGTGGATCATGGGATAATTTCCTCACGTTCAGACAGAATGGCCTGAAGCCTGTGGTAACTGAGACATGAACGAGTGACACTTTCAACTACTGCACTTTGCGTTGCAGCCTGTGGAAAGGACAGGAGGTTCCACAAATAGATTACACCTGAAGGGGACCGAGCAGGTCTCCCATCAGCCTGGACACCCACACCAAGGGCTGAAACTCACCAACCTGATGGACGACATCAGCCACTGAAACCCTAATCTGAGTTCTGACGGAGGAACTGCAGTGTAAAGTGTCGAACTTGTGGAGGAACTTTTTTCAGCAACATGAAGCATTAAAGTATTTTCAGATGTTTTCCAAACTCAGGAGGCTTTATGTGGATAATTTTTCTTCAGGATCATGTGATGATGAATTTGGTGCATTCTGAGAGCATTTTGGTCAGTTTTTCTTGGTTTAGAACACAGTGGAATTTGGCTCTTATACTGGAACAAAATATGGCTCAAGTCTTGACTTCATTACAATGCATTTTCTATCTTGTATGTTTTGTCCGTTATAAGTTCCACAAATGGACCGACTGTCTGCATGAAATTACTTTAATTCTGCTTTCATTGTTTTCATTCTACATTTATCACATTCTAAGTGTGTCTGATAAAACAAATCCATTTAATTTAACCAGGTTAATCCCACTGAGATCAAGATCTCTTTTGCAAGGGAAGCCTGGAGAATTATAATGTTTCCAATTCATCTAACCTTAGATAACTGCACCCTTTCTGCATTTAGTAAAATAATACACTTAAACACATGATAACAATTGTCAATGAAAAGTCTTGTCACTTGTAAGTCATTTAAAACTGATGCAATTGTTAAAAAAAAACTTAATTAAAAAACACCATCACCAGATCAGTACCACATATTCATGCCAAATACCACCACTAGACCAACTGAATTCTAAATAAAGTGTGAAATCACCAGAATGTAGCACTTTAAAATTCCAGCCGCTGTAACAAAAATAATAAAAATTCTAACCAATGAATATACAGTATTTAGCACAGTGCTTTAATTTTACCTCGAAATATTTTATTTTACAAAATATATCTCGTCATTGTTTAATACTTTATCGAAGAGTAAAAACTGAAGGAATTCAACTGTAAGGCTTGAAAGAAGTTTGTGTAGGACGTATTTTAGCCATAAGGTCCAGTGAGAGGGGAAGTGTTGGCTTTTTAAATACTTAATAAATTGACACTGGACTCATGGAGAGGATTTAGTGCTGCTATAACGGACTGATGCAGCAGGTGGCAGCAATGCAACAATAAGGAGGCTGGCTGCCATTAAACACCACAGAAGAAGAGAGGGGTGCATTTGATTTCATCCACAGGGTCAGGACATTATACACTCACCGGCCACTTTATTAGGTACATCTGTTTAATTACAAATAGCTAATTAGCCAGTCACATGGCAGCAACTCCACACATTTAGGCATCCAGACGTGGTGAAGACGACTTGCTAAAGTTCAAACTGAGCATCAGAATGAGGACGAAAGGGTATTTAAGTGACATGGCATGGCTGTTGGTGCTAGACTAGTATTTCATAAACTGCTGATCGACTGGGATTTTCAGGAGCAACCATCTCCAGGGACCATTTACAGAGAATGGTCCAAAAAACAGAAGCTATCCAGTGAGATACACCTGTACGGGCAGGCCGGCTGTACGGGTAACTGATCATGTGATCATCATGTCAATATGGCTGCTGGCTGATGCGTTCACTGCGCGTCAGTCATTTCAAAGCATCACAGAGTTTTGCCTCATTTCTGCTTCAAAATGACTTTAGAATGATTTAAGAGGTTTTACTTTATCATCTGATGCTTAATAATCACATTAATCCATTTGATCGCTTTGGGTGAAGAGACTGTCTCAGACGAGCTCCTGTGGTCCCAAATGATGCATGTGCAGTGGAGGCAGGCAGACCCACTTTTAGGGGGGGGGCGGTCAGTCTGCAGCACCAGTACTAACAAGGTGTACCTAATAAAATTAGTCTATATATTATTATTGAATTTTACTTCATCTCCATTTGATTTGACTGCGTGTCGTCTTTCCCTTCCATGTATTCAATGGCTGTAATATGTCAGGATGGAAATTTAGAATAAAATTTTTGAATCGACACTGTTGCGTTATCAGAATAATGGGACAACTACCCAGGTGGCACACAAACGCTACTGTTCTTAAATTTGCATTAAATTATGGTGAGTATTCCCGTATGTGCTGTATCACAATATGGTGACGGGGGGGGGGGAGGCTTGCTAATACCAACCAACGGGTGTCTGTACGGCCTCACACTCTGTCCAGGTGTCAGTGGACTGGCACTTTGGGCTGTCATCAAAATTAAAAATGCAAAGGTGTGTAAAATGTTTGTAGGTGCTATACATTTCAGACCAAAGCTCTTCACTCACACACACACACACACACACACACACACACACACACACACACACACACACACACACACACACACACACACACACACACACACACACACACACACACACACACACACTCTCTGATGCAGTGGGGTTCACTGGAACACGGCCACGTGTGTTTCTGCAGGATGTGAGTGTGATTAAACAGTGTGACCTTCTAGTGCCCACAAAGAGCCCATTTTATCTTTTGTCTGTACTTTAACAATCCCACTGTGTGGTGCTGAAGCAGGCCACGGACCTGCGAGCTGCGGTGATGATGAGGTAGCCCAGATCAACTTCCAGAGCGTTCTTGCAGGCTCCAAACACAATAGTGTGGAGATTCCGAAACCCTCCTGGAAATAAAGAGACCATTACAGTGTGACGTCTGAACACAGGAGTAAAGGGGTGGGCCCGGTGCATCTGCCACGAGGGGCACCGGACTGCCGCCCCTTACAAACACACACACACACATACACACACACACCTGAACCCAGCAGGACGACTGGGTCTGCATTTTGGGAGGAGAAAAAGTACAAGGCAGGGAAGGTGTGAAGTCTGACTATTGGAGTCCCACAGGTCCACCGTCAGGAAAAAGGGAGGAAGCAAAAAAACAAAACAAAACACACACAAAAAAAAAAAGATCCTGGCAAATGTTCATAAGCTTGTAACACTACACATTCAATGTATTACTGCATAACATGAGATACACTCTAAATAATGTGTCCAAAGAACATTACTGTCTGATGTTTCCAGGTCTTTCAGTGTGGTATCCTGTGTCCACGTGAAGGTCATACTGGACCCTCTGAAGGCTGACAGCCACCTGCAGAGGTCCAGTGTTTGTGCGCACACATCCTCAGCCAGTGGTGAGCTGAACTGCTGGCACGAGAGGGAACATTAGCCACAGCACTCTGTCAAAGTGGCGTGTTGCTGTGCGCACGTTTCAACAAGCAGGCGCCTCAGTGCCATCAGCAACTGGGAAAGGCACACGGAGGATGCCAACGTGCCACCTGGTGGCACCAAACACATGCCACTTTCAGGAGATAAGGACCAGCAGTCTGCCTTGTGGTTCCAAGAACAAGGGTGGTTCCTCAGTGTCGTAGATGCAGTCATGTGTGGCACAAACGCAAGCTGCCCATCCTGACGTCAAGACTTCATATATGTTATAAAACAATCATCTTTCTCACCATTGCGCCCCCCCACCCCGGGGTGCAGATGGTGGCTGGACTCTTTCAAGCGGAAGCGGATTTTAAGGGTCCAGTGCAGTGTCTTACCTGTTTGTAGGACCGCACTCTTCTGGAAAGAGACCTCAGATGTTCCAAGTGGAATCTGCTGGAGTCATTTGGGGAGCCCTGAGAGCTCGTATTAGCACTGAGGCCTTTACCTTCTCCATCTTTTCACGTTCTTCCTTCAGCCTCTGGTACTGTGCTTTCTTTCTTATGTTACTATCACTTGAAATTGCCACAACTATGATCTTCTGCACCATGTCTGATTGTTTGGACAGCACCTGTTGGACTCTGGAGGATACCTACAAGAGAATGTTCATTTGAAGGCTGTACTGCATTTTTAAACATGGAGCATGTTTTGGACTGTCAGATGTACTATAACACTACCTCACCGTGTGTAAGATGGGACTCTGCTCTTTGCCAATTGGATGCTTTGAGAACGATCATGTTGTTGTGACCACTGAGGTAGCTTTTCCTTCCTTACTAAGGTTAGACTCAACTCTTGTGGCAGCACATGTTATGATCTGGTGTTGTACAAATATACAGCAGTGTTGAGAATAATAGTAGTGCTATGTGACTAAAAAGATTAATCCAGGTTTTGAGTATATTTCTTATTGTTACATGTGAAACAAGGTACCAGTAGATTCAGTAGATTCTCACAAATCCAACAAGACCAAGCATTCATGATATGCACACATTTAAGACTATGAAATTGGGCTATTAGTAAAAAAACATAGAAAAGGGGGTGTTCACAATAATAGTAGCATCTGCTGTTGACGCTACAAACTCAAAACTATTATGTTCAAACTGCTTTTTTAGCAATCCTGTGAATCACTAAACTAGTATTTAGTTGTATAACCACAGTTTTTCATGATTTCTTCACATCTGCGAGGCATGGAGTCAACCAACTTGTGGCACCTTTCAGCTGCTATTCCACTCCAGGATTCTTTAACAACATTCCACAATTCATTCACATTTCTTGGTTTTGCTTCAGAAACAGCTTTTTTGATGTCACCCCACAAGTTCTCAATTGGATTTAGGCCCGGGGATTGGGCAGGCCACTCCAAAACATTAATTCTGGTGTGCTTGGGGTCACTGTCTTGTTGAAACACCCATTTCAAGGGCATGACCTCTTCAAGTATTTTGACATATCCAAACTGATCCATGATACCTGGTATGTGATATATAGGCCCAACACCATAGTAGGAGAAACATGCCCATATCATGATGCTTGCACCACCATGCTTCACTGTCTTCACTGTGAACTGTGGCTTGAATTCGGGTCGTCTCACAAACTGTCTGCGGCCCTTGGACCCAAAAAGAACAATTTTACTCTCATCAGTCCACAAAATATTCCTCCATTTCTCTTTAGGCCAGTTGATGTGTTCTTTGGCAAATTGTAACCTCTTCTGCACGTCTTTTATTTAACAGAGGGACTTTGGGGGGGATTCTTGCAGATAAATTAGCTTCACACAGGCGTCTTCTAACTGTCACAGCACTTACAGGTAACTCCAGACTGTCTTTGATCATCCTGGAGCTGATCAATGGGTGAGCCTTTGCCATTCTGGTTATTCTTCTATCCATTTTGATGGTTGTTTTCCGTTTTCTTCCACGCGTCTCTGTTTTTTTTTGTCCATTTTAAAGCATTGGAGATCACTGTAGATGAACAGCCTATAATTTTTTGCACCTGCGTATAAGTTTTCCCCTGTCCAATCAACTTTTAATCAAACTACTCTGTTCTTCTGAACAGTGTCTTGAACGTCCCAATTTCCTCAGGCTTTCAAAGAGAAAAGCATGTTCAACAGGTGCTGGCTTCATCCTTAAATAGGGGACACCTGATTCACACCTGTTTGTTCCACAAAATTGACAAACTCACTGACTGAATGCCACACTACTATTATTGTGAACACCACCTTTTCTAATTTTTTTTTTACTAATAGCCCAATTTCATAGCCTTAAGAGTGTGCATATCATGAATGCTTGGTCTTGTTGGATTTGTGAGAATCTACTGAAACTACTGGTACCCTTGTTTCCCATGTAACAATAAGAATATACTCAAAACCTGGATTAATCTTTATAGTCACAAAGCACTACTATTATTCTGAACACTACTGTATTGAACTGAACTGCATGTTTGGAACTTTAAGTCCCACTTGGGCTTTGTACTTCCAGCCTGTATTCGGCACAGATGTTCCTGTACACTGCCCCACCTGCTTGGTGTGCTTCTCGGTGGCCGCTGTCCCAGCTTGCATCCTGCCACTACTTGCACTGGACTGTCTCTTTGGGTCATGTCTTCTACAGTTGAGCCCTGTCTCTGTGGACCCGGTGTTCAGGGCCTGTTCTTGTGCTGCCTTTATTAGAGCCTCTGTGCTTTTCTGGGCCATTGGTGGGACTTCTGTGGAACCAGCTCCCAATTCAGATCAGGGAGACAGACACCCTCTCTACTTTTAAGATTAGGCTTAAAACTTTCCTTTTTGCTAAAGCTTATAGTTAGGGCTGGATCAGGTGACCCTGAACCGTCCCTTAGTTATGCTGCTATAGACGTAGACTGCTGGGGGGTTCCCATGATGCATTGTTTCTTTCTCTTTTTGCTCTGTATGCACCACTCTGCATTTAATCATTAGTGATCGATCTCTGCTCCCCTCCACAGCTTGTCTTTTTCCTGGTTCTCTCCCTCAGCCCCAACCAGTCCCAGCAGAAGACTGCCCCTCCCTGAGCCTGGTTCTGCTGGAGGTTTCTTCCTGTTAAAAGGGAGTTTTTCCTTCCCACTGTAGCCAAGTGCTTGCTCACAGGGGGTCGTTTTGACCGTTGGGGTTTTACATAATTATTGTATGGCCTTGCCTTACAATATAAAGCGCCTTGGGGCAACTGTTTGTTGTGATTTGGCGCTATATAAAAAAATTGATTGATTGACTTCTTTATGTGAGCCACACCTTCCACCTGCTGGTAGTACGTTCCATGGGAGGTCTGGTATTCCATGGTTTCCTTTATCCTCCTCACCACAGTTTGTCTTCTGCTGTCAGAGGTTACTCACACTTATCAGCACCTGGCCCTTTCTTTTTTTCTGGCCATGCAGTCTCAGGGTGCTGGACGTTTAATGGAACCCTCTGTGCACTGTGAAGAACATCTCACACTGTGAGATGTTCCTCTGGCTGGCTGCTCAGGTCTTCATGCTTCAGACACGTTGCTGGATCTTTGTCATGGTGATGCAGACTGGTTCCTGTCTGTGACGCTTATTCTGGTCTGTTTTGAGGCCTACTAGCCACTGCTTTCCTGTGTCATGGGATGCCTTCTTCTCCTGAGTTTATATATCTGGAGTATCATTTGGCCTCATTACTGGGTGGTTCTGTTGTTGGGTCATTGTTTCCTTTCAGCTGCAAGTACCCACTGGATGGTTCCCAGGAGAAAAGGCTATTTGTCTTCCTGGCAGCAGCTTGCCTGATATATATCATGCTGCCAGAACTGAGAGTCTTTCACTGGTAGTTTGCAGAGCCTCACCAGTGGGCAACTTGTTGTACTTAGATTTTAGCCTGTTCTTCTTTTTGCACTTCTGTTAGCCGGTGAATGACTTTCCAGGTAGCCTCCAGCTTCACTGTGGTTTATGTTCTTGATCTTGTATCCCGGCTCCTAGAGGACTGCTGCTGCACTGGTTAGTGGGGATAGTAAGCAGAGCTTACTGATGCTCATCTGATGTCTGTGAGCCTTGGGAGCCTGGTCTGGGGGTTTAAGATGTCTACTCTGGACATGATTCTCATCTATAGGTGAGTCACTTCAGATGTCCTAGGCATCAAGCCGACTGGCTGTCGACACTAACACACTGCAAAGACTGCTCTACGTGCAATGAATAAGAAAAAATTTTTTTAATGTTTGACCTGAAAGTGATCATACTGAATGTTTTTACAGTGGGAATTGAGAAGAAGATCAACAGTCTGTTTATTCTGGTCAAACTGTGGCTTGTTGAGGGATGGGTATCGAAAACCGGTTCGTGTTAAGAATCGATAAGAAATGATTCGATCCACTGACATCAATAGTCTTTTGCTTAACGATTCCCTTGTCGATTCTTCAGTTCACATTGCGCCGGAACTAGCTGGTGGCCGGAGATAGCGCCTACCACTCATCATGACGAAAATATGTTTGTTTTGTCTCGTGCACACGCCGCTGAGGATACCAGATTAGCTGCACATTCAATGGATCCAAGTCAGATGATTTACCCAGACTGACAACAAATGACTAAATTCAGTACGTTTATGCATTTTTTTGTAGTTTCTTGAGGCATTTTGCATATGTGAAAATGCGCTCCAACCTCCAAACACACTCCTGTGATATAAATCGTACGCGCCCTCTCTTGCTCTGTTGTTTTTAAGGACAGCCAGCATCTTTATTGTTGCACTGCTGCCACCTTCTGAATCAGTCCGTTATAGCAGCACTAAATCCCCTCAATGAGTCCAGTGTCTTTCAAGTATTTAAAAAGCCAACACTTCCCCCTCCCACTTTAATTTAATCTTTATTTAACCAAGTTTGTCCCACTGAGATCAAGATCTCTTTTACAAGGGAGATCTGGACAATTATAAAGTTTCCAATTCACTTAACCTGCTGATTTTATGTCTAAAATACCTCCAACAGAAACTTCTTTCAGGCCTGTTCTTCTAAATGCTGAGAGCAGCTCTTGACTTTCTCTGGAGTATTTATCAAAAGATTTTAGCAAAAATTACCAAAACAATGTCTTAAATAAGGTCATACTGACTCCTGTTTGAACCTGTACCACAGATAAAGGATCCAGTGACCAATTTCATATTTATTTACTTTTAAGACTCAATAAAAATGTTATTGACATAGAAAACCTGTAAAGCCTACTTTTAGTACACAGAAAATTCAAAGGAGGTATTGATAAGGGAATCGATAAGGAATTGTATCGATAAGCGGAATCAAAATTGCTACAATCTTATCAATACCCATCCCTCGGTATGTCAGAGGAAATGGAGGTGCCAGTAATTATGTTGAGTGATTTTAGAAGGTGGACTGTGATTGCTGGTACCATTAAGTTTTTTTTTGTTGTTTGTTTTTTAAAATTGGAGACTAATGCTGGTGGCAAGGATGAGGATCTTATTGTCCAAACTTTCTCGGGAAAGCAACCAAACGCCACAGAGGGAGTGACCACAATTTCGTAGATTAAAGCCCTGGTCCCACTGAATAATGAAGGATGAATAATGAGCCACACAGCATGTTTTTTTTTTTGGTAGGAGTCAGAGGTAGAGGCAGAATATTCAGCCAATGAGGCTCATCTCTGAGCGTGGCATTAATTTCAAGAAGTTCAAAATTTAGCAACAACAGCGTGGCGCAGTTTGTGTACAAGGACAAACGAGGATTATCGAGGCATGTGTGTGGTGAGGACAAGGCTGTTAAAAGCCCATTATCCGAGAGCCTGGCAGCTACGAGGACCACACAGACCATTTTGGACAGGCTATTTTGGCTCTGCCCTCTCGTGCACTACAATCCCACCACCTGCTTATGCTGTATATAAAATAATGATTTTGTAGCAGATTAATCATTTTCTGTCAGAATGTGGATGCTGAAAACACCTCTAATAATTGGTTCTGGAATCACAGAGGACATTTGGCGCTTTTTTCCTCTCTGTGTCTCGTGCGCTGAGGTAGAGATCATATTTGGAACAGCCTAAAAGGTAATTATATCTAATGTTTATATTGTAATAGCTTGGTAAAACAGCTGCATGTTCAATCCTTCTTCATAAGCAGCTGTAAAAGTACGTTTATGATTTAACATCTTGTTATAATGGATCAGACGAGGCACGCGCTCGCTGTGTGCACTGACAAAATGACTCGCACTCAAGACGAGCAATTGTGCAGAACGCCTGCTCGCAAAAGAGTGATTTTCGCAGACAATAACAGACAAACACAAAGTTAAAAGGTGGATCACTGGTGTCAAAATGACTGTAAAGCCACAGAAGAAATAAAGCCGCCGAGAAGAAGCGCAGAGGCGACTGTCCAGGAACCTGTGGTTCGGTTCTAGCTGGTCTGGCTATGGATGAGTTTTGTGTGTGTGGTTTTTTTTTTGGGGGGGGGGGGGGGGGGGGGGGAGTGATCCACAGCGGCCACCTCCTTGTGGTCTTTTTTTTTTTTTTGGTCACAGAGAGCTGGGTGAACACACAGAACTGGTGCATTTCACCCAGATGGTGTTACATGGATCGCATGTGGCTTGACGTGGATCATATGCAGTGACACAAGCCACTCAAGGCTGGACGGGGCTCAAATGACAGGTTGGTTGTGGCTCACTGGAGGCTGATACGTGGCACATGTGAGGTCCAGAGAGGCACATAGACGCGCCTTAGTAGCAGATACGTGACGGCTTAAAACATGGATCATACTTCTGTGGTTTGATACAAATGGCCTCAAAATCTCACCTGATCTCCAGCTGTCTTCAACCACATGCTGGATCAGACCTCCCAAGAAGGGGACCCTCACCAGCTCCAGCTGTTCCAGGTTCCGGGCCGATGCTAAACCAGTTACCAGGGGAACATATTTAAGAGAGTTCGTTGGCCCTGCACAATTTCGCATGACAAAGGTTCTGAGGCTCACACACAGAAAGTCTTTAAATGGTTGGGGTTTGGTGAGACGAACCCATTTCAGATAAAGGTGGCGCAGCATGGAAACACAGGGAATCTCAGGAACATTGACCCCTAGAAGAAACAGACAATTTCAACAAAAATCATTCGACCTAAGGAGTTCAAATATAAACTGGCATGGAAGTTATGCCAGTTTGCTCCAAGTGATATTAATAGGAAAGGACAATACATCAAACACAACTACAGCAAGTCTCATCATTAACAATCAGTCCAGAGATTCTCTACCCTGGTCCTCAAGGACCACATAACCCAGACATTTTCCATCTCTCCAGGCTCTGCCACAAGCTGATTAGCTCATTCAGGTGCATGTTTGTTGTTGATCAGCTGCACACCTGAACGAGCAAATCAGTTTGTGGAAGAGCCTGAAGAGATGGAAAATGTGTGGATTTGGTGGTAACTGAGAACCGCAGATTCAGAATAACTAATGCCATGATTCCACACACTCGAGGTGGCAGTATGCACCTCGAAAACTGATTTGCAATCCACCAAAAGTACAAAGTAGTTTGTTTTTTTTTTATGTTAAGTTTATTTTAAAACTCTTCTGACGGCCAGACGAGGGCTTGAAGGTGAGTGTCTTAAAAACAGTGATTCATGATACAGTTGTATGTAAACTTTTGCCCCCCCGATGATTTCCATGATTTTCCTTTATAAATCATTGGTTGTTTGGATCAGCAATTTCAGTTAAATACATTATATAGTAGACAAAAACAGTGATATTTGAGAAGTGAAATGAAGACTATAGGATTTACAGAAAGTGTGCAATAATTCTTTAAACAAAATTAGGCAGGTGCATAAATTTGGGCACCCCAACAGAAAAAATACATCAATATTTAGTAGATCCTCCTTTTGCAGAAATAACAGCCTCTAAACGCTTCCTATAGCTTCCAATGAGAGTCTGTATTCTGGTTGAAGGTATTTTGTACCATTCTTCTTTACAAAACATCTCAGGTTTGTTGGTTTCTGAACATGGACAGCCCGCTTAAAATCACACCACAGATTTTCAATAATATTCAGGTCTGGGGACTAAGATGGCCATTCCAGAACGTTGTACTTGTTCCTCTGCATGAATGCCTTTGTAGATTTTGAGCAGTGTTTAGGGTCGTTCTCTTGTTGAAAGATCCAGCCCCGGCGCAACTTCAACTTTGTCACTGATTCATGAACATTGTTCTCAAGAATCTGCTGATGTTGACTGGAATCCATGTGACCCTCAACTTTAACAAGATTCCCAGTATCTGCACTGGCCACACAGCCCCACAGCATGATGGAACCACCTCCACATTCTACTGTAGGTAGCAAGTGTTTTTCTTGGAATGCTGTCTTCTTTTTCAGCCATGCATACCGCCCCTTGTTATGTCCAAATAACTCAATTTTAGTTTCATCAGTCCACAGCACCTTATTCCAAAATGAAGCTGGCTTGTCCAAATGTGCTCAAGTGACGCTGTTTGTGGCGTGTACATTCTCACTGTGTTTTGTACAGTAACACTACCTCTAACCTTAGTCACATGAAATTTGGGGTTCCACAGGGTCTTAGGCCCCCTGCTTTTCTCCCTTTATATAGCACCCCTTGGACACATATTGCGGCATTTTGGGATTACCTTTCACTGCTATGCAGATGATACTCAGTTATACATGCCGATAACTGTTGGTAATCTTGTTCACATAAAATCCTTAGAAGATTGCCTTGCAGCAGTGAGAAGTTGGATGTCTAGAAACTTCCAACTTTTAAACTCTGATAAGACTGAAATGATGGTTCTTGGTCCAGTGAGACATTTGCATCAATTTGACCAGTTAACGCTCAGCCTGGGCTCGTGTGTCATACATCACACTGACAAAGTGAGGAACCCTGGGGTAATTTTTGGTCCTTTGGCCTCCACATTAGAAATATTACTAGGACTGCTTTCTTCCACCTGCGAAATATAGTGAAGATTCGTCCCATCCTGTCTATGGCTGATGCTGAGACCCTGATCCATGCATTTATCTCTTCTAGATTGGACTACTGCAATGTTCTATTTTCTGGTTTACCGCAGTCTAGCATTAGGGGTCTCCAATTGGTTCAAAATGCTGCAGCCAGACTTTTGAGACGAAGCAGAAAGTTCGACCACATTACACCCATTTTGGCATCCCTTCACTGGCTTCCTGTCCCAGTGAGATCAGATTTTAAGGTTCTGCTACTAACCTATAAAATTATTCATGGACTGGCACCTCCCTACCTAGCTGACCTAATTAAACCTTACGTACCGGCCCGGGCTTTACGTTCTCAGGGTGCAGGACTACTTTGTGCCCCTAAGGTGAATAAGAAGTCTGCGGGTCATAGAGCTTTCTCTTATCGTGCCCCTGTTATGTGGAATGATCTCCCTGTGTCAATAAAACAGTCAGATTCTGTGGAGACTTTCAAGTCCAGACTTAAGACGCACTTATTTTCTCTTTCATATGGCTAGCATACTGGTACAGTTTTGTTTTACGCTTTTTACTCTTTTAATTCATGTTATTAGTAATTGGAGCATGCTGCAGCCTCAACTTTACCTAAATTCTGGGTCTTTTATTGAAGTTTAGGGCTAGTGGCCGGTGATCACCTTAGTATTTCTCTGTTTTTCTTGTTGTTTAATGCTGGCAAATTATACAGTATTTTTTTGTCTTTCTGATGCTTGATTCTGTTTTTCTCTCTGTTTAAGGTGCAGCTCCATCCAGAGATGGGAGTTGTATTCGTGTAAGTGACCCTCCTGTCAAGTGCGCCAATAGCATTTCTTGTATATTCGTCTGTGAATTGTTCTGTGAATTGTTCTGTAATTTATGTTTGTAGCATGGCCCAAGCAGACAGTCACCCCTTTTAGTCTGGTCTGCTTGAGGTTTCTTCCACAGAGGGAGTTTTTCCTTACCACTGTTGCTCTGGGGGTTGGTAAGGTTAGACCTTACCTGTGTGAAGCGCTTTGAGGCAACTCTGTTGTGATATGGCGCTATATAAATGAAAATAAATTGAAATTGAATTGACATCATACAGCATCTCTTTGTACAAAGTGCGCTGTATAGTTGAACAATGCACAGAGACACTATCTGCAGCAAGATCATGTTGTAGATCTTTGGAGCAGGTCTGTGGGTTGACTATGACTGTTCTCACCATCCTTCACTTCAGCTTATCTGAGATTTTTCTTGGCCTGCCACTTCGGGCCTTAACTAGCACTGTGCCTGTGGTCTTCCATTTCCTCACTATGTTCCTCACAGTGGAAACTGACAGCTGAAATATCTGAGACAGATTTTTGTATCCTTCCCCTAAACCATGATGTTGAACAATCTTTGTTTTCAGGTCATTTGAGAGTTGTTTAGAGGCTCCCACGTTGCCACTCATTAGAAGAGATGACAAGAGGGGAAACACTTGCAAATGGCCACATTAAGTATAAGCAGTAAATATCTACCAAGCTTAACTGGGAAATCCATCAACTGTGGTTTGATACAAATGGTCTCAACATCTCACCTGATCTCCAGCTGTCCTCAACCCTTTCTCATGATTGGATTGACCTGTGTAAGGAGGTCAAGGGTCAGTGAGCTTACCAAACCAATTTTGTGTTCCAATCATTAGTGCTAAATGTATTATAATCAATAAAATGACAATGGTGCCCAAATTTATGCACCTGTCTAATTTTGTTTAAATAATTACTACACACTTTCTGTAAATCCTATAAACTTCATTTCACTTCTCAAATATCAGTGTGTTTGTCTGCTATATGATATATTTAACTGAAATTTCTGGTCCAGACAACCAATGATTTACAAAGGAAAATCATGAAAATTATCAGGGGTGCCCAAACTTCTACATACAACTGTAGAGTTCATCATTCAGGTCAGGTGTCTTGAAAACAGCATCATCTTTTAGGAGTCACTAGCGTCACATAATGTGATATTAATGAGAACGTCCAGGAGGAGCTCAGAACCTCCTTTCTGAACATTTCATTACAAATATCTGTAATAATAGGGCTTGTTGTGCGGTTAACGATCTTATGCCTCGCTCACAACCCGCCGTACATGCTACTATGGGCAGTCTACAGGAAAAAGTTGGCAAAGCCATGCTTAAGACTTGCACAACACTGCAGAAGGTTGCAGACTGCCTGTGGAGACTTTTGGTCCTGCACATGCAAATCCTACAGGTTATCAGGCTGGATGGTCAGGAATTGCTAGACACAAATGCACGGCTTGAACAAACAGCTGTGGTTTTTAAAAGGCTATACTGTTGTGGAAAGCAGAGGTCAGTTCACGAGTGGGCAGTCAAAGAAAAGCAGCTGTACAAAAATCATCAGGCTAAGAGGCTGGAGGTCAGGAACACACAATGTGGCAGGCAGGACTAAGGAACGCAGGTATAG
Organism: Thalassophryne amazonica; assembly: GCF_902500255.1. Classification (NCBI taxonomy): domain Eukaryota; kingdom Metazoa; phylum Chordata; class Actinopteri; order Batrachoidiformes; family Batrachoididae; genus Thalassophryne; species Thalassophryne amazonica. The sequence goes on from NC_047113.1 coordinate 108,901,271, forward strand.
AGCTGGAATGAAGGCACACAACATGACAAACTGGCGATGAGCAAACACACCCAGTGAGCTGATATAACCCCAAGTGATAATTAGCAAGTCAGAAACAGGTGTGCATGGAAACCACCAGAACAAGGGCGTGGCCAGAGAGAGAGAGAAACACCCATCACCAAGAACCAAGAAAAAGACAAGAGAAACAGAGACAGACAGACCCAAGCAGAAAAACCAAGCAAGAGAATAAACAAACCAAAACTAATAAAATGTAAAAATAAACAGATCAAAAGAAATAAATAAAAAGAGATAACCAAACAAAACTCAAACCCTGACACAGGTCTTGAGGAAAATCAAGGATATATACAGCACATACAGGACCTGTACTTGTTTTTTTTATGCATGACCCAAGTCAGGAGCATGATGGTCCTGGCTCAGCGACGATAGTCACACAAATGAGTGACAAACAGCCACTGTACGGGTGACGTACTTCAGAAGTACTGCACAAGTACTTTACACGTTATTGGTCCAGTGTGCAAGACAGAAGTACATCTGACGTTCTGCCCCTGTGTGTGCACAGAGTGCATCACCGATGATATATGCAGTGAAGGAACTGGAATGAAGTGTATTTATGATAAATAAATAAACCACGATATTTGCCTGAAGCAAGTAAATAAATGTTGAGGAAAAATATTTATTTAGTAATTAGTAATAAATGGTACTGAATACTTCTGGTGATATTTGACAGATGCTGGACACTTGTCCTGTTGTTGGAACTTGGTTTAATCAAGAAAGGTCCATTTTACATTTTTAAATGTGAAGCTGCTTAGGATCAGTTATTTCCAGTTTACCCAGTGCCTGTCCACAGGCTGTGGTCTTCATATATCACGAAAGCAGCCACGACTGAGATGTTTTAATTCGTGCTATCTCCTTGGAGGACTTTATGAAGGGTGTTGGTGTTACTACCCAGAAAATCAAGAAATGTCCACCGTGGATTTCATACATTATTCTGGGATATCTCAGACAATCAGGGTCTAAGGATGCCATTTCTGGAACAGCAACTGGTTTCATGGTAAACAATGACAAAAATCCCCGACAGTTAGTTTTGCTATTTCAATTTTTTAATTACCATTAAAAGTTAAGCTGGTAAATGCAATGAGAGAAAAGATCACGTTTTATAGCGGCGGCATCACATGGATGACCAGACGTGACATTCAGCCAGTTGAATGGGATGGTAATGGTACATGTGAGTAGAATACAAGACTCCACATTTTTCATTATTAGCCCTCTGGAGTCGTCTGATGTGGATACGCGACAGTCATAAATGGTATATACCACTTTTCCATCTGCATCAGATGCTCAAGACGCTTTACAATAATGCCACACATTCACCCTGATGTCAGGGTGCTGCCATACAAGGTGCCCACTACACACCGGGAGCAACTAGGGGATTAAGGACGTTGCCCAAGGGCCCTTAGTGATTTTCCAATCAGGCTGGGATTTGAACCGAGGATCCTCTGGTCTGAAGCCCAACACCTTAACCACGAGACCATCACCTCCCCTAAGTAAGTCTGTTTTCTGTTTATAAACCAATAAAATATCAAATAACAAGGATCCATTTTAGAAGTTATATAAAAAACAAACAACAAATGTTTTTTACATTCTTTCAATGGAATGAATATTTCGCCTCGATGAATGGTACGTTCCAGCTTTCATCTCATGAAATACTCCATCATTCATTGTTTGTATATAGTTGCACGTCTTCTGCCCATGATTTGATGGAAGCTTTCACTTCAGTGTGTAGAACAACATTTGTAGGATGTGCAGGGCAAATAAGCTTTTCTTACTTTGTCGTCTTAATGGTTAGTGCGATCATACCTCAGCTGTGCAATTTCAACTTCATCTTGGTTGTCTAACACAGGAGGAGTCTAACATCACAAAACTTGTGTCTCTGTCCAAATACTTAACAGACTATAGCGAAGCCTGAAATTGTAACCAAAGTAGACGGTAATCCAGGAGTGGTTCATATTTTATCCATGATCTAAATAAGGGATGGAGCCGTGCTGCCGTGTCAACATCTCCAACAGATACTTGGAAAAGTGAACTAACTGTTCTGAGGAGACAGCAGCAGAAATGTTTAGACTGTCCTGCCTGTGCTGACGTCTTCTACTCACCCACTAGATGTAAGGTCTGTATCTTTGCAGTGATGGGGATGGTCAGTTTGTTCTCCGTAGGAATGGGAAACGCCCCATTCCGATTGCGGAACTTTCCCAGGATGTGAACCTGTGGCATGTAGTTCCATATGGCTTCTACTAGTTCAAGATGGGATGTCTCCACACCCTGAGGTGACAGAAAGAAAGGTTAGTGTCCAGCAGCAGGTCGGGCATGTGGCACTGTATTACAGGGAAGCTCCCATTCCAGGCTCTATGCTCTCTGGAACACTCTCACTTTTCCAAACCACACTACTGACCAGTAGATTTGGACAGGCTTGCAGTGCCTCCAGGATTCCGGGTATGCTGAAAGCTTCATAGCCTCTGACTCGTCTCTTCTCCAGGAAGCGAGGGTGGAGGCCATACAGCTGCTCCAGATCTGGTATCTTCTTCAAAAGGATGAGAAAGCTGCTGTCTGTGAAACCTGAAGAAGAAAGACAGAACTCATCTACTGTGAGTAAAGACGGCCGGATCAACGCACACTACATGTTTCTCACACCGTTCAAATATCAATCGTTTCCAGCACAATGATCTGGGCCTTCTCAGACATGACACAGCTGAGACAAATATCTTATCCTCCAGGAAGACAGCAGTGACATTTACTCATTTACTGAACACCCCAGCCGTCCATTTTTTTTTTTAACGGTGTGCTGGTCAAAAAGTGGGAACTACTGCACTGACAAACAGTTGAGGCCCGAGGTGTAAAAAGACATTCCAGAAAGTGCACCCTGCAGGTTTTCTTTGCAACCTCTGACCACGGAGAGAAGCTTGTAGGAGTCAGGAGCTTGCTGCACAGAAGAGTGTGGCCATGCAGAGACCTTTTCAGGAGCATGAAGGTCAAAGTCTCTCTCACGGTGTGACTGTGAGTCTGGGATGCAAACCTCTGACCTCCAGTGATGACTTGATGTGTTTGGGGCTCAGTCTCCATCTCTGTAGGAGGATAGTTGGGTACTGTTGGAATGACTTTGTGTCCCGGGGACATTTACTTAAGCGTCATTTCCACCGAGGGGTCCGGTGTCGTTCTGGGTTGGTACAGAACGCTGCTTTGTTTGTGTAATTTTTTTGTTAAAGAAAGAGGTGTTAATGGAAAACGTATCATAATAGTATGACATGGGTTAAAGCCATAGATTTTCATCTGACTGAAATTTTTTCCTGGCAAAAATCAAGGCCAGCAATTCCCTAAAATGTGGCGTAGTGGGGGCACACACTCTTTTCTCATCAATAAATACAATAAACACATTATACAGTATACAAATCTATTCTAAATAGCCTCTAAGGAGAGACAGACAAAGCATAAAAAGAATGCAAAACCTGAACATAAAGGTACATAAAAGGGTGGTGGGGGGCGGGGTGTAGTCTTGATTCTGGGGGGTCTGGGGATGCCCCCCCAGAACATTTTTAAAAGAGCAAGTCAAATGTTGTATATTCTGGTGAATTTTTATGAGTATGAAGCCCTCTGAAACAAATAAAAGTCACTTCAAACTGTTAAGTAAAATACAGTATTCTGAAGCACTTCCCAGAAGGAAGAAGCACCATGTTCACTGTTCAGAACGTGGGCCGAGTCTGTAAAGATTTTATCCGCAAGTCCTAAGACTCGTTTCCTGCACAGCTCTGTGAATTTGTTCTCCACTGAGTAGCCCACAGTTTTGGAGCAAATGTTGAGGAGCCTCAGTATCCTGTTCTTCAGCTGCACTAAGAGGCCACAGAACCACACAGAGCTGCCACACAGCAACACACTCTGAATGGTAGCTGTGTAGAACTGGTCCAGAATGACTGGACTGGCTCCAAAGGTTCGTAGTCTCCTTAGAAAGAATGTTCTCCACTGCAGCTTGTTGCACAGATAGTCTACGTGAACACTCCAGGAGAGGGCGCTGTCCACATACACTCCTAAATATTTGAAAGAGTCAGACTGTTTGATTATCTCAGGAGCAGTGGTGAGTTGAGGTTGGCCAAAGCTGACTTCCTCAGTCTTGGCCGAGTTTATAATGAGTGCGTTCTGGTCACACCACTCAATCAGGCTTTTAACACAGTCATGGCACAGACCTGGTTGTTCTTTTCCTGAGAGTAGTGCCACCAGTGCTGCGTCATCTGAAAATGTAATTAGATGATGGTTAAACTCTTTTATGACACAGTCACTGGTGTAGATGGTAAACAGTACAGGGGAACTGACACAGCCCTGAGGAACCCTGCAGTTTGTACTGATCAGGGGAGAGTGTGTGTTGTTTATTGTAACAAAGTTATGATGTCATATTGTCTTCAAAAACACACCTGGAGTAGTGTTTTGTTTTATTTTGCACATACATACGTCACCGACACATCACAAAGGGATTTCCATCAGGTTTCACCCGATTATGAGCATTTTTAGATGCCGACAGCAACTATCTCAACCACTGACAACATATTACAGCAAGAGTAAAAGTATTTTAAAGGCCTGACTAAAGTGTAATATGAGGTCTTTAATAAGATATTTTCATGAAAAAAGACAAATGTGCAGTTTACTGCATTTTATTTTTTTTCTTGTTTAAAAACACAGCTTAGACATGGTTTGACCGAAACAAATTGTCATTAAACTTAAATAAAACAGGAATGAAGTGGAGGTGTAAGAGTCACTAGCTGTTCACAGGAAACATTTATTTCTATATTTATTTATTTATGTTCATTGTTAGTTGGTTTTATCTTTTCTGTTATTTCTTTTTGTCTGTTTCTCTAAAATTGTATTGTAGCATTAATAGTTATTATTACTATGATTGTTGTTGTTGCTATTACTAATATATATATAAATAAATAAAATATTACAATTTGTAATACATTTACTCTTTTACAGCTTAATGCTAAAGCAAAGCACGTTCAAAGCAAAGCCACGCCCTGTTCTACTTGGGGAGTGTCTGCCAATGTTCCCACAAAGACAGGGAGGAGAAGGACCATGGCTCATGGCAAGCAATAAACAGAGTGGAGAGGAAGGAAAATTCACACAGTCCCTTCCTCCGCAGTCCACGCTGACATTGCTGCTGCTTTGATTAGCGCAGAATAGGATGTTGCTTTGACAGTGAGACTATCATATTTCGGCTGCAAAACACACGACACCACGTGCGCGCATGTACGTGTAGTTAAATTTTCCAAATGACGGAAATCCGTTGTGGTGACGGAGAACTTTAACCCATAGGACGTCACACAGTGAAAAATGCAGAGAATTGCAGAGTGAAACATTTTCTGGAAATGCACCTGCTAACGCTCAGAGTGAGAGGAATAAAATACATCAGAGATCACTAACTATTAGCACGTGTGTGCAGAGACACTTACAACCATGAGTACTTTCATGGTGTTTTACTAACTGGGACATTAAAAAATGTGAGGCATGTCCTTTAGGTGGGCTGCTGTGCGGCGCATAAATCAGGGCTGTGGTCATCCTTTTCCTCCTCCAGGGAATCTTTCATGGCTACGGTTTGATCCGGGACTCTGAACATCCACACATTTCAGCACTGACCTTCTGTGGCTGACCCTCCTTGTGGAAGGTGTCAGTGAGTGTCTTCTGGACAACTGTCAAATCAGGAGACTTCTCCATAATTGTGGTTATATGCAGGCCCGGATGCAGGACCAATGCAGTTGCATCAGTCAATTTTTTTTAAGCAACGTTCGTCATCGAAAAAAAAAATCTTGAATAATCCCGAATAGTGCCGAACGTGTCCCCGTGGTGACTCTGGTTTTCATGTCAACCTATATACGGATTTTTCCGAGTTTCAGAGTCATACGGACATACAAATAAAGTCGGATATTCAGGGTTTGGTCTGCAGCGGCTCTGTAATCAACCATTTCTGCAGCGCGACTCCACTTTGAAGCCATGAACCATTGAAGCAATGCTTCAATTCAATGGCTCATGGCTCTTTGATGCAATGCTTCGATTCAATGGCTCGTGGCTCTTTGATTCGCTGCTCTTCAGAAGCGGTAAGTCCACTTCTTAACTCCTCTCAAAGCCATTAAAATATCATGAGTCACTTTTGTGTGGATTAAAGTCACTAACTGGGACTCTTGTCTTGTTGCAGTCAAGAAACAAGAATCGTCCTCTGTTCCATTCACACACCTCGAAATACTGCACGGCTCTCAGCCGAGACAGAGTCCGGTCGGAATTAATAACTTCAAAATGAATTGCCGCTTTAAAGAAAATTACACCTCTTTCCAAATGTTGCATTACAGACAAACTACAATCGACTAAAATGTTTTTTTCCTCCCAAAATGAAACGTGCTGTATTTCTTTACAAATTACATCCTGATGTGCAGCACAGCAGCTGTAAGAGCTCAGCTCAGATATATGGAAAGACATTCATGCCAATAATGTCTGAAAGGAAATGCTTTTGACAAAAACTACAGATTTTGTTTATGCCTATTTATGTCCAGAGATCAAGGATCCACCATGTAGAGTTTATTATGTCCAAAGTTTAAGAATCCAGTGAACAATTTCATATTTATTTACTTTAAGATTCAATAAAATGTTCAAGTGCCAAATCACAACAAAATTTAAATATGCTAAAACAAATACATCACAATTGTACACATATCACAGTTGTGACATGTGTACAATTGTGATGTATTTGTTTTAGTATATTTAGTCATGGACATGATGAATATTGTTACCTGCTGGACTGTTTCTAATTTTGATTGGTATCAATGGAAAATGTCTAATGTCTAATAAGTAATGCAGACTCTGTGCTATGAAATGGGTTAAAACCTGACTGGAAATGCTTCCAAAATCCCATTTTAATTCAAAAAAATTGCTTAATTGACAATAAACAATTGTTTTCTAAAACAGAAAAGGCAGTTTAGAAATGGGCCCAAAACCGTGTGATCGAGACTTGTTTTTTAAGCAAAGGCTGGATGTTTAAATTTTGCCGGAACCACCCCAGATGACAAAGTACGATTCATAATTGCAAGCACTGGCTGCCTGATACACAAGATTTCTTAAAAAAAAAAAAAAAAACTCATGGAGAGACCGGACCATAAAACGAACCAGATTTGATGTGCCGTACTACATCCTCTAAAAATGAAAAGGTCACAGATTCAAACTGAGTAAAAGTGACAGGACAAGAAACCAAAGCGGACGGGTCAGAAACAGGAAGTAAAATAGAAGCCCTAATATTATCAACTTTCTCCATAAAAAAATGTGTACAATTATTGCAGATATCTGGGGAGACGTCCAAACATACATCCTGTGAAATATCTAACACAGAGTCAAAGATCTTAACACACGTGGGTTGTAACTATGAGAGGAAATAATATTTGCAAAATATTCCCTTCTTGCCTCCTGTCCTGTGGTCTGATAACAGTGCCAACAGTTTTTAAGGTTTGAAAAGAGTCCTGTAGTTTGTCCTTTCTCCACTTGTGCTCGGCGACATTTCACCTGACATCATGAGTTCTGTCATTTAACCACGGCTCAGAATTAGCCATGGTTCACGGAGTCTTGAATGGAGCCACAGAATCCAAAATGGTTTGACATGACAAATACAACCAGGAAACAAGCTCTTCTGTATCGCGGACAGAAACTTCGGAAGAGGAGCATAACTGCTGAAAGGAAGCAGACGACTGAGCAGCAGTAGAGGGGTTCATAACCCGACAACGCTGAGGGCACTGCAGCCTGTACCAAATCAATAAAAAATGAAACAGGAAAGTGATCCGAGAAACCAAAATCACAAATTTCCAGATCAGCTACTGACAGACCACAGGAAAGGACCAGATCCAGTGTGTGGCCACAATCATGTGGGACCAACTACAGACTGAACCAAATTAAGGGCCCCTTCACACGTAACATGATTGAAGCCAACTAGTGCACGAAGGAGGAATTGCATGCTATTCATGAGAAAAAAAAAAACGAAGCCACCTCAAATGCCTCATACACCTGTCCCCACAACATTTGCACACACAAGTGGCTGAAAGACAGCGAGTGCCCTGCGTGTGCTCATTCGATCCCCTGCTTGGCAGGCGTCAGCCAATTTCCAGGTGTCACACACAAACATCTAACCCCACTCGCTGCACACGTAGAACAGGTGGGGCCATTCGTGCATCTGGTATGATAGTAGAGAGCAGGCGGTCACATTTGAGCTGTTTGTGAAAAGTGTCTAAGTGCCAAACGTAAGTGGCGTAACCTAGCAAGCTGTGTAAACTGTGCCAATCCCCCCACCCCAACACACACACACACACACACACACACACACACACACACACACACACACACACACACACACACACACACACACACACACACACACACACACACACACACGGCGTGTGGTGTCGTCCCCCAACACAAATGGCTTGTGGAGTGCCCCACCGCCACCACTGGAGTCCAGTGCTGGACCAGCTGATCGCTGTGACCTAAACCTCAGCTGGAGAACATGCAGTGCACGTGTGGGGGCGCTCATGCTCTGATGAGGACCGGTCAGCATCTGAGCGTGCAGCACGGTGTGAAGCCGTGATGTCACTTCCAACATGTAAATTGCAGTTTACGTGGCAGACAGAAAGAGTGGAAATTAAATCAAACACATAAGGGTAAAGGCGTGAACTCCATGTGTGATCGCTTTGCTGTGGACACACAGTGCATGTCAGCTGACCGCCAACTGACCGACAGCTGGATGTGACCGTGCACACAAAGTGTTACATTACAACACGGACATCAGACAGATGCAGGACAAACACACAATACATACATGACATTAAAATCACAGAACAAAGCAACAGAGAGCGAGCCTTTTTTTCTGTGAGGTCTGCTGACAGAGGTGGACGTGTCCCCCTGTGACCTGCAGCTGGTTGGATATCTGTGCTCGCAACTCACAGCTTGGGATCACCTGCTCTGGCTTGTGGAATATGAAGTCGCATAACTACAGCATGAAGCGCGGATGTCGGCATGCTGTCCTCGCGTGGGAATCAATTAAAATATATTGTTTCAGCTGATGGCTGCGTCAACGCACCACTCCTTGGTTATGCTGCTTTAGACGTAGACTGTGGGGGGGTTCCCATGATGCACTGTTTCTTTCTCTTTTTGCTCTGTATGCATCACTCCGCATTTAATCATTAGTGATCGATCTCTGCCCCCTTCCACAGCATGTCTTTTTCCTGGTTCTTTCCCTCAGCCCCAACCAGTCTCAGCAGAAGACTGCCCCTCCCTGAGCCTGGTTCTGCTGGAGGTTTCTTCCTGTTAAAAGGGAGTTTTTCCTTCCCACTGTAGCCTAGTGCTTGCTCACAGGGGGTCGTTTTGACCGTTGGGGTTTTTCATAATTATTGTATGGCCTTGCCTTACAATATAAAGCGCCTTGGGGCAACTGTTTGTTGTGATTTGGCGCTATATAAAAAAAAGTTGATTGATTGATTGACTACGCTGGGGAATATCATGCCATGCAGGAAATCAACCCACGGCACGCCCCCACCAGGTAAGTGTCACTGTGGGATTTCCCCACATTGTAATAATTAAACTTTTGCATGTTTTTTTCACACTGACCACTGCTTCACTAACTGGACATTTGCAGGCACCTCTGTATTAAAATCCATAGAGCAGCTGTATAACAGATCAGTTAAGATATATGATGGACAATCTAACTCTTATCATCACTGTAAGGTTCTGGAAACGGCTTTGAAAATCTGAAGGTATTCAAATGTGCCTGTTTCATATATAAATGTTTACATGGACCAGCACCAACTCCTGTTAAAGAATTCATCCACATAAAAAGATTAACAGGGTGCAAGATCTGACACAAGAGGTGACTGTGAGATGACCCCGATAGAAGGACCACCTTTGGTCAGAACGTGTTCTCCATTAAAGGTGGACAAGCTTGGGACAACCTCCCAGTCACAATCAGGCAGAGCAACACTTTCAGAACCTTCAAAGGACAACTGAAAACTTGGTTACTGATAAATCAGACATGCAACCATCTGGAGCCTAAAACACAATTCAACTGTGGAGGCACCACTCGAGTTTCTTTTTCAGTTACATGTACACAATGCCCATGTGTACTTTATTTTATTAAACGGGTTAGCAGTCTTTACACAGTAAACTTGTGTATGACACCCTGTGCAATATTTATACTTGTGCCCGTGCAAATGAGTGTATTGGGCAACGTGCAATACAATCTAGTACTGTAACGTGTAATTACAACCAGGCAATGAAGCACTTTGCATGTAGCACTTGTCACTTTAATACAGTACTTTTGCACCTCAACACCCATCATGAAACTCTTTTGGTTCCTCCACCTGTCGGCTGCTTATTAACGATCAATTATTGTCACTTTGAATTGTAAATGTCTGTATGTGTATTCTGTTTTCTGTCATGATTAATTTACTTTGGTATGTTGTGTGGTCTCTAAAATTAGAAAGGTCTTGTCTCAGAGTGATGCTGAAAAACTAATTCATGCATTTATTTCCTCTAGGCTGGACTATTGTAATTCATTATTATCAGGTTGTCCTAAAAGTTCCCTGAAAAGCCTTCAGTTAATTCAAAATGCTGCAGCTAGAGTACTGACGGGGACTAGAAGGAGAGAGCATATCTCACCAATATTGGCCTCTCTTCATTGGCTTCCTGTTAATTCTAGAATAGAATTTAAAATTCTTCTTCTTACTTATAAGGTTTTGAATAATCAGGTCCCATCTTATCTTAGGGACCTCGTAGTACCATATCACCCCAATAGAGCGCTTCGCTCTCAGACTGCAGGCTTACTTGTAGTTCCTAGGGTTTGTAAGAGTAGAATGGGAGGCAGAGCCTTCAGCTTTCAGGCTCCTCTCCTGTGGAACCAGCTCCCAATTCAGATCAGGGAGACAGACACCCTCTCTACTTTTAAGATTAGGCTTAAAACTTTCCTTTTTGCTAAAGCTTATAGTTAGGGCTGGATCAGGTGACCCTGAACCATCCCTTAGTTATGCTGCTATAGACTTAGACTGCTGGGGGGTTCCCATAATGCACTGAGTGTTTCTTTCTCTTTTTGCTCTGTATGCACCACTCTGCATTTAATCATTAGTGATCGATCTCTGCTCCCCTCCACAGCATGTCTTTTTCCTGGTTCTCTCCCTCAGCCCCAACCAGTCCCAGCAGAAGACTGCCCCTCCCTGAGCTTGGTTCTGCTGGAGGTTTCTTCCTGTTAAAAGCGAGTTTTTCCTTCCCACTGTCACCAAGTGCTTGCTCACAGGGGGTCGTTTTGACCTTTGGGGTTTTTACATAATTATTGTATGGCCTTGCCTTACAATATAAAGCGCCTTGGGGCAACTGTGATTTGGCGCTATATAAATAAAATTGAATTGAATTAGTCTGTTTCTATGTTACTGGGACTACGGATGGAAATTAGCATCCTGCTATAATCCGGCATAGTTACATGTAACTATGTCCATTAATATGCACTGTCCCATTTCAAATAAATAAACAGATAAAACACATATCACATTTGCAGCAGATCACTGCTCGCTGGGCACGCCATGTCGGATGCATGTGTTCACGACATGAGAGGCGACTCTTCATGAGACGGGAGCCGGCCAGCTCAAGCACATCAGGTAATTCATGTAAGAAACAAACGAGACAACAGTAATCCACATCATTTCTCTACGGTGTACGTCTAGGCGGAGTCTAAAGCCGCTCTTTATAACAGGAATTAAGTATTATTAATCGTGGGGTTTTTTTTTTCCTCTACCGCTGTGTGCGTGACTTTCCACGTGCTTGCACTGTGTTCGTACGCACGAACACGAGTGTGCACAAAACAGTCGCCGCAGTATTGTGCATTCCTGTCCAAACATGTGTTCCTCACGACAGCAGGTGGAATGTTTCATGGGTCCCCATTTCATTTTTGGTGTGTGTCTTTGGTGTTATGTGTGAAGGGGCCTTAAAAGACTCAACACGACTTAAAAAGTCTCTTACCTGTGGCTGATCAAGGCAACACACATTAATATTAAAATCTCCAATAATTAAAACACGATCATAATTAGGCATGACCTCAGGTCAAAAAAAAAAAAAAAAGAAAAAGTCATCAATAAATTCTTATTATACTTTGGAGGGCGACAGACAACAGCAGAGAACAGGATTAGTCCGACCCATCTCGAATGAGGTACATTCAAAGATAGAAAAGGAAGCCTGTGACAAACACTCTTTGCATTTCTAATCCTTTGTGTACACAGCCACTGTGCCTCCACGTCTCCCAGAAACACGGGGAGAATTCAAATAGCAACAACCTGCCAGTAAAAGCTCAACGAGAGCACCGGAATCCCCAGCCCTTAGCCATGTTTATCTAAGGGCTGAGCGGATCCTTGTCATTTGATTGGTGCTTTCTATGTCATATGACATGGATTAATTCATCCCATTTGTGTTGCACTGCATTTAGAGTGCAAATTTGGTTCCATACTTTTGGTACCATTGCAATCTGCACGCGCGCATGTCATCGTGCACACACACACACACACACACAAAATCCACTCTGCTGTAATCCGTCTGGATGCATGAAGACCTGTTCAGATGAAACACTGACGTGATTTTTGGCTGGACTGAGGAACAACACAAGGTACTGAGGAACTATGCAAGTCCAAAGTCAGTGCACAGCATCACTGGACTACACGTCACAGTGGAACACCAACATGTAAGTCCCTTTTCTGTTGTTTATAAATTAATAAAATATCAAATGACAAGGATCTATTTTAGTTGTTATATACAACAAATAATGAATGTTTTTATATTCTTTCAATGGAACGAATATTTCATGAGGTGAAAGCTGGAACATAAAATGGTTTGTTCCAACTTTCACCTCGTGAAATATTCGTACCATTGAACTCAAACATTCATTATTTGTATACTATGTTACACATAACAAATCCAGATCACGGGAACTAAAAAAAGTCGAGAAGAAAAAAAGTTTTGTTAGCCAGTGATGTGGCATTTACGCGGCCCACCCTGGCTGAAGCTGGGACTGGAACTGGACCATAGACTTCAACCAGTTGAGGAACCTGTTGAAGCAGACACAGGTTCCAAGAGCGCCGCTGGCGTAAATCAATCCGAGGAGGACGTGGACGGCCGGGCCGACAGTCCTCGCAGCCAGCCACAGGCACCACACAGGCTTCGACTGGATCCACAGCAACACAGATCCCACCAGAATTCTGCACAGAGATAATCCAGACGCCAAACAACACTTCAGCTTCACCAGCCGGCCACTTCATCTCCCGCGGCGGCCACTGCGCTTTCAACCAAAAGGCAGCGCAGGAACCCGGCACAGAAAACCCAGAATGGGGGCACAAACTTCTGTCCACCCGCCGACAACAGCACTGCACCCTAGACCGAGGGTTGGCGATCATAAACCAACAGAGACTCAGTGTCATAAATAACATAAGTTAAAAACAATAAAATAAACTGGAGAGTGACAGACGAGCAGCCACACACACACAACGGCGCCATCTTGACACTCACCACATACTCAAACTTGAAATGAAATATTCTAATATTCTGAATTTTTTTGTATAGCTGTAAGCAGTAATTATCGAAATTTTAATAAAGAAAACACTTGAAAGATTTTAGTTTATATGTAATGAATCAGAAGTCAAATTCATAACTTCTGGAATAAATGACAAGAAAGAAAAAAAAAAATCAAACTTTATCATAATATTCTAATTTTTTGATATGCACCTGCATCATTTGTAGTTTCTGTAGGAAATGGGGACAGTATTACTACAAGTAGTAGCAGCTGTGGTGGTACTTGTGTGGCTCACCTGCAGGCATATACTCCCACCAGCGTCCAGCACAGAGGTCGATGACTTTGGCCACTCGTAGGTACAAAGTCACCGCCTCTCGAAGCTTCCTGGACAGACACTCCATGCACATGATGTCCTTCATGGGAAGATACCTACAAAAAACACACACACACAGACAACACTCAAAGATATTTAGTAACTACAGTATTCAACAACTAAAGTATTCTACAGAAGGGCCGGTGTGTCAATCTCAGAGTGAGACTGACACACCGCCTTAGTGTGTCCAAATTCTTAGTGTCAGTAGAGAACACACAAGCACGCACGCGCACACAGACACACGTACGTACGCACACACACACACACACCACAGCTTCACCGAAGCACAGGGGAACAGAGGTTTCATCTTTCTCAAAACGGTAAGACTAAAAGACCCACGGGCACAAGAGAACAGGGTGCTGCACACACTCATCTGGAAAACAGATCCCAACATGAAGCTTGTAAATATTCTATCTGAGGAGTTGACTTATATTATTTCATTTTATTCATCTGCAATTCTTTCATCTGCTCCATCCAATCTTAGCTTCAGGTCTCCGATGCCTGCTCTTTTTTATTTCCTCATTCAAAGTGCCAAGCTTTCTGTCACTTTCCACTTCTCCAAAAGTGTCCCAAGATGCCTTTCACAATGTCATCATCAGGAGGACCGTTTGCACAAGGTTCTGCAGGTTTCTACCTTTTTTGACATTTCCCTTGTTTCTGCAAAGGAGATGCACTTTATTTTCCAGAGTATAAGTCACATCTGTTAAAAAATTGAAGAAGAAAACCTAAGAGTCAGATATTTTTCTGTATTATTAGCCTGTTAATTTGGGATTTTAATACACAGTTGAATATATATAGTTGTAGACAGTATAGTTTTATTATTATACAAATAATGAATGTTTTTGAGTTCACTGGTACAAATATTTCATGGAGTTGAAAGCTGGAACATTCCAGCTTTCACCAAATTAAATATTCATTCTGTTGAAAGAATGGAAAAAAAAACATTCATTATTTGTTTATTTGGCTAAAATAGATTCTTGTAATTTGATATTTTATTAATTTATAAACAACAGAAACAGAACTTACATTTTGGTGTTCATCACTGGTGCTTAATAGTCCAACACAAATTTTAAATAGAAGTCCAAAACTGTTGTCAGCTGTCTGTGACACCGCCCACAGACTTTGTGTACAGACGGCCATTTGCTTTCTTCACCCAAACGAAAAATCGTGTCAGAAATTTGCCCATCGTTTCATCCTAACAGCTCTTCATGACTCCAGATGGCTTACGGTGCGGTGGATTTGTGTGTGTGTGTGTGTGTGTGTTAGAAGAATTAGCAGTGTCAATTAGCTCCTTCAAATCGTCGTTGGCCAGGAAAACACACAAACACACACACTATGTTTATGCTGCGTTTACACATAACCAAGACGCGTTACGAATGTCATTTTTCTGTCATTCCTCACATTCTTAATGTGACTTAACACATCTGAACAGGTTTCTTAATAGTACGTGTTGATATTCGTGGAGCATGTTTTTGTCTGTCAAAAAATCACACCACCCTCATTTCGTCTCACGTTGTGGAGGTCGTAACTGAGCGTATTGATCCGTCTTGATGAGTATTGATCCTTAATAGAACGTGACAATGTTCGTAGTGGTTCCTGTGATGGTTCTTGGAGCCCAAACTGTCACGCGTTATTACGAAGTGACACGGAAACTGTCAAGTTTTGACACGACGGCAACGCGGCGTCACATTTCACTGCGCGTCACGACGAATCAGTTTTCTGTCACATGCGCACAATTAAACTCGGCTCCAAATGTCGTTCCACAGTTCCTGCTGAAGCTCCTCAGGACGCTCCTGCAGGTGTTCCACCTGCTGCATGTGCCTGATGTTTGGGAAAATGCACCAGACGAGAGCCGCATGAAGCCACACATCTGGCTCTGTCCTCCTCCTCCTCTCTGCACCACTCCATGGCACAGAGCCCAACTACACATGCAGTCACAGAGTTCTTCTGAAAAAAGGGAGCGATCTGAATTCGGATGGATGAATATGGGTGTGTGTGTGGAGACAATTCACCTTGTTCACAACGTGACAGAACTTAATGCGCTGTTACGCGCAATAACGCGGAACACTATTCTTGACCGTGCGTAATGGTTCCTGATAATTCTCCAGGAACACGTGCCATTAATCGTAACGTGTGGTAACAGGTTGCAGCAGTTCCTGAGGACACCTGACGCCTCTGCCCCGAATCATCACATTCGTGATCAGCGGCCAAGAATGTGTACTTCGTGGCATTCGTGACTTGTCGTTATGTGTAAATGCAGCATTAGCTAAATGCCACCCCCGGTAGCGTGAGCATGCATGGTGGTCGGGGCGTGCAATAGCACATTTCATATAGCACCAGAATTACATGCTAAAAAGAACTATTGCAGAGTCAATGAAACACAACAGCAAATGGTACAAATAACCCATGTCACGTGACATAAAAGCCACCAATCAAATGACAAGGATCCACTGAGCTGTTATATAACACCACTTATTGCTTCATTATTAGAGTTTATACAACAGCTGAGTGGATACCTGTAATTTGATTGGTGCTTTGTATATCACGTGACATGGATTATTCGTACCATTAGTGTTGCATTGCATTTAGTGTGCAATTTGGTTCCATATATTTTGTACCAATGCACGCTGTGAACTCCGCGCGCACACACACACACGTGGGGGCGGCATTTAGCTAAACATGAGGGAGTTTGCTTTGCTGATGAGGATGATTTGAAGGAGCTAATTGACAGTGCTAATTGACAGTGCTAATTCTTCTTCTAACGCGCACACACACACACACACACACACACACACACACACACACACACACACACACACACACACACACACACACACAGCCGGACGTGTCCCACGTGATGGTGATTATTAGGGCAACGTGCCACATAAAATGCAACAGTCTCATCACCAGAGACAATAAATTATCCAGCATCTGTAGTTATTAAACAGAAACATAGCATTCTTGATGCACTTTGTTTGAAATGACGCTGATTAAGAAAGGATTGTGTGGGAGGAGTCAAACTGCTGAGATAGAATAACCTGCAGTCAATTTCCTAATTTCTTTTAGGATTTCTGAAACACCAGTTGCAACAAAAACAGCCTGTCAACTTGAAAGCTTCATTTATTTCTATTTGCTTTGCAGATTCAGACATAAACACTGTTGTCACGTGAAGGCAGGGTGGACCCATTTTAAGGGGAGTACCATTTGTTCTGCGACAACAGTACCAAAGGGACTCGGAGCCCATATTGGACTTAGTATTTTTTTCTGGACTGCAAGTCATGGGTTCTTTTTTGTTTTTTTAACTAGTTTGGGAGGTCCTGCAACGTCTCGTAGTATCTTGGGGTCTTGTTCACGAGAGAAGGATGGATGGAGCGTGAGATCGACAGACAGATCGGTGCAGCATTGTTGTATCAGACTGTTGTGGTGAAGACAGAGCCGAGCAGGGGGCAAAGCTCTGGATTTACTAATCGATCTACATTCTGACCCTCACCTATGGTCATGAGATTTGGCTCATGACTGAAAGAACGAGATCGCGAGTACAAGCGGCCGAGATGAGTTTCCTCCGCACTGTAAGCTGTGTGGAGGCAAGAAAGAGCTGTGAGGATGAAAAGCTGGACTAATTTCTGATGTGATTTTTAACTGGACTGAAGTCTGGTCCAGTGTGTCGCGACCAGGACAAAAGCCTCACTGCTCCTCCTGAATCCGAACATTGGTTGAATTCTCTTCTCCAGTACTCTGGAATAGACCTTACCGGGGAGGCTGAGAAGTGTGATCCCCCAATAGTTGGAACACACCCTCCGGTCTCCCTTCTTAAACAGAGGGACCACCACCCTGGTCTGCCAATCCAGAGGCACTGTCTCCGATCGCCACGCAATGTTGCAGTGGCGTGTCAGCCAAGACAGTCCCACAACATCCAGAGACTTAAGGTACTCAGGACGGATTTCATCCACCCCAGGAGCCTTGCCACCAAGGAGCTTTCTAACCACCTCGGTGACAAAGCTGCAACAATTAGTGTCCTCAGTTCCCAAAGGCTTATTGAGTGTTGTTAGAAGGAAAGGTGATGTAACACAGTGGTAAACATACCACTGTCCCAGCTTTTTTGAAACGTGTTGCAGGCATCCATTTCAAAATGAGCAAATATTGCACAAAAACAATAAAGTTTGTAAGTTTGAACATTAAATATCTTGTCTTTGTGGTGTATTCAATTGAATATAGGTTGAAGAGGATTTGCAAATCATTGTATTCTGTTTTTATTTACATTTTACACGATGTCCCAACTTCACTGGAATTGGGATTGTATAACTTTTATCAATTATACACAGTTGTGTGCAAAGGTTTGGGCACCCCTGATAATTTTCATGATTTTCCTGTATAAATCATTGGTTGTCTGGATCAGAATTTTCAGTTAAATATCTCATAACAGACAAACACAGTATTTGAGAAGTGAAATAAAGTTTGTAGTATTTACAGAAAGTGTGCAATAATTCTTTAAGCAAAATTAGGCAGGTGCATAAACTTGGGCACCCTTGTCATTCTATTGATATGAATACATTTAGCACTAATTATTGGAACACAAAATTGGTTTGGTAAGCTCACTGACCCTTGACCTCCTTACACAGGTGAATCCAATCATGACAAAGGGTATTTAAGGTGGCCATTTGCAAATGTTTCTCCTCTTTGCATCTCTTCTAATGAGTGGCAACGTGGGAGCCTCTAAACAACTCTCAAATGACCTGAAAACAAAGATTGTTCAACATCATGGTTTAGGGGAAGGACACAAAAAGCTATCTCAGAGATTTCAGCTGTCAGTTTCCACTGTGAGGAACATAGTGAGGAAATGGAAGGGCACAGGCACAGTACTAGTTAAGGCCCGAAGTGGCAGACCAAGAAAAATTTCAGATAAGCTGAAGTGAAGGATGGTGAGAACAGTCAGTCAACCCACAGACCTGCTCCAAAGACCTACAACATGATCTTGCTGCAGATAGTGTGTCTGTGCATCGTTCAACTATACAGCGCACTTTGTACAAAGAGATGCTGTATGATGCTATAATGCAGAGAAAGCCCAACACGCCACAAACAGAGTCACTTGAGGTATGCTAAAGCACATTTGGACAAGCCAGCTTCATTTTGGAATAAGGTGCTGTGGACTGATGAAACTAAACTTGAGGTATTTGGACATAATAAGGGGTGGTATGCATGGCTGAAAAAGAACACAGCATTCCAAGAAAAACACTTGCTACCTACAGCAAAATGTGGAGGTGGTTCCATCATGCTGTGGGGCTGTGTGACCAGTGCAGGTACTGGGAATCTTGTTAAAGTTGAGGGTCACATGGATTCTAGTCAATATCAGCAGATTCTTGAGAACAATGTTGAAGTTGTGCCGGGGCTGGATCCTTCAACAAGACAACAACCCTAAACACTGCTCAAAAATCTGCTAAGGCATTCATGCAGAGGAACAAGTACAATGTTCTGGAATGGCCATTTCAGTCACCAGACCTGTAAAAATATTATTGAAAATTAAATATTAATATTAAATATTATTGAAAATCTGTGGTGTGATTTTAAGTGGGCTGTCCATGCTCGGAAACCAACAAACCTGAGATGTTTAGTAAAGAAGAATCGTCCAAAATACCTTCAACCAGAATCTCACTGGAAGCGTTTAGAGGTAGTTATTTCTGCAAAAGGAGGATCTACTCGATACATTTCACTTCTCAAATATCACTGTGTTCGTCTGCTATATGATATATTTAACTGAAATTTCTGATCCAAACCAATGATTTATAAAGGAAAATCATGGAACGGCACAAACTTTTACATACAACAGTGTATGAATGACAACGATACTCTGTATATAATTTTCTCTGATATATAACTTTTTTCTCTCGCTCTCTCTCATATATATATATATATATATATATATATATATATATATATATATACACACATACACACACACACACACACACACTCAACAAAAATATAAATGCAACACTTTTGGTTTTGCTCCCATTTTGTATGAGATGAACTCAAAGATCTAAAACTTTTTCCACATACACAATATCACCATTTCCCTCAAATATTGTTCACAAACCAGTCTAAATCTGTGATAGTGAGCACTTCTCCTTTGCTGAGATAATCCATCCCACCTCACAGGTGTGCCATATCAAGATGCTGATTAGCACAGGTGTGCCTTAGACTGCCCACAATAAAAGGCCACTCTGAAAGGTGCAGTTTTATCACACAGCACAATGCCACAGATGTCGCACGATTTCAGGGAGCGTGCAATTGGCATGCTGACAGCAGGAATGTCAACCAGAGCTGTTGCTCGTGTATTGAATGTTCATTTCTCTACCATAAGCCGTCTCCAAAGGCATTTCAGAGAATTTGGCAGTACATCCAACCAGCCTCACAACCGCAGACCACGTGTAACCACAACAGCCCAGGACCTCCACATCCAGCATGTTCACCTCCAAGATCATCTGAGACCAGCCACTCGGACAGCTGCTGAAACAATCGGTTTGCATAACCAAAGAATTTCTGCACAAACTGTCAGAAACCATCTCAGGGAAGCTCATCTGCATGCTCGTCGTCCTCATCGGGGTCTCGACCTGACTCCAGTTCGTCATCGTAACCGACTTGAGTGGGCAAATGCTCACATTCGCTGGCGTTTGGCACGTTGGAGAGGTGTTGTCTTCACGGATGAATCCCGGTTCACACTGTCCAGGGCAGATGGCAGACAGCGTGTGTGGCGTCGTGTGGGTGAGCGGTTTTCTGATGTCAATGTTGTGGATCGAGTGGCCCATGGTGGCGGTGGAGTTATGGTATGGGCAGGCGTCTGTTATGGACGAAGAACACAGGTGTATTTTATTGATGGCATTTTGAATGCACAGAGATACCGTGACGAGATCCTGAGGCCCATTGTTGTGCCATACATCCAAGAACATCACCTCATGTTGCAGCAGGATAATGCATGGCCCCATGTTGCAAGGATCTGTACACAATTCTTGGAAGCTGAAAATGTCCCAGTTCTTGCATGGCCGGCATACTCACCGGACATGTCACCCATTGAGCATGTTTGGGATGCTCTGGACCGGCGTATACCAGTTCCTGCCAATATCCAGCAACTTCGCACAGCCATTGAAGAGGAGTGGACCAACATTCCACAGGCCACAATTGACAACCTGATCAACTCTATGCGAAGGAGATGTGTTGCATTGCATGAGGCAAATGGTGGTCACACCAGATACTGACTGGTATCCCCCCCAATAAAACAAAACTGCACCTTTCAGAGTGGCCTTTTATTGTGGGCAGTCTAAGGCACACCTGTGCACTAATCATGGTGTCTAATCAGCATCTTGATATGGCACACCTGTGAGGTGGGATGGATTATCTCAGCAAAGGAGAAGTGCTCACTATCACAGATTTAGACTGGTGTGTGAACAATATTTGAGGGAAATGGTGATAGTGTATGTGGAAAATGTTTTAGACAGTCCACAGTGGTGATGGGGCTGTTGGTGAGGGTGAGGGAGGGTGGGGGGCTGTGGCTTTCCTGAAGTCCACGATCATCGCCACTGTTTTCTGGGCGTTGAGCTCCAAGTTGTTGCTGCTGCACCAGGTCACCAGCCGGTCCACCTCCCTCCTGTAGGCAGACTCATCCCCATCCGAAATTAGTCCGATGAGGATGGTGTCGTCCACAAACTTGATAAGCTTTAAGGAGTCGTGGCTGGAGGTGCAGCAGTTAGTGCACAGGGAGAAGAGCAGAGGGGAAAGGACACAGCCCTGTGGAGATCCTGTGCTGAGAGCCCGAGTGTTCAAGACATTCTTTCCCAGCCTCACACGCTGACTCTGGTCCGTCAGGAAGTCTGTGATCCACCTGCAGGTGGAGTTGGGCACATGGAGCAGAGAAAGCTTGACCAGAAGCAAAGCCGGAAGGATGGTGTTGAATGCAGAGCTGAAGTCCACAAACAGGATCCTAGCGTAGGTTCCTGGGGAGTCCAGGTGCTGCAGGATGGAGTGCAGGGCCAGGTTTATGGCATCATCTACAGACCTGTTGGCTCTGTAGGCACACTGCAGGGGGTCCAGGAGGGGGTCGGTGATGGACTTCAGGTGGGATAAAACCAGGCGTTCGAAGGTCTTCATGACTACAGACCTGAGAGCCACAGGCCTGTAGTCATTAAGTCCAGTGACGCGTGGTTTCTTGAGAGGGGGGAGGTCCATGGTGTTTGAATATCCAGTTGTGTAGGGGGTGGGGAGGTGTGAGTCCATGTCTTCAAAACGTGAACAGAAGGCGTTCAGGTCATTGGCCAGCTTCAGGTCGTCAATAGAACAAGGTGCTTTGGGCTTGTAGTTGGTAATCTCTTTCAACCCCCTCCACACAGAGGCCGAGTCGTTGGCAGAGAACCTTTGCTGCAGATGTGAACTGTACATGGATTTAGCCTTTGCCACCTCCTTGCTAAATCTGTACTTTGCACCTCTATAGCTGTCTCCTTCTCTGAAAACCACCTCTTTCTGCTGACGGAGCTGCCGGAGTTTAGGTGTGAACCAGGGCTTGTCATTGTTATATCAAGCCCTGGTGCGCTGTGAGATGATGCTGTCTTCACAGAAATGAATATATGATGTCACTTTGTCCGTGTAGTCATCTAGACTGTCTGTTGAAGCCTCAAACATATCCCAATCTGTAGCGCCCAAGCACGCACGTAGCTCCTCTACAGCTTCATTGTGCCACACTTTAGATGTCCTCACAACAGGTTTAGAGAGTTTTATTCTCTGTCTGTACGTGAGGATCAAGTGGACCATCATGTGATCTGAGAGTCCCAAAGCTGCACGGGCCACCACGCGGTAGGCACCACTCACTGTTGTGTAACAATGATCTAATGTGCTCCCTTCTCTGGTCAGGCATTTAACAAACTGTTTGTATTTTGGTAATTCCTGACTGAGATTCCCTTTGTTAAAATCGCCGAGAATTATAACAAGGGAGTCCGGAAAGTCTCTCTCCACGCTCATAATCTGATCCGCGAGCGCACGCTCGGCCTTGTGCACGTCCGTGCTCGGTGGGATATACACGGAGCAAAGTATGAAGGAGTTAAACTCACGTGGAGAGTAGAACGGTCTGCAGTTTATGAGGACATATTCCAGAGAGGGAGAGCAGTGTTGGGAGATCACAGTCACATCAGAGCACCAGGCATTGTTGATATAGAAGCAGAGTCCTCCACCTCTTGTTTTTCCACCGGAGAGTGCTCGGTCTCTGTCTGCGCGGAGGAGTTGGAATCCCTCTAGTTGGAGCGCGCAGTCCGGTGTCTGTGCATTTAACCACGTCTCCGTGAAGCACAGTACACAAGATGAGGAGAAATCTCTATTCTTCTTCATCAGCAGTGCCAGCTCATCCATCTTGTTGCAGAGTGAGCGGACGTTGGAGAGAAATATCCCAGGTAGGGGCGTGCGCGTGCCCCTTTGTCTGAGGCGCACGAGAGCTCCAGCTCGTTTTCCTCTCCGCCAGCATCTCACTCTTTTGGCCAAAAAGTGAACCAGTTCAGCTGCAGGCACTAAAAGAACTGGCGTAATGTCTGTGGGTGTTGATGATCTGATGTTTACAAGCTCCTCGCGGGTGTAGGAGCACGATGACACACGATTTACGCACAAAAACAGACAAAACAGGGAGCACCAGAATACCAGGGCGCCTTCACGTGGTGCCATCTTGGAAGGGAATCAATAAAATTTTAAATAAATTAAATTAAGTAAAGTAAATAAAATTTTTAATAATTTATTTGTATGTTACTGCTGCAAATAGGTATTTGAACACCTACCAACCAGCAAGAATTCTGTCTCTCACAGACCTGTTAATTTTTCTTTAAGAAGCCCTCTTATTCTGCACTCTTTACCTGTATTAATTGCACCTGTTTGAACTTGTTACCTGTATAAAAGACACCTGTTCACACACTCAATCAATCACACTCCAACCTGTCCACCATAGGCAAGACCAAAGAGCTGTCTAAGGACACCAGGGACAAAACTGTAGACCTGCACAAGGCTGGGATGGACTACAGGACAACAGGCAAGCAACTTGGTAGAAGACAACAACTGTTATGATTATTTATTAGAAAGTGGAAGAAACACAAGATGACTGTCAATCTCCCTCGGTCTGGGATTCCATGCAAGATCTCACTTAGTGGGGTAAAGATGATTCTGAGAAAGCTCAGAACTACACAGGAGGACCTGGTCAATGACCTGAAGAGAGCTGGGACCACAGTCATGAAGATTACATTAGTAACACATGATGCTGTCATGGTTTAAAATCCTGCAGGGCAGCAAGGTCCCCATGCTCAAGCCAGCACGACTGCACCGTATTGAAGGGAGGATGGATGGGGTCATGGATTGAGAGATTTTGGCAAACAAACTCCTTCCCTCAGTAAGAGCATTGAAGATGGGTCATGGCTGGGTCTTCCAGCATGACAATGACCCCAAACACACAGCCAGGGCAACTAAGGAGGGGCTCTGTAAGAAGCATTTCAAGGTCCTGGAGTGGCCTGGCCAGTCTCCAGACCTGAACTCAATAGAAAATCTTTGGAGGGAGCTGAATCTCCAAACCTGAAAGATCTAGAGAAGATCTGTATGGAGGAGTGGACCAAAATCCCTGCTGCAGTGTGTGAAAACCTGGTGAAAAACTACAGGAAACATTTGACCTCTGTAATTGCAAACAAACTGTACCAAATATTAACACTGATTTTCACAGGTGATCAAATACTTATTTACAGCAGTAACATACAAATAAATTATTAAAAAAAAAAAAAAAAATCATACATTGTTATTTCTGGATTTTTCTTTTTAGATTATGTCTCTCACAGTGGACATGCACCTAAGATGAAAATTTCAGACCCCTCCATGATTTCTAAGTGGGAGAACTTGCAAAATCGCAGGATGTTCAAATACTTATTTTCCTCACTGTATATATGAGGGAAGAGGCAACGCCAGACCATGGGACTCCATTTCAGTCCAATGTGGAGGCTCATTTGCTGTAAAATAAAACATAACAGACCTCAGCTGCACAGCCCAGTAATACCACATCAGGTTTGGACACTAAGTAGTGATGGGACGATGATACCTCAAGGAGTGTATTGACACACTTCACAAACTGTGTGGGCACTGTATTGACACTGTGTTGGTCGCTCAATGGTGACCCCTGCAGTAGTTATAAAATCATTGCAGGTAAATAAAATGAAAACAAGATGGAAAAGCTAGAGTGCTGCAAACCCAACATCAGCCTGTGAAATAGTTAATCGCCCGTCCTCTATTTAAAATATGATCTCAACATTGCATAATTTCATGTGCTCAGTTTGTGTGTTAAGCTGTTCATGATAAGAGTTTAAAATTTGCTTAAAACCCTGTTTGTTTAAATGCTAAACTGAGTTGGTTTGTAAAATGTAGCAAATTTGTCTGTAATAAAATTCAGAGTTAAAATTTGTAACTTATGTATGGAAATTTGTTCACTTAAGTATTAAAGCATACAAAATAAAAGACAAAAAATAGATTCATTTATGCATTTTTATTGAGGAACAAAGGTTTCTGAAGTGTCTTTGCTCCAAGGTGATTTCTCCTCTTACACACCAGTTCCCCTGCCTTAGAAGAAACTCTTTCACAGGGTACAGATGAAGATGGTGAGCATAAACATTTCAGTGCGAGTTGATAAAGGTGTGGATATGTTTTCTGATTATTCTTCCAGTATTGTAAAGGAGTAAAAACATATCTAATTGGAAAAATAACACTAAACAATGCCCGAAGGAGAAAAAGATTTACCTTATTTGACGTCAAAAGATGAAAATTATTCCAGACTGGGGAAATGTCTGAACGATCCATGAAGTCAGTGGAACAAGGTGAGGGCAAGCAAAAATCCAACAAATCTGCAACATGTCGATACAATTTGTTTCCTTATAAACACAATTTGGCGCGGCGCAAACGACACAGTTCCCGTATTGGTCACATGATTTTTTTCTTAAAGCGATACACGCACCAATACAGGGTTTCACTCTTGTGTACTCGGCACAGTGTTGACGCACCAGTGTTGTTCATCCCATCACTAACTTTAAGCCCCCCCCCCCGTCGTATGGCAGATATAACAAAGACAAACGAAGTCTTACCCTCCTATTCTTCCATATAAATCTCACAAACATATTTTTAATTTTTGAGAAAAAGTCTGAAGGAGGTGGCAGAGGAATATTTTGAAATAAACAGAGTAGCTTCGGCGGTACATTCATTTTTAAAATATGAATTCTCCCAATTATAGATACTGGTAATAACATCCATCTATCGACTGATTCATTAATTTCCATCATTAAGGGTTCATAATTAGCATCAACAATATTTTCCAATCTTGGTAAAATCTGTACCCCCAAATATTTAAAATGATCTACAACATTAAATTGAATTACACTTGGAATTGGATTCTTTCTTTCATTTGAGCTGAGTAATAATATAGAAGATTTTGTGTTATTCACCTTATATCCCCCAATTTTTTTATTAGTTGTAACATAGCCGGTATTGATTTATTTAATTTTGATAAAAATAAAACAACATCATCAGCATATAAGGATATTCTATGTTCTGTCAGCCCCACTGCTATACCACAAAATTGCTGATGTGAACGCACTCCGATTGCAAGAGGTTCAATTGTTAGTATGAACAACAAAGGAGACAATGAGCAACCTTGCCAGCACCCTTTACTGATTGTTATTGGTTTTGAAATATTCCTATTTGTCAAAATTTCTGCAGTAGAATTCTTATATAACACCCTAACCCATTTTATGAAATTACTTCCAATTCCAAACCTTTCTAAAACATTGAGAAGATAAGGCCATTCAACCCTATCGAAGGCCTTTTCTGCATCCAATGATAAGAGTGCTGCATCTAACATTTCTTTGTTTGTACGAATAATGTTCAATACTCTTCTTACATTATGAAAACCCTGCCTTCCTGTTATAAATCCATTCTGATGTCTATTAATAATAGTTGGCATTAACTTTTGTAAGTTTATTGCCAACAATTTACATAGAATCTTAAGGTCAGAGTTTAACAAACTTATTGGTCTCATGTTTTCGCACTTGTTAGAAGGTTTACCTAATTTTGGCAGTGAAGTAATTAAAGAATTATTCAGAGAGGGTGGAAAGATGCCTTTCTGAAATGCCTCCAGAAACATTTCCCAAAGTGGAGTTAGCAACTTATTTTGAATTTTTTTATATAGATTAACTGGGAGACCATCTAGTCCTGCCCTTTTTCCTGACTTCATATTATCAATGGCATGCCCTATTTCCTTTTCAGTAATTTCCATCTCCAGAGCTTCCTTATCGTTGTTGGACAACTTAGATATAGATAATTCATCTAAAAAACTATTCAGATCTTGCACATAATCTCATTTTTAGTATTATATAATTCTTCATAGCAGTCTCTAAAGGCACTGTTCATTTCTGAAGGGTCCACTATATCTTTCCCATTAGATATAATGGTTGTAATTGATGTTTTGGTTTCCAGTTGTCAAATCTGCTGTGCTAATAATTTACTCGATTTGTCACCATGTTCAAAGAACGATTGCTTTAGTCTCAGAAGAACAGAGGCAGCTCTAGAAGCAGACAGCTTATCATATTCAGCCCTCAGAGTCAGTAACTTACTTTCCATTTGTGGATCACTTTTCTCATAAACGTTTTCCTGAAGAATCTTTATCCTATATTCCAATTGTATAACTGATATGTCCTCTTAGAAAAGCTTTATATGCTTCCCACTTTATACTAGCTGAAGTTTGTGATTCAAAGGATTCAAGGATTCAAAGGAATTTTATTGTCATATGCACAGAAGAACATGTTCCCTGCACAATGAAATGTGTCTACTGCATTTAACCCATCCTAATTGCCAGTAGGAGCAGAAGTCGCCATTAGGCGCCTGGGGACCAGCTCCAGATGTACATCCCTGCCTTGGTCAACAGCAGGGCTGAGCAAACCAACACCGACCCATAACAAACAACACACAACACATAGGCCGGCCCGGTACATAAACGTATATATGAAAAGCAAAACACGAGGGAAAAGGAGAAAAAAAAAAACCCTCATAGCCGCTGCATTACACAGCAGCAATGAGGAAAAAAAATCCCCATCAGCACAGAAAAACAATAATCACACAGACAAAAACAAGGACACAGGACGACAACTGAGATTTGAAAAGGTACAGTTTATCAGAAGACTCCGGAGGCAGCCTGTTTGGCACCGTCAACGGCCTTGTCCGACAATGCTGGAGGGGGAGGGGCAGCCCTGAGCAGTCCACTGTCACAGTCAACGTCAGAGCTGGAGAAGTTGAGGGGAGGGGGGAAGACCAGGGAGCGAGGCTTAAGTGTTGATCTTCTGAGGAGGTTTTATCACAGCGACCTTGAAGTGCAGCTGTGTTTGGGGAAGCCAAATGAATAGCCAGATTAGCAGACACCTGAAAGATTCCACAGTTCTGAGAACAGAGTGGCTCTCAATGCATCTGAATGTAGAATGTGGTCTTCACAGACGGTCAGAGCAGGTTTCCAGGGCTGCGATTCTATTTGAGATGTTTTCCAACGTGTGGTTAACCCCCGCCGACTGCGCAGCCACTGCCTTCCCAATCGAATCAATCATGTAGGGCAGCCTGGAAGGACCAATCAAAGCTGCTTCCACTTTCTTGATTTTCCGGTAGACCAGCACAGTGCCCACTCCACACAGCAGAAAGCCGGTCACCACCAAGCCGAATATGTACACATCTTCGACGTCCTCCACAGAAAGCATGTAAAGGCACATGACCTGCCATCTCCTCCACAAGTCCATCACGTAACCCATCACATGCGTCCCGGCAGGACAGGTCGGGTCCTCCTCCCCCGAATGTCTTGTAGAAAAAATAGTGTCAATTGCGTTCAGAGACCACTTTAACAGATCCATTTTTGTCGTTTTCCAGAAGAGCAAAGCTGCAGCCTCACAGACAACACGCCACAGAAGCAGGAAAGATAAGGAGGGAGGGAGAAGAGAAAAGTGCGTCCGTCTCGGCCGAGTGCAAGGTGTGTGGTGTTATGTTCAAAAAACTCTATTTGTTTTCCTATATATTTTACAAATTCTTCATCTTGCAACCATTTGTGATGAAAGTGCCATCTAACTGGGTCCTTTGTCAATTTTTTATCCACATATACTAGACAGCATGGGGCGTGATCAGAGATCACGATATTATCATAGAAGCTGTCATGAATTTTGGATCGCAGTTGTGAAGAGATTAAAAAATAATCAATACGTGAATATGACTTAAATGCATTTGAGTAACAAGAGTAGGTTTTGGCATATGGTCTCAATTCTCTCCATATATCTAACAGGTTGAGTTCGTTAATAAAACGATGAATAACTGCTCTACACCTATTGTGAGATTGATCTACTCCTGTAGATCTGTCCATACAAGGATTCAAAGTGCAGTTAAAACCCCCTGCTATTATATAGCAAATGTTGAGAGTGTAAGAAACAGATTTACTAAATAATTCGGCTCGTCTGCATTAGGGCCATATACGAGGTCTATTAGAAAAGTATCCAACCTTATTATTTTTTTCAAAAACCATATGGATTTGAATCATGTGTGATTACATCAGACATGCTTGAACCCTCGTGGGCATGCGAGAGGTTTTTCACGCCTGTCGGTTACGTCATTCGCCTGTGGGCAGTCTTTGAGTGAGGAGTCGCCCACCCTCTCGTCGATTTTTTCAATGTTTAGGAATGGCTCAGAGACTGCTGCTTTGTTTGATCAAATTTTTTTCAAAACTGTAAGGCACAACTGAGTGGACACCATTCGATAAATTCAGCTGGTTTTCGGTAAAAATTTTAACGGCTGATGAGAGATTTTGGTCTGGTAGTGTCGCCGTAAGGACGGCCCACGGCGCCTGACGGCGATCTGGGCTTCGAGGCGGCAGCGTCGAAAGAGAAAAGTAAAATAAGAATCTCTGCCACAATATTATAATAGTCATTAACATTCGTCTGCATCGTATGTAGTGTGTTTGTTTTTGTCTGTAACCAACGGCAGATTTTATTCATCAAATATGCCCCAAAAAATCAAATGCTCCTAAGTGTAATGTATGTGTGCAAAAGCCCTACGTATTTTAGTGTGTGGGTCTTTCTCTCCCTCTCCTGTGACTGCCTCTGAATCCATGTATACACTTGATTCCAGGGCTCACATTAAAGCCTCATCATAAAGTGGAGACTTATGCTCTATGAATATATAATTAACTGAATTTACCTTCAGAATACTGGCACACTTTCAGAAGACAAATTAAGCCGAATTTGCGGTAGTGACTTTCAGTGCTGTAATACAGATATATTACCATATTCAAATGATCAACCATTTGATTTTAAGCCTCGCTGGTGTCCTCCTGGATCTTCCTGACAAACTCTCAGGCTTCTGCTGGCATTTGGAAGGCACAGCTCCCGGCAAATCAGGTCAAAGTTCTCCCTCAGCTGGTGTATCCCCGTAGCCAAGTCAGCGTAAAACCATACTTGCTCTTCCTTGTAGCGGATGTCCCTTTTAGCCCTTGCAGCTAACTTCATTATAAGTGTTCTCGGTGGCGCCTTTGGGTCCCTCGCTGGTCTGATTCGGTGTGCCCGTTCAATATCAACTACAGCATTCAGCACCTCCGTCATCCACTTCTCCGAAAAGGCGCATGGGTCCCGTCCCCCGGCTCCCTCTGGCAGACCCACTAGTGTCACGTTATTTAAGCGGGATCTGATTTCCAAGTCCAAAAGCTTGTCCTCCAAAGTTTTATTTTTTTTTACTCCAGTGTGTGGACTTTCAACAAAATCAAATCAAATCAACATTTATTTATAAAGCGCTTTACAGCACCGACTGGTGTCCAAAGTGCTTAACATTAAAAACACAAATTTACAAAAATAAAACACATAATAAAATTTTAAAACAACACATAAAAAAAAAAAGAACATAAAAATATCAGAACATGTCACCTCCCCACTAAGTGTCTTTAACTTAGATTTAAAAAGTGCTCGGTCAGGAATAGTACGTAACTCAAGAGGTAGCTCATTCCACAATCTGGTTTCAGCTACCGCGAAAGCATGATCACCCCAGTGTTTATATCTTGACCTTGGAACATCTAAGTAAAGCTGGCCAGACG
This sequence comes from Thalassophryne amazonica, assembly GCF_902500255.1. Lineage (NCBI taxonomy): Eukaryota > Metazoa > Chordata > Actinopteri > Batrachoidiformes > Batrachoididae > Thalassophryne > Thalassophryne amazonica. The sequence continues at coordinate 108,932,399 of NC_047113.1, forward strand.
CCCTTAATGTCCTACTGCAGGTGCGCAAAGTTAAAATTTCAGACAAGTAGGGAGGTGCAAGGCCATAAATAGCTTTAAAAACAAACATTAAAATTTTAAAATCAATTCTAAAACGAACTGGAAGCCAGTGGAGTGAGTACAGGACGGGTGTAATATGCTCACGTCTAAAAGTGTTTGTTAAAAGACGAGCAGCAGCATTCTGCACCAATTGGAGACGTGCAAGAGACGACTGATTAATGCCCAAATAAAGTGCAATACAATAACCAAGTCTGGAGCTGATGAAAGCATGAATGGCCATCTCAGGATCACTGAGAAAGTGCTTTATTTTAGCCAAAAGACGAAGTTGGAAAAAACTAGTTTTGACAACAGAGTTTATCTGTTGATTGAACCTCAAACAGCTGTCAAATATCACTCCCAAATTCTTGACAGCTGGTTTTACATAGTTAGCCAAAGCACCAAAATTTGGTGTTACCACATTTGGTATGCCAGAGCGCTCAAACACCATGATCTCAGTTTTACCATCATTCAGGTAAAGGAAGTTTTGGGAGAGCCACTGCTTTACATCACAAATACAATTAAATAATGATGACAAAGCATCACTCCCATTAGTCCTCACAGGCAGATAGATTTGCAGATCATCTGCATAACAATTAAAGGACAGATTGTGCTGGGTTATAATTGACCCCAATGGCAGAATGTACAACGAAAATAGAATAGGCCCAAGGACAGAACCCTGCGGCACTCCACAAGACAGAGGAGCAGTTGATGAGGAGAGGTCCCCAATCATGACAGAAAAGCTCCTTTCAGCCAAATATGATCTAAACCACTTAAGTGCAGTACCCTGAATGCCAATAAAATGTTCTAACCGGGAAACAAGTACTGTGTGATCCACAGTATCAAAGGCTGCTGTGAGGTCCAACAGAACCAGCACAGCAGGATTCCCTGCATCCACTGACAGAGTAATATCATTATGAACTTTTAAAAGTGCTGACTCAGTGCTGTGTCGTGATCTAAACCCAGATTGGAATTTTTCAAGGATGAGATTGTCTTCTAAAAATGACTAACTGTAAAAAGACAACCTTTTCTAAAATCTTAGACAGAAATGGCAGATGAGACAGGTCTAAAATTAGATAAAACTGACGAGTCCAGGTGAGGTTTTTTAAGAAGACGTCGAACCACAGCATGTTTAAAAGCAGCTGGAACAGACCCTGATCTAAGACAAGCATTGATAAAAGTTAGGAGACCCGCCCCAACAGTATTAAAAACCCTCCTTCAGCACCTTAGCTGGAACAACATCTGAAGGACAACTTGTAGATTTTATGTGTTTTACAACATCAGCAAGAGATGCAAAAGAAATGGGCTCAAACTGTTCGAGCACAGCAGAATGTGCACGAGGAGCAGACAACTCAACATTACAGCTCTGATCAGCATTCTGTCTGATTGATGAAACCTTATCAATAAAAAACTAAAGAAACTCCTCACAGGTTGTGGTTGTAGCGTCCATCAAAACAGAGGTGTGTGGATTTACAACTGAGTTTATAGTCTGAAATAACACACTGGGATGATGACAACTGCTCGAAATAATATGAGACAGATATTGTGCTTTTGCCTCCTTCACAGCCTTCTGATAGTCAGACTGTCCCTCAGAAAACCCAGAGACACCTGTAGTTTGTCCTTTTTCCATTTTCTCTCCGCTCGTCTGCAGCGTTGCCTGAGGGCACGGGTTGTGGCATTTAACCAGGGGTCGGATTTTGATTTCCTGGATTTGCAGCGCATCGATGCAACAGAGTCCAAAATGACTGTGCATGTGGAGTGGAAAGAAGAGAGGATGTTATCTGGGAGTAATGGAGAAACCAGTCCATTCATGGCATAAAACTGAGAGTCCATGAAGGCAGCAGCAAAGTCCCCCGCTGTCGAGGAGGTGACCAAACGGCGGTGAGAGACAGGAACAAGTGGCTTACTAGCAGATGGAGGAGCAGTAAATAAAAAAATAACAGGAAAGTGATCTGAAATAGCAGCGTCTGATATGTCCTTAAGGGAAACTGAGAGCCCAAAAGAAATAATCATGTCCAAGGTGTGTCCAAGATTATGTGTTGGTCCATCCACAACTTGTGTTAGACCAAAAGAGTTCAGGAAGCTTTTAAAATCATCAGCCAGCTGATTAGAAGGACAACAGATATGAATATTAAAATCACCACAGACCAAAAATTTGTCATATTTTGGGATAAAATCTGCCAGAAACTCAGAAAACTCCTGAATAAAATCCTTATTAAATTTTGGTGGACGATAAACAACAGCACAGAGCACAGGACAGTCGAACAACTGAAGTTCAAAAGTGGAGTAGGCATTAGAAGATAAAAATCGGCATTTAAAGCTGTCTTTAAAAATCGTGCCCACACCCCCGCCTCGACCTGATGCTCGCGAGGAGCTGAAAAACGAGCAGTGGGGGGGGGGAGCTCAGAGAAGGCGCTATTTTCACCTGGTTTCAGCCAGGTCTCCGTTAACAGGAGAAAGTCCAGAGCACGACTGGAGAAAAAGTCATTCAAAATTAAAGTCTTACTTGTGAGTGACCTTGTGTTGATGAGCACCACATGGACTGAGCGCACGTCAGTCTGCTGGGAGACACGACTGAGTGGGTGCAGGTTCTCCTGCACTCAGCCACGACTGCAGCTCCTCACAGGACAGTGACGCAGAAGTGGAGACCCGGCACCCCGGACAACCGGCCGCAGCCACCGATAGCAAAAAGTCAGAGAACGCTGCACGTCATAGCCGTCATATGGTGAGAAGAATCCGGCCATGAATTGTCGTGGAGCATCTTTGCAGGAAGCAGCCAGGCACACTCTGAGCCGAACACGGACTCCTCCTCTCTTCCCGCGTCCTCTGCGGCACAGACGCCGAGGCAACACGCCAAGCGGCCGCCGTAGAAAGTCTGGTACGGATGCTAAGACAGGCGGTGGGGGCAGCCGCGTCCCTGGCCGTCCGCCCAAGCCAGAAACAGCGAGATTCTCCAGCGAAGCCCGAACGCTGATAAGAGTCTGGCGATCATACACAAGGAGCAGTGACACATTCCATGCAACAAAATGCAAAAACAATAAAAACGACAACAAAAGAAGCAAGTGCCGACGGCAGGCCATATACAACGGCGCCATCTTGCAATCCTATCCTCTAATGGGGAACAAGGTACCAGTAGATTCATACAAATCCAACAAGACCAAGTATTCCCATGTAACAATAAGAAATATACTCAAAACCTGGATTAATCTTTTGAGTCACAAAGCACTACTATTATTCTGAACACTACTGTATATACAGTGAGGAAAATAAGTATTTGAACATCCAAGTTCTCCCTCTTAGAAATCATGGAGGGGTCTGAAATTTTCATCTTAGGTGCATGTCCACTATAAGAGACAATCTTAAAAAAAAAAAAATCTGGAAATCACAATGTATGATTTTTTTAAATAATTAATTAGCATTTTATTGCATAAAATAAGTTTCTGAACACCTGCCAACCAGCAAGAATTCTGTCTCTCACAGACCTGTTAATTTTTCTTTAAGAAGCCCTCTTATTCTGCACTCTTTACCTGTATTAATTGCACCTGTTTGAACTTGTTACCTGTATAAAAGACACCTGTTCACACACTCAATCAATCACACTCCAACCTGTCCACCATAGCCAAGACCAAAGAGCTGTCTAAGGATACCAAGGACAAAACTGTAGATCTGCACAAGGCTGGGATGGACTACAGGACAACAGGCAAGCAGCTTGGTAGAAGACAACAACTGTTATGATTATTTATTAGAAAGTGGAAGAAACACAAGATGACTGTCAATCTCCCTCGGTTTGGGATTCCATGCAAGATCTCACTTTGTGGGGTAAGGATGATTCTGAGAAAGCTCAGAACTACACAGGAGGACCTGGTCAATGACCTGAAGACAGCTGGGACCACAGTCACAAAGATTACATTAGTAACACATGATGCTGTCATTGTTTAAAATCCTGCAGGGCAGCAAGGTCCCGCTGCTCAAGCCAGCACATGTCCAGACCCGTCTGAAGTTCACCAGTGACCATCTGGATGATCCAGAGGAGGCATGGGAGAAGGCCATGTGGTCAGATGAGACCAGAATAGAGCTTTTTGGAATCAACTCCACTTACCATGTTTAGAGGATGAGAACAACCCCAAGAAAACCACCCCAACCGTGAAGCATGGGGGTGGAAACATCATACTCTGGGGGTGCTCTTCTGCAATTCCGTATTGAAGGGAGGATGAATGGGGTCATGTATTGGGAGATTTTGGCAAACAACCTCCTTCCCTCAGTAAGAGCATTGAAGATGGGTCATGGCTGGGTCTTCCAGCATGACAATGACCCCAAACACACAGCCAGGGCAACTAAGGAGGGGCTCCGTAAGAAGCATTTCAAGGTCCTGGAGTGGCCTGGCCAGTCTCCAGACCTGAACTCAATAGAAACTCTTTGGAGGGAGCTGAAACTCCAAACCTGAAAGATCTGGAGAAGATCTGTATGGAGGAGTGGACCAAAATCCCTGCTGTAGTGTGTGAAAACCTGGTGAAAAACTACAGGAAACATTTGACCTCTGTAATTGCAAACAAAGGCTACTGTACCAAATATTAACATTGACTTTCACAGGTGTTCAAATACTTATTTACCGCAGTAACATACAAATATTAAAAAAAAAAAAATCATACATTGTGATTTCCGGATTTTTTATTTTTTTTTAAGATTATGTCTCTCATAATCTAAATGCATGCATGCATACATATATAGGGTGTCCCCAAAAATATACAACATTTAAAACACTCGGCTTGACCCTTAAGTGCTACAAACTTAATCACTTATGTTTCTTTACTTGCAAAGACCCTGAAGTTTATGTTGGTGCCAAGCATCGATGCATTGAAGGAAAACATCTGCCGAGAAATCCGAAACATTCCTCAAGACACTTTGCCCAAAGTGATGCGGAATATGGCTGGGCGTTTGCAGGTCTACATTGAACATGTTGTCTAAGAGACTGACAAAATGCAGGGCCAATATTGACATTGGTATGAAAAACTTCAACCTTTCAGCTTTCTATTCAGCCATAAATTTATTTCCTAGACATATGCTTTGACCATTTTCTTTGCTGATAAAATATTGCATTTTTTGGGACACCCTAATGTGTGTTTTTACAGTGTTTACAAAATATCTTTCTACAGTCTAGGCTATATCAGAATATTCTATTACTGTTAATCCCACTATGAATACTACAATACGACGAACCATTTGAATTATATCATAGCTACATGTGTGACACTTGCAGAAAAGAAAACTGCTTGAAAATCAGTTTTGTATTCAGAGAGTTGTGATGGATTAAATGCGCTGACACTTCATTGCGCTGCCAAACAGCACTGAGTGAAGCGAGTCGTGACCGGTCCAAGATGGCCGTCCCACAGCTCGTCTGCGCCAATAGGCAGTCGTGGTCGATGCGGCGTCTGCTCTTTATAATGTGTAGGTAATAAAGACTTGACAACTCTTACACTGAAAACAGAAGCCACCCTTATATGTAGAGTACAGCGGTGGAAGACAGACAAACAGGGAATGATAAAGTACCTGAATATATGACAGAGGACTTCATGGGAAAGCTCGTTGATGTAGTCTTTGGCCTCGATGTGTCTCAGGACCACTTCGGCTCCACTGCTGCCACCTCCAGACTGGAGCTTAGTGGCTTTCTTCCTCTGACCCATCACATTCGCTGGGACACACACACGTCCTTCCTCTTCTAAGCACAGCTTCACAACCATTGACCTCAGTTCTGGAAAGTGGGAAAAATGTGTCGACATTCATTTTAAAAAGTACATCTGAAATCTTCGCGCAGCCAATCTGCTCTGTGTCGGTCTGATCCTGTCAGATCTCAGAAGCTAAGCAGAGCAGGATCTGATTAGTACTTGGATGAGAGACCTCTTCAGAACACCAGCGGCTGTGTGCGTTTCTCCAGGTCAAACTGGAGTTGCGTCAGGAAGGGCATCCAGCGTAAAACTTGTGCCAACTACCAATGCGGATCTGGCGGTATCCGCTGTGGCGACCCCAAACACAAAACAGGAGCAGCCGAATGGACAACAACAACATCTGAAATCTTGGCACCAAGGCCCTGTGCTTGGCTGGGCCTGGGCTGTCCAAATCTGATCACAAAGATCAGTGTTGACGCTGATCAATTCAATTTTTGACTGATCAGCAACAGATTCACACAGCACTTCTCTCAGCGATCAGTCGGCATGCTGTCATCGGTCCATTTGACAGGTGCCACATCAGTGGAGCTGCAGTCTGTTCAGCGCTTCCTGTTAGCTCACCGGCAGCATCACAGCACATGTTTGAAAAGGATCTAGTTCACCTCAAATACACAGAGTGGACTTCTGACAGATGCAGCATGTGGTAGACCTTGGACCGGCCAATGAGGGAGCGCCAACATGAACACATGAGCGTTTCCTCGTCATCCCCTCTCATCTGTGTTTTCCTCCTGCCAGCCCACAGCTGGGTGGACTCGTCCTTCTTGGATGAAGGTCCACATTTGAAGCCACATTTCTCAGACACTTTGGTATGTAATAATAACGAATCTATCTTTAAGAACAAAACCACCGACACCAGTCTGACTCTTGTTGTTCAAACTAGAGTTAGATTGATACGTCACAACACCCGATATGAGACATTCACAAACAGATTAGTAGCTGTTATTTTTGCAGATATGAAAACTACAACCCCAATTCCAGTTAAGTTGGGACGTTGTGTAAAATGTAAATAAAAACAGAACACAATGATTTGCAAATCCTGTTCAACCTATATTCAATTGAATACACCACAAAGACAAGATATTTAATGTTCAAACTGATAAACTTTATTGTTTTTGTGCAAATATTACCTCATTTTGAAATGGATGCCTGCAACACGTTTCAAAAAAGTTGGGATGGGGCAACAAAAGACTGGGAAAGTTAATGAATGCTCAAAGAACACCTGTTTGGAAACAGGTGAATGTCATGATTGGGTATAAAAGGAGCAACCCCAAAAGTCTCAGCCGTTCACAAACAAAGACAGGGTGAGGATCACCACTTTGGGAACAACTGAGGGTGATTCTTAGACTACGGGCGCTTATTATGTCCTTTGATCATATTGTATGAAAAACAGGAAAAAGGGGAAATTTCACCCTTTTATAGTTATCTTTACAATGAAAGTGTGTTAAGAAATTTGTTCTAGTAGTATATGATGACTTTCACCTTTTTTCAGCATCATTATATGCAAATATTGCCGTTTTGTGCTTGTCCCACACCCAGACTTTTGATCTTCAATGATAAAAATGAATGGTAAAGAAACGTTTTTTTCTAATGTTTTAAAATCTCTCTGAATAAAATATCAGCAAAATAATCAAAACATAATTGGGGTATTCAATGTCATACAACTGTTGTGATTTTTTTGAAACAAAATTTAGTTGTCCCACACTATTGCCGTAATTTCCACCACAATACTGTAATGTCCCATTAAACAGTTTGTATGAAAGATTGTTTGGGTAGTTTCTATGGAGATAAACAGTGACATGAGAGCACATGTATATAGCGCCAAATCACAACAAACAGTTGCCCCAAGGCGCTTTATATTGTAAGGCAATGGTGTGGTGGAAATTACATTTACAAGGCCAATAGTGCCCGTAGTTAAAGAATCACCCCTGAATGAAAAATAGTTCAACAGTTTGAGAAATGTTAGGATCCCATTGGGTTGTTTTTGGGGTCTTGTATTTTGTCTCCGTCCTTGTCCATCTGTCCTGTCTTCTGAATGGTCAGTGTCCAAGTTTTCTGTTGTATTTGTTCTCTGTGTCTGTTCATGTCTCCTGTCTGTGTGAGTCTGTGGGTGTGTTGCTTGGATGAAGGAGCTGGAGTCGTGTGTGTGTCTGTGTGTGAGAAGGTGCATGTGCACAGCTGCATGTACGTACTCTGGCACGCCCCCCTCCTGGTCCACGTTGACGTGCTGGCTGGCCCTTGTCCGTGTGGATGTGTACGTCAGTGTGTGAATGCAGTTATGTGTGATTTCCTCTGGCATTCATTCCACACTTGTCTTAGTCTCCTCTTCCGTCATGCTGTGTATGTGTGTTTGGATTATCCCTCCTTCCTCTGTTCTGGTATGGTGTGTGTTCGTGTGCGCAACTCCTGCCGGTTCTTCCGTCATGTTCTGTGTTCATGTGATATTGTCAGCTCCTGTTTTCTCCCCCAAGTCTCCGTTTGCAACTGTCTCCTCAGTCCAGAGGTTCTGGTCCCCGTATATGTCTCTGTTGTTCCTGGTGCACGTGCGCACTCTGTGTCTGGGTATTTCTCGCTGTGAGCACGCAGTGCTGTTGGCCCTAGTTAGACCCCACCCTTTGTTCACGTCATGTTTCCTGTCTGGTCTCTCACCTTTCTCTCCAACCAAGTTTATGTCCTACACTCCTGTGGTTGTTTGTGTTTTGGTCTTTCCACTGTGTGTTCATCATTGTTCATTTCTATGTCATTAGGGTTATTAGTATGTTGGGTCACTTCATGTTTGCGCTCTTCATTCATGTATGTTCTGTTCTCTGCCGCCATCTAGTGTCTTAATTTAGTCTTCACACCCCTTCTCTTAGTTTCCAGGTAGAATTAATTCACTCATCAGACTCAGTATTTAACCTCACCTGTGTTGATGTCCCTTGATGATCCACTGTTGCTGTTTTCCCCACTGTCACTGGTTCCTGTGTAGCTATTTGTCTTTGTCCATGCAGTACTGCTTGTTAAAGTGACTGCTCACCTTTTCTGATGTTCTCCATTGCTCCATTTTTTCCTAAGTACTCAGTCTCCCTGGAAGATTGTCTGCCTAAGTTTATCCTTGCCTCCTCACACCCTGGACCTACCCACACCCTAAGTGGGTGAACACTGTATTTTTGCTGTTCCTGCTCCTCCACTGTTTTTGTATCGTTGCCACTAGTCTTGTATTAAACCTTGTACTCTTTGAAATTCAGCCATTTGTCTTGACTGCCCTGCATTTGGGAGATATCAGACTCTGTTCAGATCCTGGCCTCAAATCATAACAAAGAACAATGTTTCTCAACGTTTAATTGCAAGGAATTTAGAAATTCCACCATCTACAGTCCATAAAATAATCAGAAGATTCAGAGAATCTGGAGAACTTTCTACATGTAAGCGGGAAGGCCGAAAACCAACACTGAATGCCCGTGACCTTTGATCCCTCAGGCGGCACTACATTAAAAACCAACATCATTGTGTAAAGGATCTTACCGCGTGGGCTCAGGAACACTTCAGAAAACAATTGTCAGTTAACACATTTCGTCGCTACATCTACAAGTGCAAGTTAAAACTCTACCATGCAAAGTGAAAGCCAAACATCAACAACATCCAGAAAAGCCGCCACCTTCTCTGGGCCCGAGCTCATTTGAAATGGACAGATGCAAAGTGGAAAAGTGTGCTGTGGTCTGATGAGTCCACATTTTAAATTGTTTTTGGAAATCATGGACATTGTGTCCTCTGGACAAAAGAGGAAAAAGACCATCCAGATTGTTACCAGTGCAAAGTTCAAAAGCCAGCATCTGTGATGGTATGGGGGTGTGTTAGTGCCCATGGCATGGACAACTTACACATCTGTGATGGGACCATCAATGCTGAAAGGTACATCCAGGTTTTGGAGCAACACATGCTGCCATCCATCCAAGCAACGTCTTTTTCAGGGACATCCCTGCTTATTTCAGCAAGACAATGCCAAGCCACATTCTGCACGTGTTACAACAGTGTGGCTTCTTAGTAAAAGAGTGCGGGAACTAGACTGGCCTGCCTGCAGTGCAGACCTGTGGCACATTATGAAGCGCAAAATATGACAACGGAGACCCTGGACTGTTGAACAACTGAAGTCGTACATCAAGCAAGAATGGGAAAGAATTCCACCTACAAAGCTTCAACAATTAGTGTCCACAGTTCCCAAACGCTTATTGAGTGTTGTTAGAAGGAAAGGTGATGTAACACAGTGGGAAACATACCACTGTCCCAGCTTTTTTTAAACGTGTTGCAGGCATCCATTTCAAAATGAGCAAATATTTGCACAAAAACAATAAAATTTACCAGTTTGAACATTAAATATCTTGTCTTTGTGGTGTATTCAACTGAATATAGGTTGAAGAGGATTTGAAAATCATTGTATTCGGTTTGTATTTACATTTTACACGTCCCAACTTCATTGGTATTGGGGTTGTATAAATGATGCAGAAAAACTTTTTTCTGTTGGAAACACTGTCATTACTTAGTTTGTCCAGCAGAGAGTGCGCTGACAGCATTACATGCAGTGCTGTCAAACATGGCTTGGACTCCCATCAGCCCCTGGTCACATTAGCTACAAGAGAGGCAAAGGTAACATGAGGCCAATAAGCTTCAACAGGTTTGACAACATGGTCTCTGCTCCCCCCCCCCCCCCCCCCCCGCTCCTCTCAGTGCCCCCCTCCTCTATGCACTCACTTCACAGCCCAATTAGTACCACCCCCCCTCCTCCCACCAACTGCTCCCACTCCCCTCCCTCATCCTCCCAGATGCCACCCATCAACATCTCCACTGAGGATGTGAGTAGAGAATTTAGTTGCCTGTGTCCAGGAAAGGCTGCGGGTCCTGATGGCCTTGGCCCCAGAGTGCTGAAGGGATGTACTGTCTAGCTGTGAGGGATTTTCCAGCACATCTTGAGCCTGAGCCAAATGGTTGACCCTGAGCAGTGGAAAACCTCATGTCTGATGCCTGTGCCCAAGAAGAAAACCCCAACACACTTAATGACTACAGACCTGTGGCCCAAACATCACATGTTCTGAAGTCACCTTAGAGGCTCACCCTTAGGCACCTCCACACAGTTAATGAATGATCACTGGACCCCCTGTAGTTTGTGTACCAGCCCAACAGGGGAGAGGACAGAGCTTACTCTCACCTGGAGGAGGCAGGCAGCACTGTGAGAGTCACATTCTTCGACTTCTCCAGTGCGCTCAACACCATCCAGCCTGACCTGCTCATCAATAAGCTCCGTGGAATAAGGGTGGAGGCTCCACTGGTGGCCTGGATCACCAACTACCTCATGGTCCACCCACAGTACGTGAGGCTCGAGACATTACATCCAACATCATCAGGGGCACCACAGGGTACGGTCCTGTCTCCCTTCCTGTTCACACTCTTCACCTCAGACTTCAGGTAACAGTCCTGCCACCAGTTTTCAGTCGACTCTGCCATTGTGGACTGCATTGGCAGTGACAAGGAGGCTGAGCACAGGCATGTGGTGGACAGGTTTGTGGAGTGGTGTGGACTCAACCACCTGCAGCTCAACATATCTAAGGCCGGGTTCACACAGCAGGCTAATCAGGCCAATATCAGACCCGAACTTCCCCTTCCAACAATCTTATGGACGCCCCAACAATCGTGATGATGCTAAAGATAATCTTATCAGATATTCTTCCCGTGTGTGGTGTGTTCAGAGCGCTCTGATCTGCTCTGATGGACGTCAGGCGCGCTCTGATCGCAAATCAGGGATATTCAACATGTTGGATTTTTTTGGCCTGATATCGCAGCGTGTGTTGTGTCCTCTGACCAAAATGAGCACGCAGCCTGCTGAATGTGACGTGCAGCCAATCAGAAAGCGAGGTGATGGACGTACGGAGCGGAAAATAAAATCAAAATAGCTGTTCTGACTTACCAGAAAGTCCGGTGGTCGCGCTGTCTCCACTCCTTTAAAGAACGACTTTTCTTTTTCTTTTTGGATCATTTTTTTCCCTCTGTTTTAAACAGTCCACACACTATCTCCGTTTGTTTACTCTGAAGTCACGTTTAATCTCGAGAGATTTGGCGAGATTTCCTGTCTGACCTGGGAATGTTGGTGTGTGGTGTTGTTGTCCTCACTGTGTGGCTGAACACCACACACTGTACGACCAAACCGGTTAGATCTATGATTTTTTTATCTTCACGTGTGTGGTCTCTCAGGTTTTGGAAACCTACAGATAATTTTAAATTTCTGTCGTGTGAACCAGATTTAAGACAAGGAGCTGGAGGTGGACTTCAAAAGACATAAGACCTGTCCGAACCCAGTTACCCTCACTGGAACTGTGGTGGACATTGTGGACTACTAAATCAAATCAAATCAATTTTATTTATATAGTGCCAAATCACAACAACAGTTGCCCCAAGGCGCTTTATATTGCAAGGCAAAAGCCATACAATAACCACAGAAAAATCCCAACGGTCAAAACGACCCCCTATGAGCAAGCACTTGGCGACAGTGGGAAGGAAAAACTCCCTTTTAACAGGAAGAAACCTCCAGCAGAACCAGGCTCAGGGAGGGGCAGTCTTCTGCTGGGACTGGTTGGGGCTGAGGGAGAGAATCAGGAAAAAGACATGCTGTGGAAGAGAGCAGAGATCAATCACTAATGATTAAATGCAGAGTGGTGGACACCCAGGTACTACAAGTACCTGGGTGTCCACATATACAACAAACTGGACTGGACTGTAAACACAGATGCTGTGTACAAGCAAGGTCAGAGCCGACTGCACTTCCTCAGGAGGCACAGATCTTTCAATGTCTGCAGAAATGTGTCGCAGATGTTTTATCACTCGGTGGTCTCCAGTGTCAGCATCTATGCTGTAGTGTGCTGGGGCAGCAGGCTGAAGGCAGCTGGCATGAACACACTCAACAAGCTCATCAGGAGAGCTGGCTCTGTCCTGGGGCTAGAGTCTGTGGTGGAGGTCTCAGAGAGGAGGATGCTGAGGAAACTGCTCACCATCCTGAACACCTCCCACCTCCTGCATGCCACACTGATGTCCTGTCAGAGAACCTTCAGCCAAAGACTGAGACCACTGAGGTGCTCCACAGAAGGTCCTTCCTACCTGTGTCAATCAGACTGTATAACTCCTCCCCCTTCTGCAGGATGAATACGTAATTGAACAGTTCCTCAATTTATTCTCGAACATGTGCAAATAAATTTGTTGTACTTATTGTAAAACCCAGTGTTCACTGTTTAAGTACAGTCACTTGCCCAGTTCTGGATCACTGCCAGTTCCAGATCACTGCTGTAGTTTTTGCGCCGCCATTTCTCGTAATCAGCATGAATAAGCTAATACTTGGTACCAATGGAAAGAGTAATGTTTTGTCTACAAACGACCACAAGCTCAACTGGATCCAGCCGTCCTTGTGATCAGCACAGGAATCAAAACATCCGGTGTCTGCGGTGTGCGAGTGTTTTCTGACTCACTCATTCTTGTTTAAAACTTTCTTCTAGTTTTAAAGTAACGATCTCTAAGACGTAGCAAAGGTGAGTTAGCCATTCAGTGTTTTTGGTTCTAGAGTGGGAAAATACTTACTTACTTGGGTAGAAAATGTCAGTGTGTTATGTCTTGCTGTTTAATTGCTGCATACATTTATCTCTGACGCGAAAATTTGTCGGTTGTTGATCACTGAAACAGCAGCCTCGTGTCTGTACTTGTGATCCATGGGGACTTTGGGGCTCATCTCAACATCACGAATGGGCATGAATGTGGGGCTTTTACTTTTTAATTTGGGAGAAATCTCACCTCCACACTTCATTTTTTGCTCGTAAAAACGTATAACGTTGCCTTTCAAAACTAAGTAAATTCTCATTTAATAAGTATAATTTCTATCACTTTGTGTTCAAAACACATTGTCGGGCAAAGTGTGTATCATTCTGCATTAGAAGGGCTCCAGCCAGATGCCAGGAATGAACCCAAAGTGACACAGAGTGTCGTGATCCAGAACCGGGCAAAATGATCCATTTCTGGCAAATATTTGGACCGCACATAATGTGGCTTCACACTTTAAGTAGAAGGGCTACTCCACCCAGACTTTTTCAGCTAAATAACACCCAAATACACAATAAAGAACATTCAGCTGCATTATGGCTCCGTATAGCGGGGCTTTAAAAAAGGTGATCCGGAACGGGGAAACCGTCTGTATTATAGCAAAATTTCCTTCGGGATTAATGAAGCTGATTTTATCTTAATATTTAATGAAGTGCCACAAAACGTAATTTGGCCTTCTGTTCATGTCTAAAGGTGTAAACCTAAACCCTTCCTGGGTATTACTCAGCTGTGTATAAATATGTATGTAAAAAAATGTACTCAGCTGAACATAAATATTAAGTCTGAGTAACGCTGCACTTTGAGTCACTTTAAACTTTTGCTCGTTTTTTCGGTATTTGAGCAATAAAACTGAATCTAATCTCAAACAGCGCAGAAACAGCAGCGCATCTGTGTTCAAACTAACAATAAGAGAGGAAAGACAAACGTTAAACTCAGATCAACTGGCTGACAGGTAACAATAGTGCAGAGAAAAACACCGCTTTTAAACTCAACTTGGTGTTTGTCGGAACTAGTTAGCTTAGCAGCCGCTACACAATCACAAACAAGGACAATACGACCTGCTTCATTAACAACCCACCTGTCTGTGTCCGCCCCAGTCCTGACGGCACGTTTTACTCAAACAGAAACGAACAGCTACACAAAACATCTTTAAACATCTTGAAACATCATCGACTGGAGCTCAGCGAGATTATTTTTTTGTTGTTGTTGTTCTTCTTCTTCGTTAGAATATATTGGCGATTGCCAAACCTTGTGGCGCTTTACCGCCACCTACCGGAGGCGGTAAAGCGGATACCGCGGGCGTATCCGCTGTACCGCTTTTTAAACACCAGAGGGGACACCCAGTCAAACTGTCAGTCATTATTAGGGCTCGAGTAGGCAACGTCCTACGAGGACCCTGTTGTAATTATTATTATTATTATTATTTGGATTTTATTGGCGGTTTTCAAACCAACACGGTGCATTACCGCCGGAGTGGAGCATTGCTGGATTCTGATGTATGTGAGGAATTGTGGAGATGAGGGAGGGGAGGAAAAAAAAACGGTGGATGAAGTTACTCCATACTAAAGTTACTCCATACTAAATTCTCTTGAATAATCCTGTTCCCTGTAGATATGATGTCAGTACTTGCCTCCAAGCAGGCGGTGTAATTGTAGAAAAAGAAAGTAATACTTGAAGCATTAAACTTGTGTTCTGACATTGTGTCAAATTCTTCACTGTCTGTTGTCTGTTTGTCTCCATCAACACTTTGCTCCACTGTCTCCATCCTGCTGCACCTTAAACAGTGAGCGGTTTCATGTTTTCCACTGATGTTGAGAGTGTGATTTAAACCTGAGTGACCTGGACATAGTTTCTTCTTCCCTGTGACTCCACTTGCCTCCTTGACCCAACCTGCCCCTGAATTTATATATAAAAACTGACCCTTAGATTCCCCGTCCCACTGCTTGTGTCGTGTTTTGTTCATTTCCGTCTTGACTGTTATGTGGGCCGCTGAAGAGGAGGTACTGCTGGCCCACCACCACCAGAGGGCGCCCTGCTTGGAGTGCGGGCTCCAAGCACGAGACGGTGCCAGACCCAGAAGAAGTGACAGCTGTCACTCATTGCACCAGCTGTCACTCATCTACACCACTACATAAGCTGGACTGCAACTCCACCTCCCCACCGAGAAATCAACTACCGAAGAGGTAATTTCTCTGCTGACTCGAAACGTTGAGTAATAATCTGAACTTCTTTTGCAGCCGTTATCCTGTGGTGTTGGCCTTATCTGTGGGATTGGCGTTTGGTGTGATCAGCGACGGCTTCGCCTCACACCCCAAACCAGATAAGCGGTTAAACAGGAGCTGCACGAGTGTGTGATTGGAGGTGGAGATGCTCCCTCCTACCTGAGTGCAGACTGTGGATTACTGAGTGTGCGAATTCACACTCATCCATCCTGTCTTTGTTTTCTGCCAGCAGTACCAGGGTCGACAGCCGAAGACAGAGGCCACCTGGGGACTCGGGACTTGGCGGCTCCGGTGTTCTTCAGGCCGTTGGTGGTGGAAGCCGTGTGGGACGCGGCTCATCTCTCATTGGGGGTCTTCTATCTTCGAGCCTGCCCACACGTCACCTGGTGTTAATTGACTATACATATCTTGTGTGTTTAGTTGTGTGTTGTCACAACATTAAATTGTTACTTATTGGCTTATTCATTGTCCGTTCCTTTGCACCCCCTGTTGTGGGTCCGTGCTACGACACCTTCCCAACATTGACGATTGCTCTGACTTCAGATTTACTCAGTGGAACATTGAGCTGCGGTTCTGATTTCAGAGCTGCGGCTCCCTTACCCTCAGTTCCAGAATGAGATGGAACCCATACTGACACACAGAAACATTCTGCTGTTGTAGTTTAAATAAGCTCTGAAGAAGCTCAGTGATCAAACAGATGCAGAGTCGTGCTGCCACTGAATGTGAACAGACCTCAGACCTGGTGCCTGAACTTCACCTCCTCCACCCACTACAGTGACACAGTAACACAGTAACACAGTAACAGTGAGACAGTGACACAGTAACACAGTAACAGTGACACAGTAACAGTGACACAGTAACACGGTGACACAGTAACACAGTGACAGGAACACAGTAACACAGTAACAGTGACACAGTAACACAGTGACACAGGAACACAGTAACAGTGACACAGGAACACAGTAACAGTGACACAGTAACAGTGACACAGGAACACAGTAACAGTGACACAGTAACAGTGACACAGTAACAGTGACACAGTGACACAGTAACACAGTGACACAGGAACACAGAAACAGTGCCACAGTAACACAGTGACACAGGAACACAGTAACAGTGACACAGTGACACAGGAACACAGTAACAGTGACACAGTGACACAACAACACAGTAACACAGTGACACAGTAACAGTGACACAGGAACACAGTAACACAGTGACACAGGAACAGTAACAGTGACACAGAGACACAATGACACAGTAACACAGTGACACAGTAACACAGTGACACAGGAACACAGTAACAGTGACACAGTGACACAACAACACAGTAACACAGTGACACAGGAACACAGTAACACAGTGACACAGGAACAGTAACAGTGACACAGAGACACAATGACACAGTAACACAGTGACACAGTAACACAGTGACACAGGAACACAGTAACAGTGACACAACAACACAGTAACACAGTGACACAGTAACAGTGACACAGTAACAGTGACACAGGAACACAGTAACACAGTGACACAGGAACAGTAACAGTGACACAGAGACACAATGACACAGTAACACAGTGACACAGTAACACAGTGACACAGTAACAGTGACACAGTAACAGTGACACAGGAACACAGTAACACAGTGACACAGTAACACAGTAACAGTGAGACAGTGACACAGGAACACAGTGACACAAGAACACAGTGACACAGGAACACAGTAACAGTGACACAGTAACAGTGACATAGTAACACAGTGACACAGGAACACAGTGGCACAGTAACACAGTGACACAGTAACACAGTAACAGTGACAGAGGAACACAGTAACAGTGACACAGTAACACAGTAACATAGTGACACAGTAACAATGACACAGTGACAGTCACACAGGAACACAGTGGCACAGTGACACAGGAACACAGTGACACAGGAACACAGTGACAAAGGAACACAGTAACAGTGACACAGTAACACAGTGACACAGTAACACAGTGACACAGTAACAGTGACACGGTGACACAGAAACACATTAACACAGTGACACAGTAACACAGGAACGCAGTAACAGTGACACAGGAACACAGTGACACAGTCACAGTGACACAGGAACACAGTAACAGTGACACAGTAACACAGTAACAGTGACACAGTAACACAGTAACACAGGAACAGTGACACAGTGACACAGGAACACAGTAACAGTGACACAGTAACAGTGACACAGGAACACAGTAACAGTGACACAGTAACAGTGACACAGGAACACAGTAACAGTGACACAGTGACACAGTAACACAGTGACACAGGAACACAGTAACAGTGACACAGCAACACAGGAACACAGAAACAGTGCCACAGTAACACAGTGACACAGGAACACAGTAACAGTGACACAGTAACACAGTGACACAGGAACAGTGACACAGTGACACAGGAACACAGTAACAGTGACACAGTGACACAACAACACAGTAACACAGTGACACAGTAACAGTGACACAGTAACAGTGACACAGGAACACAGTAACACAGTGACACAGGAACAGTAACAGTGACACAGAGACACAATGACACAGTGACACAGTAACACAGTGACACAGGAACACAGTAACAGTGACACAGTGACACAACAACACAGTGACACAGGAACACAGTAACACAGTGACACAGGAACACAGTGACACAGGAACAGTAACAGTGACACAGAGACACAATGACACAGTAACACAGTGACACAGTAACACAGTGACACAGGAACACAGTAACAGTGACACAACAACACAGTAACACAGTGACACAGTAACAGTGACACAGTAACAGTGACACAGGAACACAGTAACACAGTGACACAGGAACAGTAACAGTGACACAGAGACACAATGACACAGTAACACAGTGACACAGTAACACAGTGACACAGTAACAGTGACACAGTAACAGTGACACAGGAACACAGTAACACAGTGACACAGTAACACAGGAACACAGTAACAGTGAGACAGTGACACAGGAACACAGTGACACAAGAACACAGTGACACAGGAACACAGTAACAGTGACACAGTAACAGTGACACAGTAACACAGTGACACAGGAACACAGTGGCACAGTAACACAGTGACACAGTAACACAGTAACAGTGACAGAGGAACACAGTAACAGTGACACAGTAACACAGTAACATAGTGACACAGTAACAATGACACAGTGACAGTCACACAGGAACACAGTGGCACAGTAACACAGTGACACAGGAACACAGTGACACAGGAACACAGTGACAAAGGAACACAGTAACAGTGACACAGTAACACAGTGACACAGTAACACAGTGATACAGTAACAGTGACACGGTGACACAGAAACACATTAACACAGTGACACAGTAACACAGGAACGCAGTAACAGTGACACAGGAACACAGTGACACAGTCACAGTGACACAGGAACACAGTAACAGTGACACAGTAACACAGGAACACAGTGACACAGGAACACAGTAACAGTGACACAGTAACAGTGACACAGTGACACAGTAACAGTGACACAGGAACACAGTAACACAGTGACACAGTAACACAGTAACACAGTGACACAGGAACACAGTAACACAGTGACACAGTAGGACAGTGACACAGGAACACAGTAACAGTGACACAGTAACAGTGACACAGGAACACAGGAACAGTGACACAGTCACACAGGAACAGAGTAACACATTGACACAGTAACACAGTGACACAGTAACAGTGTCACAGTGACACAGGAACACAGTGACACAGTAACACAGTGACACAGTGGCACAGTAACACAGTGACACAGGAACACAGTGACACAGTAACACAGTGACACAGTAACAGTGACGCAGTGACTCAGGAACACAGTGGCACAGTAACACAGGAACACAGTAACACAGTGACACAGTAACAGTGACACAGTAACACAGTGACACAGGAGCAGTGACACAGTCACACAGGAACAGAGTAACACAGTGACACAGTAACACAGTAACACAGTGATACAGTAACACAGGAACACAGTGTTGGGTATTTTCTCCTCCAAACATTCTTAAAACCTTTAACAAGACAAACAGAGTCAAGAAACACCAGTGAGACAGAAAGTCAAATATTACGCGCGGAGTGCGGCCAGGCTGTACACCAAGGCTACACTAAAGTCTGGCCTGCTTTTCCGCTCTTTTTATTAAGAGACGCCCTCATCACATAAACAAGAAACTTGTCCTAAGGGTGGGGGTAATGACGCAAGACAAGTTTCTTCCCATAACATAAACGCATACGTCAATAAGTGCAGCTGTAAGGAAGAACACTTCAGGTCAGCACATCTCGTTCGTCTGTTGCAGGTATCAGCTGTTCTGCATCTGCCTGAAGTGTCCTGTCTTCCACACTCCTTCACACTAAACACCACATCACAAACGTCAAAACAAAATTGAATTCTCAGGATTGCATTAAGACAGGTGCAAAACAGCACATCTCCGTTCTCATGAGAAAGAAGACAAAGCTAAACAAGGTTGAATAACACGTACGTTCTCAGGGTGAAGTGCAAAACAGCACAACACCGTTCTCATGAGAAAGAAGACAAAGCTAAACAAGGTTGAATAACACGTACGTTCTCAGGGTGAAGTGCAAAACAGCACAACACCGTTCTCATGAGAAAGAAGGCAAATGTACAAACGTTTAACAGTGATAACATATATACAAAATCTTTAACATTCCCCTCCTGTTTATCGCCTGTTAAAACATACAGTAGGCATCACTCAGCTTAGCACTTCTTTTTGAGATTTTCACTAAGAGGTTCATCATGGTATGTTTTCTCTAGGCTTACACCCCAGAGGTGATGTCATCATTGTCACCATCATCGGTGTCTGGGTCATCATACTTCCATTGGTCTGGGTACAGGTCAGGAGAGCCATCGTCCTCCTTGTCGTCATCTGTCCCCAGAAGTGGATATGATGCCGGACCCCCTCCTGGTCCTGGACTTATTGCTGTGGTTATCATTCTATTTACAAGGCCTCGGAGACATGGAATACAACAACATCCACACAATGTTAGAATTGCAGCAAATACTGCTATAGACACTAATAGTGAAGAAATCAAAGACCTCCATTTTCCCATCCCTTCCAGCCACCAATCCCAGCCTTCGGTGTTTACTCCACTGTGCTCTTTCATCTTCCTGTTCAACGTCCTCAGCCCATCAATGGCTTGAGTGAGACTGCCGTCTGCAGCTGTGTTGTTGGGAATGAATGTGCAGCATTGTTCTCCGAACATGGCACAAACACCTCCTTTCTCTGCCAACAACATATCCAGAGCAATGCGATTCTGGAAGGCCATAAGGGCTTCTAACTGTGAATGGACAGCCTTAAATCCTTCCTCAGTCCAATTTCCTAATTTCTGTACATTGTAGTGGATGTAGTTTATTCTGTCCACGTTTTTATTAATTGAGCACCACCAACAGATGGAAGATTCAAATCCAGCTGCTATTTGATTAACCAGTTTATACTCGTCAGGCACTCCCCTGGGGACTCCTATTGCGTCAATATATGTTGGATTTCCCACTCCTTTCCAATCTCTTTTCACTCTATGTCTGGCTACGCCTTTCTGCCAATCTTCAGGAATAAGAGAGGCTGCATATGTCGTAACGTCTTCAGGGGTCATGGGTATGGCTTCAACTGGTAACAATAATGATATTAATGCACAATAACCTGACACATTTCGTGGCAGTCTGTCAAAGATTCTGTTATCCCCACACCACCACCATACGTCACTCCTCCCGACAGGTTTGAATGTGGGAGTACTATGGACCACATTCTTACACCAGGCGGTGTGGTTTAAGCTACCCAAAGTCTTACTTGTCCCTGTCAAGTGTACACATGTATGGTTAGCATGCCCAACTTTGCTTGAGAATAAAGGTTTGATCTTAGTTAATTTGGTCACTGGATAGATCTTGTCCCACTTAGAACAATTGTTGTTTACCGCAATGTATGTCTGTGTCATAGCAGTCAGTAGACAGTCTTTGGGTAATGCTGCCGGTATTACCTGTAATACAGGTCTGGGTCCCATACACACAACACAGTCCTTCTTTGCTGCTAGTCCTGCTTGTTCTGCCATTAAAAGCCAATTGTTATTTTGTCCACTAATTCCTGTAGTTACTAGGAACCAGTCATCTGCCTTCATGTCTTTTGTGCCTTGTACAGACACCCCCTTTGCTTGTATGGACACCCCCTTTGACGTACTTAATTCGGTCAATATTGGTTGCTGTACTCTATCTGTCTCACAGAGGAAGAAATGGAAATACGGGTCTTTTCCTTGTTTGTATACCCAAAGGAGGAACAACCAACAGTCTCCCTCTATATCAGGTGGGAATATGGTTCCTTTTTCTGTGGTATTCACCACTATAGACAGCTTATCATCTGTTTGATACATTTTGAGACTTTGACTCTGGTACTTAGCCCACTCGGTTTGTGCCCATCTTGGTGTCCATCTACTCCATTCATCGGCTACCAACGTTTCCCATCTCCTATCTTGTTGATCGTTGGTCATATACCATGAGAAACTATTTCCGTAATTAGCCCCTCTGTCACCATCCGGCATTCCATGGGTAAGACCACTATATGGTACAGAGATGATCACAGAAGTATTTCTAGGAATGCAGGCCTGTACACCAAATCGGTATGCATTATTCCCATTACAGCTATGTACTGTGGCATTGATTATCGGACTGGGGTCTTCGTTACTTCTTTTTGGTCTCTGCAATCTGCGGATGTGATCCTTATTATCATGTCCCGTGCTCATGGCTTTTAATAATACTCCCAATTCAAAAAAGAAAAGTAGCATAACAAGGACTGTCCGTGGGGTCCAGAAACCCCCGTTCTTTTTATTTTTTCTTTCGCCATTTCTGCACACTACAGCACACCTGTGTTCAGAACAGTGGCTTCTTAATGTCTTCTGCTAGCTTTCGTGTCTAACCTGGATCTTAACACCAAGCTCACACACTATTACTAGTCTTGTCCTACTGTTCTTACTGTTTGTCTGTGTCTGCAGAAATGACTTTCTTACAGTGAGTTAAATGAATCCATGTACTTCTTTCCCCAATTTTCAAAGCTGTGGGTGTTGTGAGTAGTACTTGATAGGGCCCTTCCCATTTAGGTGAATGCCAGTGTTTTCTCTTGATGCTTCTTATCAACACCCAGTCTCCAGGTACCACTTTAGGGTCCTCCTGTGGAGAAATGGGATCATCAGTGTTTGGAACTCTCCCTCGTTGTCCTTCTAACATTTTTCTCATGTAATCCGCCAAATTGGCTTCCTCAGGTACATCCCAAATTTGTCCATAATATGGCAGTCGATATTTTCTGCCAAACAATGTTTCATACGGTGTCAACCCCATGGTACTAGTTATGTTTATATACATTTTTACCAAATCTACACAATGCGTCCATGGTCTGCCTGTTTCCTCCATTGTCTTTCTAAGTCTGTTTTTTACTGTTCCATTCATCCTTTCCACTAATCCGGCGCTTTGTGGATGATAAGCACAATGATTTTTGAGATTAACCTGTAGTGCTTCTCCTACGTATTGCACTATTGCATTAACAAAATGCGCTCCGTTATCTGAATAGACTGTTTCTGGTATTCCAAATCGTGGGATGATGTCTTTGCATAATGCTTTAGCCACTGTAAGTGAATCTGCATGTTTTGTGGGGAACAATTCTACCCATTTTGAGAAGGCATCAATTATGACTAAACAAAATTCCTTCCCTTCATGTTTACTCAGCTGTATATAATCCATATGAATCACTTGAAAGGGATATTGTGGTGTTGGAAATTTACCTCTTTGGGGTCTCAAATTGCCTTGTGAGTTGTGTTTTGCACATGTCATGCATGCTCTACAATGCTGTTTTGCATATGCATCAAACCCATAAAGACAAAAAATAGATTGCAATTGCGATATCATACCCCCTGATGAGACATGCGTCACGCCATGGCTCATGATAGCTGCCCATTTAAACATATTCTTTGGCAATATGGGTTTCTTTTGTGGTCATACGTACAAATCATTTGCATACGTAGCGCCTTTAGCTATCCACATTTGTTTCTCTCTGTCAGTTGCCTGCTGTTGCATGTCAGCAAGCAGTGTATGACCTAAATGCAAATCTGGAGTAGTTTCCTGTACAACACAAATAGAAGAAGCTGCTGCTGCCTCTTTTGCTGCTCTGTCAGCAAAATCATTTCCTTTTGAAACACTGTCAGAGCCATTGGTGTGAGCCGCACATTTGCATATAGCAATTTGTTGAGGCAACTTCACAGCTTGCAGTAGGGCAGTTAGGAGAGTGGCATGAGTCACCGGCTTTCCAGATGATGTCACCATTCCACGCTCCTCCCACAGTTTTGCAAACACATGCACTGTGCTGAAAGCGTACTGGCTGTCTGTATAAATTGTTACAGCCGTACCTTTAAACAGATAGCAAGCTGCAGTTAAAGCAACTAATTCAGCTGCTTGTGCTGAAAATGACGATGGCAATGAAGCAGAATCTAATACTTCTGAATTTGTGACGACAGCATATCCAGATTGTGTTTGTCCATAAGCATTTTTAGTGGAAGAACCATCCACATACACAATTGTACTGTTTGGGATGGGTGTGTCCCGGAGGTCTGGGCGTGCTTTTGTACAGACCGTAGCTACATCAAGACAATTGTGCGGCTCACCATCCTCAGGTAAAGGTATCAATGTGGATGGATTCAATGTTGTACAGCGCTCTACCGTAAGATGTGGTTGTGATAATAGCAAGGACATGCACGAAAGATGTCTTGCTGGGGACAAAAGGCTCATGTTTGTCTGCAACAGAAGTGCAGAGACTGCATGTGGAACTTTCAGTGTCAGCTGATGGAATAGAACAACATTACTGCTACTTTGAACAGCCATAGAGGCTGCAATAACAGCTTGTACGCATGGTGGTAGAGCACTTGCTACTGCATCCAATTTAGATGAGTAGTAGGCAACTGGCCTCAATTTTGAGCCATACACTTGAACCAAAACACTAGTCATGAACTTATTCTTACAATCAACTGTTTGAATGAATGGTTTACTATAATCTGGTAGTGCCAAAACTGTGGATGACACTAATGTTTGTTTGACTTTTACAAAAGCTTCCTCAGCATCTTTGTTCCATTTCAGCACAGTTGACATTGAAATATCATCTTTGTACATCAAATCAGAAAGTGGACTAGTCAATTCTGCATAGCAGGGAATCCATGCCCTGCAGTAATTTGTCAGTCCAAGAAATGACATCATCTGCTTTTTGGTGCGTGCAAAATTGCTTCCTTCCTGTCAGACAGGATCGTGCGCCCTGTGGCTGATAATTCATGTCCTAAATATTTTACTTTATCCCTACACAACTGAACTTTGTTTTTACTCACTTTGTGGCCATTATCAAATAAGAACATAATAATGCTACTGTGTCAGTTATGCAGTTTTCCTCGTGTGTCAGAGGCAATCAGAATGTCAGCAACATACACTAATAGTTGGCTATCTGCCGGTGGAACGAAATTGGCTAAACATGCTGACATGACTTGAGAATAAATAGTTGGACTCTCTGCGTAACCCTGTGGTAATCTGGTGAATGTATATCGTTGTCCTTTAAAGGTAAAAGCAAACCAGAATTGACTATCTGGATGTACTGGCACAGAGAAAAATGCATTACTTATGTCAATTACTGAGAAACTATTAGAATTTGGTCTCAGCGAATTTAACAAGGTGTGTGGATCTGGGACACATGGTGCTCTTTTAATCACAGCAGCATTTACTGCCTGCAGATCTTGAATCATTCTCCACCCCACTGAGGGCGGAGCCTTTTTCACAGGAAATATGGGTGTGTTACATGGTGAATCTGGACATGGCACTATTACTCCTGCTGTTAATAAATCCTCTATTACTGGCCTGATTCCGTCAATTGCATCAGGTTTCAATGGATACTGTCTTACACATGGTCTGTATTCTGTTTTTGGTCTTATAACTACAGGTTGTGCATTTTTAATCAGTCCTACGTCTGAAGGACCTGTTGTCCACAATCCTGATGGTACTGAAGAGAGAAGAGCATCCTCTTCAGGACTCAACTGAAACACTCAGGATTGTGAAGTGGACACATCAATGTGTGTTCCAGCTGTCAGCACCAATGAGACATTAACTGGCACTTTATACAACTTGGTTGATGGACTGAACTCCGTTCGTGGTCCAACTCTGCTCCAATCAGAGGCTGACAAAGCTGTTATGACTGTCAGTCCCAATTCTTGCCATTCTGTCAAATATGGTTTACAAAGTGACACATGTAATGGCATACCTGTGAATCTCAATTTTGATACATCTTCAGTGGCACCTGTTACTGTTATGACAGCTGTTGAGTTGCCATCATGAATCAAATCGGTCATTGTCAGTTTCACAGGTGAAACATTTTTCAATTTGTTTTCATAGTCACCATCCGGACCTGGAGGATCTTTATGCCACATTGTGACATGCAGGTCAGGTGGTGACATCTGCTGTTCAGGATTTTTTAGTAGGGCTGTCGCTTGCAAGACGACATCTTTACCCCATCCTGCAGCATCTTCTTCTGAGATGTCAAATGTATAGTAATAGTGGAATGTGGGGTCATCGCTTTCTTCTCTTACCATGTTAACGCCTCCTGTGCGTTCAACAACTAATTTCCCTTGTTCCACAATTATGGACAAGCCCAATGCAGTCAATCCGTCTCGTCCTAGGAGGTTAACTGGACATTGTGGCATGTTCAACACTGACATAGTACACGTCAGGCCAAATGGATCTGTCAACGTTATGGGTTTGGTGATAGGGACGTCTGATGTTTGTCCATTTGCAGAGCGAACCCTAAAGATTTCGTTGCTTAATTGATGGACAGGTATGTTGTCATTACATGTGGTTCTACATGCTCCTGTATCACAAAGGAATGTCACTGGTCGTCCATTTACCAACAAAGTCACTTCTGGTTTTGGTACCGGATTTCCCAGCAAGGCACACAGATCCATACATACAGATTCAGACTGCCTATCTGATATGGAATCATGGATTATGGATTCTAGTCATTGTGGATACTGTGGCTGCGGAGGATTATTCCGTTGTGGAATTCTCCCTGCTGCTCCCTCAGTAGGTGGATTTGGACAATTTCTATACATATGTCCCTCTCTTCCACAGTTCCAACAAATCAGGGGACCACGTGGTGGCCCTCCCTGTCTGGGCTGCTGTTGTGGTTGCCATGGTCCTTGACGTTGTGGCTGTCCACCTTGTCTATTTTGCCATGGCTTTTTGGGGCGTTTGCACTGCTTCTGCTGTCTTAAGTTGCCCTGCTGGTAATATATTTCATCATCTCCATGTGCTACATACACTCCTTTGTCGCTGTTTCTTGTCTTTTTCTGTTTTAAGAC
This sequence comes from Thalassophryne amazonica, assembly GCF_902500255.1. Lineage (NCBI taxonomy): Eukaryota > Metazoa > Chordata > Actinopteri > Batrachoidiformes > Batrachoididae > Thalassophryne > Thalassophryne amazonica. Next base: position 108,959,453 of record NC_047113.1, read on the forward strand.
TTCTTCTGCATGACAGCAGTGTGTATGTGTGTCTTCCAATGTGCCTGTAGGCAATCCAATCCAATGTTTCTGTATCCAAGCTTTTATATCCTTATTGGAATGTTGGATCAGAGCGTTTTTCAATTGTTGTTCATACACAGGTGTTCCTGGCAATATGCCACTATGGACCCTAAACACATTCTCAAATCTGCACCTAAACTCTGTCCATGGCTCTCCTTCTTTCTGAGTTGTCCTGGTAATTTCAGTATAATTTATCTTTGGTCCTAACACTCCTTTTGCACGTGTAATCATAGCTTCCACTCTTGTTTTCAAGACTAGATCATCATGTGTCAGTGGTACACCTTGTTGATCTGCAGGATTCCAGTCTCCGCGTACCTGACTCCATTTAGGGCCACATGCTTTCATCCACACCTGTTGGACTTCAGGTCCATTAAGGTGGTAAGATGTTCTAATGTTTTCTATATCCTGCATAAATCCCTCAATATCGACATGTGGCGATGGTATCATGTCGACTGCTGCTTTGATATCATCAGCATTCCATGTCCGATAAACGAGCATGGTTGATCGATGTCCTGCTGTTCCTGCACGAGGATTTGGTACTTCTATCATAGGATAG